>NC_031990.1:18925923-19004440 GCF_001879085.1 Nicotiana attenuata
GGAGCCGCTTCTGCGGTCCCCAAGCCGCAGAAGCGAAAATACCAGAAGGAACAAAATACCAGCTGTTGCAAACTTAGAAATTTCCTCCGTTAACCACCCGAATCATCCCGAGGCCCCCGGGACGCTCAACCAAAAGCACCAATACCACCTAATATCTTATTCAAACTTGTATCAATCTTGAAAACACCTAAAACGACGCCGGAAACCCGAATTAATCAAAGATTTAAGCCTAAGAGCTTCAATTTCCAACAAAACACGCTTTCGATCAAAAACCTACCCGAACCTCGTCCGAATGACCTGAAATTTTGCACACACATCCCAAATGACATGACGGAACTACTGCAACTTCCGGAATCCCACTCCGACCCTCGGATCAAAAACTCACTATCGGACCGGAAGCTTCAAAAATACAAACTTCGGCATTTCAAGCCTAAATGAGCTACGGACTTCCAAAATACATTCTGAACATGCCCCCAACCCCGAAATCACCTAACGGAGCTAATGGAACCATCGTATTTCCATTCCGAGGTCGTCTTCACATTGTTCCGACTTCGGACCATTTTTCAACACTTAAGCTCTCATTTAGGGACTAAGTGTCCCAAAACACTCCGAATCCTAACACTGAACGTCCCGGCAAACCAAAATAGCAGAAATGAACTTAGGGGAAGCAGTTAAGGGGGGGATCGGGGCGTAAATTCCAAAAACGACCGGCCGGGTCGTTACATCCTCCTACACTTAAACATTCGTTCGTCCTCGAACAAGCATAGAGAACATACCTGAAGTAGTGAAAAGATAAGGGTACTGGCTGCGCATATCCCGCTCGGTCTCCCAAGTCGCCTCCTCGGCCGGCTAACCCCGCCACTGAACTTTCACTGAAGCAATGTTCTTTGACCTCAACTTTTTGATCTGTCTGTCCAATATAGCCACTGGCTCCTCAACATAGGATAGATCCTTGTCCAAGTGGACTGAACTGAAATCCAACACGTGAGACGGATCACCGTGATACCTCCGGAGCATCGAAACATGAAATACCGGATGAACTCCGTCCAAACTGGGAGGCAAGGCAAGCTCATAGGCAACCTCCCCAACTCGCCGCAAGATCTCAAAAGGGCCAATAAACCTCGGACTCAACTTTCCTTTCTTCCCAAACCTCATGACGCCCTTCATAGGCGAAACCCGAAGCAGAACCCGCTCACCATCCATATATGAAACATCACGAACCTTCCTGTCCGCGTAACTCTTCTGTCTGGACTGGGCTGTACGGAGTCTATCCTGAATTGTCTTAACCTTCTCCAATGCATCCTGAACTAACTCTGTGCCCAATAGCCTGGCCTCACCCGGCTCAAACCAACCTACCGGGGATCTACACCTCCTACCATATAAGGCCTCATACGGCGCCATCTGAATGCTGGACTGATAGCTATTGTTGTAAGCAAACTCTGCCAATGGCAAGAAATGATCCCAAGACCCTCCAAACTCAATCACACACGCACGGAGCATATCCTCAAGAATCTGAATAGTGCGCTCGGACTGTCCGTCCGTCTGGGGGTGAAATGCTGTGCTCAACTCCACCCGAGTGCCTAACTCCTGCTGCACAGCTCTCCAGAACCGCGATGTGAACTGGGTACCTCTGTCCGAAATAATAGAAACTGGAATACCATGCAGACGAAAAATCTCCCGGATATAAATCTCCGCCAACCGCTCCGATGAATAAGTGGTACACATAGGGATGAAATGAGCGGACTTGGTCAGCCGATCCACAATGACCCAAATGGCGTCAAACTTCTTCAAGGTCCGTAGGAGTCCCGATACGAAATCCATGGTGATGCGCTCCCACTTCCACTCCGGAATCTCTATCTGCTGAAGCAACCCACCCGGGCGCTGGTGCTCATACTTCACCTGCTGACAGTTGAGGCATCTAGACACATAACCAACTATATCCTTCTTCATTCGCCTCTACCAGTAGTGCTGCCTCAAGTCCTGATACATCTTCGCGGCACCCGGATGGATGGAATACCGCGAACTATGGGCCTCTGCTAGAATCAACTCTCGAAGACCATCGACCTTGGGCACACAAATCCGGCCCTGCATCCTCAATACCCCGTCATCTCCAATTGTCACATCTCTGGCATCTCCACGCTGAACCTTGTCCTGAAGGACCAACAAATGAGGGTCATCATACTGCCGCTCCCTGATACGATCAAATAAGGAGGACCGGGAAACTGTATTGGGAAAAAACTGAATTTAAATATTGAAGATGACATGTCATGACACGTGGACCGGTCAAATAGTCAAAGCATGACAAACAGTTAGAAGACACGAGCAACAATAGATGCGGGAGAGAAGATACGAGCTACTATCCAGATGAAATGAGACTCGTACCTGTTCGAGCCATTTAAAGCTCGAAGATCAGAAGGAATTGAAGATATGAATCTGATAGCGTAAAAGAGTCCAAATTCAACATTAAATGCCAAATACATTAGAGAATTTGTATTTAATAAGAATGATTGAATAACATTTCTTTTAATGTCATTTACTGCTCGTAATTGCCTCATTAAGACAAAGATATTACACTTTCTCTTATAATTGACTATAAAAGGAGAAAGTCACAACATTTGTAGGACACGAAATATCATTCCGAATATACTGAAATATACTCTTATTCATTGCTTTATTGTTGTTCACAAAATCTCTTATTTCTTGATTATCAGTAACCCGATTTCTCTATTAAATTCTAGCTTTAACCAAATATTCAGTTTTCTGGTTAAACAGATTGGTTCCGTTACCGGGAATCTGATAATCTATTATCTTTAAGTTACATTTTATCTGTTATTATCATCATGTCGAACAACAACAACAACAATAACAGTGAGAATACCTTGGGAAACCATGAACATCAAGTCCATCAAAATCAAGGTGATTTACAAAACGTTAACGTGGTTCCTCCCCCTCAAAATTCACCACGTCAATCTCGTGAAGGCACTCCTACTCGTGAATCCCGGGCTGTTGAACAAGAGCAATCTGAATATTTTGAAGGAGCGGATGACGCTTTACAGAAAGTAATTGATGCACGGGTTAACAAAGCTCTTCAAACTCTTGTTAGTCGATTACCTGTTGCACCGCCCACACCTACGCCTAATAACAACACACTGGAGAATCCTCGTTCTGGCCTTATCAATTCTGGAAATGGAGGAACCCCCAGTGAGCCACAGGAAGGAGAACCAGGTAATTCAAGTAATTCTCATTTGCAAAATTTAGTACTAACTTTGCAAAAACAGCTTAAGGAACAAAATGAGCACATCGAGCAAATCCCTGGTGTTCCTCCTGTGATCAAAGGAGTGGATATGGATAAGTATTCGCAACAACCTTGGAAACCAAGTACTGCTCCCCTTCCAATCCCTAAAAAGTTCAAAATGCCTGAAATCTCGAAATATGACGGCACAACAGACCCACGTGATCACGTAACTGCATTTACTACAGGTGTAAAAGGCAACGATTTGACCAAGCAAGAAATCGAATCCGTGTTGGTCAAAAAATTTTGAGAAACACTCACCAAGGGTGCATTAACCTGGTATTCTCTTTTACCTGAAAATTCTATAAACTCTTTTGCTGAGCTTGCAGATTCTTTTATTAAAGCACACTCGGGAGCTCAAAAGGTTGAAAAAAGAATGGAAGACATTTTCAAAATTAAACAAGGGGACTCAGAGTTGCTCAGAGATTTTGTTGATAGATTCCAACGTGAAAGGATGACTTTACCCCGTGTACCTGATAATTGGGCTGCAATAGCTTTTGCAAGCAACTTAAATGATAAAAGTTCAGAAGCCACGAGAAGACTTAAAGAAAGCCTTCGAGAGTTCCCTGCAACCACTTGGAATGACGTTTATAACAGGTACAGTACGAAGTTGCGAATTGAGGAAGATACCGTACCTCAGTTTCATCATGAAGAAAGAAACAATTCCAGGAGGTCAGAAACCGAAAAAAGATCAAGTAAAAACAGGTACGATCCATATATGGGACCTGCAAGAAAAGACTCACGGTCAAAGGAGGATAATCAACGATATGATCAAAAATCGAGGAACAGGGAATCTGGTTCTTCATCTAGGTTCAGAAATGACCGACACAGACAAGAGTCGCGAGATGATGACAGAGGTTTAAAAGCGAGATTCGGTGGGTATAATTTCAATGTTACTACCTCTGAGCTCGTAGCTGTTTTAAGAGGCATGGGAGACAAGGTACGGTGGCTAAAAGAGATGCAGTCAAATCCAAATAGGCGCAATCCAGACCATTGGTGTGAATTCCACAATGATCACGGGCACAAGACTTCAGAATGTAGATTCTTACAAAGTGAAGTGGATCATCTATTGAAACAAGGGTATCTCACTGAGTTATTTAGTGAGAAAGGGAAACAAGCCTATATGAAAAATAGGCAAGAGCGACCAAAACCCCCATCACCCAAGAGAACCGTAAATGTTATAAGTGGGGGAAAAGATATTTATGGTGTAACATATACGGCTTCCAACAAGGTTTCAAAAGTAACGATTACACACGGGAAACGGGTACGGCAGGTTTTAGAAAATGAAAGTATTTCTTTTGATGATGCGGATACTGGAGGAGTGATGACCCCCCACAACGACGCATTGGTAATATCTTTACTTGTACATGACACTAATATAAAATGAGTTTTGATTGATCCAGGAAGTTCCGTAAATATTATACTACTGAGGGTATTGCGTGAAATGCAAGCTGAAGACCAAATGATACCGAAGGCACATACCTTGTCCGGGTTCGATAATTCAAGTGTGGTAACAAAAGGAGAGGTAGTTCTAACAACTTTTGCTGCAGGTGTTGTTAAACAAACTAAATTTCAGATAGTAGATATGGAAATGGCTTATAATATGATCATGGGGAGACCTTGGATCCATGATATGGAGGCTGTCCCATCAACTCTACATCAAGTTATTAAATTCCCATCTCCATGGGGAATATGCCAAATCAGAGGCGATCAACAAACATCTAGAAGCATTAATTCCGTTGCAGACAGTTGTTAATAGTGGAGACAAATAGCAATTACAGAATTTAGGTGAGGGTAACACGGAGTCAACCTCACCTGAGCAAAAGCAAACAGATGTAGATTCGAGGCCTAACACCATTCAAGAACCAGAGGAGAACGAAAATATCAAAACAACGATAGAAGAGCTAGAGGCCGTGGTGCTGTTTATACATTGGCCCGAGAGAAAAGTATACATAGGAGCTAATCTTAGCCCGGAGGTAAAACGTAAATTGATCGAATTTTTAAAAGCTAATGCAAATTGTTTTGCTTGGTCTCATTCTGACATGACAGGGATACCACCGGAAGTCATGACTCATAAGTTGAATGAAGATCCATCATATCCTCCCATCAAGCAAAAGAAAAGGAAGCAAGGAACTTTCAAAAATAAGGTGATTCAAGAGGAAGTTCAAAAATTGCTAAAAATTGGTTCAATTCGTGAGGTAAAGTATCCTAACTGGTTAGCTAATACTGTTGTGGTTCCTAAGAAGAACGGTAAGTGGCGAGTTTGTGTAGATTACACAGACCTTAATAAAGCCCGTCCAAAAGATTCCTTTCCTTTACCACACATAGACCAGTTAATTGATGCTACTGCAGGGCATGAGCTATTAAGTTTCTTAGATGCATATTCAGGTTATAATCAAATCAAGATGGATCCAAGTGATGAAGAAAAAACTTCTTTTATAACAGACATGGGGACTTACTGTTACAAGGTAATGCCTTTCGGTCTTAAGAATGCAGGTGCAACGTATCAAAGGTTGGTCACACAAATGTTTCAAGAACATTTAGGTAAAACCATGGAAGTATATATAGATGATATGCTAGTTAAAACTCAACATTCAGAAGATCATATATCACACTTATCTGACACGTTTAGAATTTTACGAAAATATAATATGAAGTTGAATCCAGAAAAATGTGCATTTGGAGTGGCGTCAGGAATTTTTTTAGGTTTTCTTGTTTCTAACCGTGTAATTGAAGTGAATCCTGCACAGATTAAGGCCATTGAAGAAATTCCAGATATACTTTCTAACAAGAAAGAGGTTCAAAGATTAACCGGGAGAATTGCAGCTCTGGGAAGATTCATTTCCAAGTCTTCAGAAAAATGCTTCAAATTTTTCTCAGCTTTAAAGAAACAGGATCATTTTGAATGGGACGAAGATTGTCAGCAAGCACTTAAGAATCTAAAAGTATATTTGTCAAATCCACCGTTGTTGGCGAAACCAAAGGTAGGAGAGAAGTTACTCATTTATCTTGCCGTGTCAGAAGTTGCGGTAAGTGCTGTTTTAGCTCGGGAGGATCAAGGTAAACAATCTCCTATCTATTATGTAAGCAAGTCTTTGCTAGATGCAGAAACACGGTACCCGCAATTAGAAAAATTAGCGCTAGCCTTGATTATGGCATCTAGAAAATTAAGACCTTACTTTCAATGTCATCCCATTGCTGTGGTTACTGCTTTTCCATTACGAAACATTTTACATAAACATGAATTATCAGGTAGATTAGCGAAATGGGCTATAGAATTAAGTGAGTACGACATCACTTATCAACCTAGAACTGCTATAAAAGAGAATACTTAGGAAAAGTACGTGAATTAATAAAGCAGTTTCAGACGTGGAAAGTTGTGGAGATACCAAGAGATGAGAATTTAGAGGCAGATGCTTTAGCCAATCTCGCATCTGCAGCAGACGTGGCAAAAGATGCAAATGCTTCAGTTGTACATTTATTTCATTCTATTCTCGAGCCTGATAAGAATGAGGTAAATATTAATAATTTGACCTGGGATTGGAGAAACGAGATTGTTGCTTTTCTGCAGTATGGAACCGTACCTGATGACAAAAGGAAGGCACATGCGCTTCGTAAAAAGGCTACTCGTTACTGTTTATATCAAGGAAACCTTTATCGAAAGATGTTCGGTGGTCCATTAGCAAGGTGTCTTGGACCTTCCCAAATAGAATATGTAATGAGAGAAATATATGAAGGACATTGTGGAAATCATGCGGGAGGAAGGTCGTTGGTAAAAACGTTGATTCGAGCTGGGTATTATTGGCCTAAGATGGAAGAGGAAGCAAACAGTTTCGTGTCTAAATGTGATAAATGTCAAAGGTACGGGAATAATATGCATAGACCAGCTGAGTTACTGCATCCCGTCATAGCTCCGTGGCCCTTTATGAAATGGGGGATGGATATCGTAGGTCCATTACCACAAGCAAAAGGTCAGGTGAAGTTTCTACTTGTACTTACTGATTATTTCACTAAATGGGTAGAAGCGGGAGCATTTAAACAGGTACGAGAAAAGGAGGTCAAAGACTTCATTTGACGTAATATCATATGCCGATTTGGTGTGCCAAAGGAGATTGTTTGCGACAATGGCCCTCAATTTATCGGAGCTCAAGTCACTGAGTTTTTTGAGAGCTGGCAAATTAAAAGAATCACATCTACACCTTATCACCCAGTAGGCAATGGGCAAGCAGAATCAACGAACAAGGTCATTATTAACAACTTGAAGAAAAGGTTACAAGATTCAAAAGGTAATTGGCCTGAGGTATTACCTAGAGTATTATGGGCTTATCGTACAACGACAAAAACAAGCACGGGAGAAACACCATTTTCAATGGTTTATGGTGTAGAAGCCTTAATCCCAGTTGAAATAGGAGAACCGAGCACACGATATGCTCAGGCAATGGAAGAATCAAATGGTGAAGAAATGCGGGTAAACCTTGATTTGCTCGAAGGAAGAAGAGAAGACGCATTAATAAGGATGACAGCACAAAAGCAAGTGATCGAACGATATTACAACAGGAAAGCACGATTGCGATATTTCAGAACTGGGGACTTCGTGCTTAAAAGGGTTTTTCAATCTACAAAGGCAGCCAACGCGGGTAAACTAAGTCCAACCTGGGAGGGACCCTACAGAGTTCGGGACATTGCAAGAAAAGGAGCATACGAATTAGAAACAATGGACGGGAAGGTGCTTCCCTCACATTGGAATGCAATTCATTTGAAGAGATACTACTTCTAAGGAAAAACCCACGGTCAGGTATCACCACGTTAAATTATTTATTTTTTGAATTGTTAAAATTTTACTAACGATTTTAGATGATAGGCAAAACGCTAACCCGTACTAAATGATGAGTCACGACCTGTAAGGCAAAAGGGAATAAACTCAAATTCCTAGCCCAGGGTTACAATTATTCTGATAGAAGTATACACGGGTTAAGAAGTCTTCATCTATAATCGCACCCTCGAGTCCCGTATATATTTCCTTTTCAGGAAAAGGACCAGGTGAAGAAGATTACCAAGTGCTCGAGGCTTCATACTTCACCGCTCAAACACTTGGGGGACTACATATTGTACACAGATACGTGCGGGAAAACAGATATGTAGATGAAAGTTGAAAAACAAAGAGACAAGTGTCGAGCAGGAGCTACGGAGAGCTACGGAACCTCAACATTTATCATTATGTTCTTTACCATTAAAACAAATGAGGATATAAAACATTCATCATAGTGCTCGAACTCATGGGAACAATGGAGTCACCTCTCAAACCCTTCCTAGTACATGAAGATAGGGTCATGACGATATACTGAAACGGGTTATAAGAAAAAACCTTGTTAGAATTATATTTATTTTCCAAAAATCTGTTACAAGAAAAATAGTTACGAGAAAGTTATAGATGTATTTTAATACATGTAATATTCAAAAGCTTGTCAAAGTTCGTGAATAAAAACTTGTCAAAGTGGTTCCAAGCGAAACATGTGTGTTCCTATTTCTTTCATCGTATTGTAACACCATTATGAAGTTGAGACGTCTTCTTCATTAAGTGTCGATATATATAAAAGGGCCCTCTTTTATAAGCCTCATGTTAATAAGTCATGAGAAGGATCATAAAGCATTTTCAAAGTTTAAAAAATGCTAAACTATTCTATAAGTCCTAAATAGATAAGAAAAAGGCAAGAATAGAACATTTTGAAGTATTAATAAACTTCTTTATATAGTTAAAAAGACTAAGTAAAAACTTAGTCAACAAGTGCCCCATTATGATAATTGGGGACTTTTTCCACCAATCAACAAAGCAAATAAAAATAAAGTTTTAAAACATAAACTGGTCACTGAGGGGCTGGAGCATCAGAAGTTGTGATATCAGCTTCGACAGGGACGGTAACTTCTGAAGAAACAGCAACAGAAGCGGTTTCAGCTGGGATTGAAATGGTAGATTCTTCGAGGGGAGCAAGAGCCACGGAAGCGTCAGCTTCCTCAAACCGATTCATAGAAGTTTCACCCTCGGGAGCTGGAATAGCAACATTTTCAACTTCAATTGTCACAGCAGCAGCTTCTTCATTTAAAGGTTCTTCAGTCACGGGAGCTTCATCTGCCGGAGAAGGAAAGTCAAGTGGTTGTTGGGTCATCTCAATGGTTTTCAAAACCTTGGCCAATTCCGATTCTAAATCAAAGTTTTCTTGTCTGGCCTCAGTTAAAGCATCACGACGAGAGTTTAGAAAAGCCCAACTCACTTCTATATTAAAATTCTCCTCAAGAAGCTCATAATCCCTTTCCCACATAGCAAGATCATTCTTTAACACTTGATTTTCAGCTAAAGTGGAATCAAGGGTGGCTTCAAGGGAGGCATGAGAACTCTCCAATGCATGAACCTTATCAGAGGAGATCTTCAAATCAGCTTGAGCTTGAGTCAAGTTTTGTACTAACTCTCCTGCATATTCTTCTTTCTTGTTCAAGAGTGCTTTAAGTTCTCTGATTTCTTCACTTGACTTTGATAATTGCTCTGAAAAGGAACACTCGAGGCGCTCCTTGTCCTTCTCGGCTTTACTAGAAGAAGCCTTGGCCTTCGCTAAATCCGAAGTCAGAGTCCGCTTTTGCTGCTCCAGGTTACGGTTGCTTTCTTGCAATTCTTTTATCGTGTCTTGAGCATTTTTAAACTGTTCCTTCCAATTAGTTGCCTCCAGCTGGGCTTCCTTAGCTACCCTCTCAGCCTCGAGAATAGTCTTATCAGATTCACGAGCCTTCTTTTCTAAAAGGGAAATTCTTCCCATCAACTCCGTGCCAATAAGGTTGGCCTACAAAGACAACTCATGAAGATAAGAATCTAGAAATAATAAAAAAAAACTTATTAAAAAGTAAAGGGAGAATACCTTCAACGTAGAATGAACTATGTCATTCATCAAAGTTAAGCAACTGTGACTGTCCATCTTTTTCTTCTCAATATCTCCAATTAAAGGCTTAAGCCAGACATCTGCTCCACCAGACTTCCTTAAAAGACTGTTAGTAGCAGGAACCTCAAGTGTTACACTCCTCATAGCTAAACTTCTGCTACTAGAACCCTCCTCTGCATGCTGAACAGAGGAAGGGGGAGCTATAGAAGGAGGAACGGTAGAAGAGGTGAAAATAACAGGAGTCGAGGGAGTCGAAGCAGGTAAAGGAGCAGAAATTGACAAAGAAGCAGGAACAGATAAAATGGGCAAAGATGTACTTGAAACTAAAGAAGGAATAGGAATGGAAGAGGAAAGAGGAACCTCATCTAAAACCGGACCTAGATCACCACTTTCGAAACCCTCAGTGAAGAGACGTTGAGTGGATTCAATGGTGTCCCTGGGGATGGTTTCATCATCGGAAACAATATTAACCGGAGAGGAGGCACGGGTAGGAGAAATTTCAGCTTCATCTTCAGAAATGATACGTCTCCTGACTCTAGGTCTAACTGCCAAAGAGGTGTCTTCATCTTCATCGTCCTCGGAATCCTCTTCAACAACTTTCCTCTTTGACAGCGTAGCTTGTGCTCTCTCTAAAGAAAGAGGAGTACCAAAAGAAGCTCGAAGGGCAATAGCTACTTCAGCTGACATTCCTCGAATAGCAAATCCTGACAGAAAGAAGGATAAAAAGTTAGAAGAGGGGAAAGAATTTAACATACGGGAAACAATAAGAGACGCATACCGTGAGTTTTTACTTTCCAACCATGTTTGTTAGAAATAGATTTCCAGGTTCGTGCCTCCATAGGCACGGCCTTCAAAATAGCATCTACCCAACCACGGAAATTAGGAACGGGTTCCACATCTCCCATGGTTGCTACAAAAAAAAAGCAAAAAAGAATGAAATTAGAAAAGGAGTTGAAATAAAACAAACACGGCAAGAAAGAAATACTTACGTGCAAGGTTCCATTTCTCAGGGAAAGGAATATTTGATTCACCCACCAAATCAACCTTGGGTACCGCAACATAACGGGTGTACCAGCCTCGATCTTTATCATCTTCAGGGCTTACCAAAACCCTTTTACTTCTTGCTGTTAGGGTAAAAACACCATTGCGAAACAGCTTAGGGTGGTAAAGATGAATCAGATGAGAGAAGGTAAAATCGACATCAGCCTTTACCGATACATACCTTAAACAAGCTACTGCTCTCCATACGAGAGGGCCAATTTGAGCCAAACAAATTTTGAAAAAACGGCAAAAATCGAGTATGACTGAGTCGATAGCAGGAATAAATCCCAAAGTAAAGGGATAAGTATAAACAGAGGAAAAACCAATCCTATAAGAAGATATTCTCTGGTTTGGGTTAGGAATAACTATATGAAGGTCATCTCTCCAACGACAATCTTTTCGAACAGTGGAAATTAAGGGTTCAGTAATTAAAGAAGGATAAGTGTCAGCTCTCTCTAATTTAATTACTTGGTCACGAAGGGATTCTTTATCATGCTCGAAAGATAAATCAGTTGGCACTATTTCTTCGACCAAAGGTTCTTGCATCGACTCAGAAGATTCTTTGCCTTTAGAGGAAGATCTATTAATGAAAGAACCTGTAGAAGTAATACCAGAGCTAGAAGAAGGAGTGATGGAACCAGAGGTACCACCACGAATGGATCCAAGGCCACGAAGTCTACCCCCTCTACCCCTTCTATGTCTCACAGGGGCATTGGGGAAACTGTCAAGAATTGGGACCCTTCTAGGGTTGGGATTTGAAGATGACATGATAGAAAGGCTTGAACAGAGGAAGAAGTGAATAGAAGTAAATAGTGAAATATTAGATAAAAATTTGTGGAAGGAGGATTAAGTTTATATAAAAGCAACCGTCAAAGGTTAAAAAGTGTAATGATGGAAAGCCTATAATAAAGGCAACTATCACTTCATGAATAGTGGAGTTGAAGAAGCCTTGAGAAAAGGCTGCAGAATTACAGAGCTAATGAGAAGGAGACACGTGTGCGATGCATTAAATAGAAAAGACAACTGAAGCGTTAGTACTGTCATAGCATTAATTATGGCAAAAATTCCCTTTTTAATGAAGATCCACTTCCCAAATATTTAATTGATAAATAAATGAAAAGTGGGGGGACTATCTGTATTGGGAAAAAACTGAATTTCAATATTGAAGATGACATGTCATGACACGTGGACCGGTCAAATAGTCAAAGCATGACAAACAGTTAGAAGACACGAGCAACAATAGATGCGGGAGAGAAGATACGAGCTACTATCCAGATGAAACGAGACTCGTACCTGTTCGAGCCATTTAAAGCTCGAAGATCAGAAGGAATTGAAGATATGAATCTGATAGCGTAAAAGAGTCCAAATTCAACATTAAATGCCAAATACGTTAGAGAATTTGTATTTAATAAGAATGATTGAATAACGTTTCTTTTAATGTCATTTACTGCTCGTAATTGCCTCATTAAGACAAAGATATTACACTTTCTCTTAGAATTGACTATAAAAGGAGAAAGTCACAACATTTGTAAGACACGAAATATCATTCCGATTATACTGAAATATACTCTTATTCATTGCTTTATTGTTATTCACAAAATCTCTTATTTCTTGATTATCAGTAACCCGATTTCTCTATTAAATTCTAGCTTTAACCAAATATTCAGTTTTCTGGTTAAACAATTATACCATGTCTTTTTTTGTCCAAACTATTAATGCTATAGGCTTCCTGTGATTGCAATGTATATTAACAACTTCCCTTATACACTTTAGTTGTGGGTGTTGCTAACTGAACAATATTTTTGTTTGTTAATATTGCTTAATAAGCAATATTTTGATATTACGATAGTACTTTAACTTCATGAAAAATTATAAAACGATCTAAAGGATGCAAAAACTAATTCTATTCATATTTTTATGGACTTTTAGGGCATTGATGGCATTAAAGTTATTTTGTAAGGAATTTTTTAGCATAAAATGATTGTTCTTGTCTTCTCCTTTTGATGGACTAATATTAATAACTCATTTTGGTATAGGTCAAATCAGGTTGAAGGGAAATAAGCCAAACTGGATATGGTCATTTAAGCCGATGTGGCATTATTATTAGATTTTTTAAATAAATTTAATGTCAAGTCAAATTTTTTGTAGAATATTTCATGGGTTTGAGCTAGAATGACTTTTAAATGAGAGGATGAAGTTGAGTGACTTTTAAGTGATAAAAAATAGAATAGTGACTTTTGTGAAATAAACACATAGTTGGATGACTACCAGTGAAATTAACCCCAACAAATAGTATATATATAGACCATAACTTTAAAGATATAATTGGTTCAATACTAAAAATCTTAAATTTTGAACCCATGGAACTTAAATCTTGAATCCGTCTCTGGTTAAAGATCGATAATAATCATAACATAATTATAAAAGAAAATATGTTCCATTCATGAGTGAAGGAATTTTTTTTCTTTTTCTGAGGTCCTGAAGCAAACTACTCATTGATGTGTTGCATCAACCCATGAAAAGCACACTAATTAGTGAAAAACATTGTCTGTGGTAATTAAACATCTAACAAAAGTGCAAAGCCTTGAGACTACATATAAGTTGTAGGCATTTGTTTTAAAATCGTGGCGCATTACTATGCCTATTTAGTGCGGTACTTTTCCCGGCCGGCCCGGGAACGATATCTAGCCAAACATTTCAAGAAAAGAATTAATGGTGGTTATTAGTCAAAGGTAGAAGGCATATATATCTGAGGATATGTCGGGTAAAACTATTAATTTAAGTATAATCTCTTCTTAAAAGGCAGTTAGGTTTATATTCATCTTCCCTTTTGGACAACATCATTACTACTACAATATACTCCTAGTATTCCTTTCGCAAAAAAGATCTTTAATTTTCGAGTGTTTTTGTGGCTACAGAATCACAAGTTGGGTGCAACAAAGAAAAGTTAATTTGTATCCACTACTCTTCCTCTTTATCTTGCTTTATTATTTCCTTCTCTCTTTTGAAGATGTTCCTCCTTTTGAGGAAAAAAACAGAAATTGCTCCTAAGGGTGTGGCATGAATGACATCATAGGCGAATTCAAGATTTACGGTCGGTAGAATCAGAATGAGTGATCTTATTATATGTATACATTTTAATTTTGGCATATATATATATATTGTTAAAATTGTTGTCATGTGACCAGGAGATCATGGGTTCAAGCCGTGGAAACAGCCTCTTGTAGAAATGCAGGGTAAGACTGCGTAATATAGACTCTTGCGGTCCGGCCCTTTTCCAGACCTAGCGCATAGCGGGAGCTTAATTCATGGGCTGCCCTTATATATATACAAGGTCGAACGGGAAACAACGAGTTTAATTGAACCCACCCTTGATCCGAATCTAAATAATATCTTCCTCTTTTTCCCTAGCTTGATGCAAGGGTGACGAGATCCTGCATTGGCTGTTTAGTTGAAAAGGAAAGCTGAAGTCTGTTTTTTAAAATAGTTGTGGTCATCCTCAATCTTTTCCTACTACCACAACTTGCATGCTGAGAAAGTGAGAAGTGCCTTTTGATCCAGTACTAGAACTCATTTATGCATAATGACAGAGGAGTCGATCACTACCATTCAAAGAAACTATTGCTAGGACTATATATGCTTCAAGATACCAGCATGTCATTTTTTCTAAAGTTAAAAATTGTTGGAGGAGGCAGTCACTTAATTTATGCAAAGGAAGATCTAAAATTAATTTTATGGGTTCAACTAACCAATTATTTTTGACTCAAACCAAGTATGCATATACAAAATAAAAAGTAATATGGATATATATTAGTATTACATTTATTATGAACCCACTAGCACTAGAATTTGGAGTCGACTAATGACCTTATGGAATCAAAAATTAAATGCAACTAAGCAATCCTGAATCTAGAGATATAGTTATATTCAGCTGCTTAGATAGTCCCTTTTTATCCAAACTACTTCTGGATTGCTCTGTTCATTAAATTATTCCACCTTCTAATTTTTTAGGGTACTTTCTAGCCTAGTTTAGTTTCCACAAGAGTGGTCCTGTTTTATCCCGAATTGTCACAGGCATAAAGCTACAGCCTACAGAGTATATATAAATGCCAAGAATATATAACACAAGCTATTCTTCCTTCCTATATTAACTACCACACTCAGGGGCGGATGCCGCATATATAGCAGTACAAGGTTCATCGGAAAATGAATTATTTGAGTTTCATTTGAGATTCCCTCCTTGACAAAGGGACATTGTCCCATATTAGAAGATGAAAAGGTTTTTGATGGGTATATAAGCAATTGCTCTTCTTCTAGCTCTTAAAGAGTTGAGAAGAAGGCAAGCCTAGCGCCGTCGGCTTCGGATTTGGTCAATGATTGATTGATTAATTTTCTGGACCAAATTTATTTGTTAATAGTAAATATTAACAGAAATGTTATTAAATATCTGTTTTAATAACAGAATATTAATATTAATATTAATATTAATATTAAATCCAACAGAAATTTTAAACGTTTTTCCGGTATCCGTTTTCCGTTTTCAGTTGTGTAACTGAAAATTAACCTCCTTCTTGAATTCCCGATTTTTTGTTGTGTAAATAGCCATTTATGCTATGGCCGTTTTGCATAAACAATCATTCTGAAGAGTTGCACCTCTTCAATTTTCAGCCCAACCTTGGCTATAAATACAAGTCTATTCTCTCAGTTTTTCCATACTATTTTCTGAGTTCTCCTCCTTTCTTTTGCATACTCTTAACATCAAAGAAAGCAACAGTAAATGTGATTTGCTACCGAACTTTGTGTTCGCTAAAACACTGGGGTTTGAAGTACCACTACACCAGTGTGTAATTTGTTGTATCCTGGGAGGAAGTAATCCATAACCTTGGGCACTAGGAGGGGATTAAATTCCTTAAGGAAACACTGTGAATTCAGTGGGCTCGGATTAACTTTTATTTGGTTTACATTTTCTGTTTATATGTCATTTTATCTTTTCCAGAATTAGTTTACAAATACAGTTTACTAACACATCTGAATCTAATATTTTTAAGCATAAATTAATATATAAAAATTCAGTAAAATTACAATAAGTAGTAACTATGAATCCATAGCTTTAAAAATATAATGAGTTCAAAATTAGGAACTTTAAAGGTTAAACCCAAAGAATTAAAATAAAAGTTGAACTCATAAAATTAAATTTCTAGATCCGCCTCTAAGTACATATTCACATTCAACTAGAGGTTTCATTTTAGCAAGGCAGGAATGGCATCCACATTGAAGACTTTTCTCGACGGTAATATAGCAAGTCAAAATAAGGAGCTAAGATCGCACGGGAGGGAGTAATTACTTGGAAAGAGAACAAAAGCCAAAAAAAAAAAGTCATGCAAAAGGGCAGTTGCATAAGACATTCCACGTTCACGCAGAATCTCGAGAAGAATCACACATATCATACTCTAGAGTATGATGTAGACAACCTAAGATCACACCAGCAAGGAGTAATTTGTTGGGGAGAGAACAAAAGGTAAAAGAAATTCACGCAAGGAACAACAAATTAGCCCAAGAAAAAGGAAGCTTATGTTATTTAAACTGTTACAAAAAATAAATTGTACAAGAAAAATTAACTGGAAATTGAAGTAGTACCAATTACTCCAAACAATTTGCCCTACAACTTTCAGAGTTACATTTCTAGTTGGCCTTTTCCCTAAGAAGAAGCCAACAAGCCTATCATTTCAAGTTTGTCACCTTCAACATTCCCAATACACTAGCCGTCAAGCATGTTGCTTCCTCTTTATCTCTTCCTCTATAGCTACTACTAGACAAACTGAAGCAACCTCCTCACCACCTTCAATGGGGGTCCATTTCCAATCTCTCTCACAATTACACTAAACCATTTTACAGTTACCATCTTTGGTCGGTGCCTTTCTCCTTATTAGCACGCCAAGTTAATTACCGTCCTGTTTTACATTTTACTCCATCAATTTTAACTTCAACATACTACTAAGGGTCGTTTGGCTATAAAAAAAATGATTCCTTTTTTTGGTACAATTCCTTGAAAAAAAAATAGTTTATGTTTCCGAAATTTTACGATTCTTATGTCCAACCGCCCCCAAAATATCACGCTAAAGATAATTACAAGGAACTGTCTATGATAATCCGTAGATTAGTAACCTAACTTGCATAACACAATAAGTGACGGATTACAACTGGTAAAACTGCACTGATAATGTAAATTAGATTGATCTTTTACATTATCGGCGTATATAACTTAAAGCTAAATCTTTTTTCTTTTTTTTTCTAGACTAGAAAATTACTTGAGCCAGCACATGAACGAGACTCAGCCGGAGTTGTAGCCGGAGCACCGTCGGTTTTGTGGGAAACTGCAGGGAACTCACCGCACTTCCGACACCGAGCAACCACGAGAATTTGACGACAAGAAGGGCACGAAGAGTGTGAACCTAACCAAGTATCAATACACGGGAGATGGAAACTATGGCCACACTGCGGCAGCACCCGGATCTCATCTCCCACCGCATACTCCGCCAGACAAATGGCACACTCCGCCGTGAACGGCGTACCTTTCGCCGTTGTACTGCTGGGGTCATACGTGAACTTAGGCAACGACTGCAACACTTTCTTCTTCAACCCTTTATTCGCCGCCGACGAAGACTGACCACCAGCTCCGCCACCTCCGGCGCCGGTTTCTCGCCGGAGCCACGCGCATCTTGCAACGGCTATGAGACCCACCACACAAATTAGTGCACAAAGCAAAGCAGCTAGTATTACGACAAAGTCAGACTCCACTGCCACCGCAGATGGTGGCTCCGCCGCCGGCGTTGAAGGGGAAGTTGAAGAAGAGTTTGTGCTTAGCAGAAATCTAGCTGGACGAGTCATAACTGAAAACAAATTCAACAACAATAATACGGATATAAGTAACTACTAAGTACTATAATATAGAAGAACAAGTTGGGACAATGGATGTAAAAGATGTGGTTGAAATGTCGGTAATTGATGTGAACTTAATACAGTAGTGATAAAAACATATGAAAATGTCTCAAAGTCCTTAAGATATATATATATATATATATATAGATTTAAAATCTGAGGGGAGTGTTGAATGGAAGGTAATTGAAGTTTACACATGTGGTACAGAGAACATCATGTAGAGGTCCCTACTATTCTTCACTACAAATACTACTAGCTATTACAAGCAGACACGTTTCGTTTTATATTTAATGATTAAGATAGAAAATAACTTGCGGTTTAGTTTAATCATGTAGGATTACATGTTGATTAGCATCTTTAGATGAAAGATCAATTCAAATTTGAGTGGAGACAAACAACACTGCTATGTGTGATAGAGAATTTGTTATGATCGAAATAATAAGGTTTCGTGCGGAAGTTAGTAACGCAAGACGATAAATCAGACAACAAAAGAGAAATCTACCAAAAGAGACATAAACATTTAATGTGGTTCGGTCAACTAACCTACGTCCACAGCGGAGATGACCAATCCACTATAATAAAAAGAGAGTACAAAATATTGAGAGAACAACCCCACGAAGAGGCAAACACAAGTGACACACTAACACTTGTCCGGTAAAGTTCTCCCCCTAAACAAGACTCTCAAGCCTCCTATGGCTACATTGTAGATGCTACTGAATGAGAATGACAGATCTTCAATTTATAGAACTCCAAACCTTTTCTTACAAGAAAAGGGACTAGCCAAATATGGAAGAATTATATTTTCCTTCTAGGAAAAGAAAAACCCAACTATGGCAAATATGTTGTCGTTTCCTTCATGAGATAGGAAAATCAATTATGGTTAGAAAATCTGGACAATCACCTAACAAAATTAACCCAAATAGCCGTTCACCTAATCTCTTAAACTACACTTAGCCGGTTGATGTATAATATATGTATAATGTGTGTATAATTAATGTATAATCTATGTATACTGACTAAAAAAAGTAAACAATGAATTTGGCGGGCCTTTTTGATTTGTCTAAACATGAGTTAAGTCTTGATAGATAGAGTTATCGATTGCATGATTAGAGGTAATTAATAAATTTAAAAAAAAAAAAGCTAGCATGGTGCACTAAATTTCGCTATGCACGGGGTCCGGGGAAGGGGCGGACCACAAGGGTCTATGTACGCAGTCTTACCCTGTATTTATGCAAGAGATTGTTTCCACTTTCCACGGCTTGAACTCGCGTCCTTCTGATCATATGGCAGCAACTTTACCAGTTACGTTAAGGCTCCTCTTGATGAGAGTAGATAATCAATATTCGATAAAATAATCGAGAAGTATGCAAATTAGTACGGACAGAAATGTCATAAACAAGTATAATCATGTGGGGTTCAATATTGATTAGGTCCTTTTTTAATTACTTTAAAAATGGATAAGGTTAATTGAAGGAAGAAAGAAGCAAAGGCATGTGAACTTAATTACCAGATTTTGTTTGTATTCAAGTTTATCAAAACTCTTGTCGAAAACCAAAAAGGAAAGGGAACTGTGTAACAAATTGTTCAAACTGAGGGCGACCATCGGTCTCCGCAAAGAAAGAATTACAAGAAAATACACATACTTCACACCATAACAAAAAATAGTCTATGTTTTTAAGTTTTATCCTACTTAGTCCATATTATACATATTTAAGCATTACCAAATTTAAAATATGTGTTCTTACAACCATTGCTTCTAAAAGCTATGGAGTTAAATCTGTGTTCTCACAACCATTGCTTTCACTCTCTCTTCTTCTTACATCTTCTGCATATGCTTCAAGGGGTCGTGTATTTTCTGATTCTCCTCCTGTTTGCAATGTCAGAAAATTGAAGAGTAGAAGTCCACCATTGAAGGCCATACAAAGCATTGCTTTCGAAAATAGAATTTTTTGAGTTTGTTAGTTGTTTGGATTGGGTGTTGTTCCAATTGATTGAAAATATCAAAAGGAGTTCAAAATTTAAATTTGAAGTGATTTGGAGTAGATTTGAGCAAGATTTGAGTTAAATTTCAGAAAAAACGCAAGGTTGAAGACGAAGTCAGTTTTTTGTATAATTATGTATAATCCTGTATAATAGTGTATATAAGTGTATAAACACATCTTATACACTATTATACACTTTTATGCACCTTTATACAAGCGTTTGTAGACGAACTTCTTCCACGATTTTCAGTTACAATTCTTGTTCAAAACCAGTCCAAATCTCCATTAAATGACTTCAAATTTTATATACAACCTCCTTATACTATTTCTAACAAGTCTAAATAACACCCACTCTAAAGTTCTCACAAAATCAAATTCGAAATTTAAACCTACATATTTAAGCTTGTTAAAAATCTAATATTCACCACCTAAATGGAACTGGTTTGTTGAACTAATATTTGAGTCACAGTTACTTATTCAAAAATTAACTTAAAAGCTTGAACAATCTTTTTTAAAAATTAAATAGTAGTTTCGAGAATCTATTGGAATTGAATGTTGAGTATTAGCATATTATTTTTGGCCTAGTTGGTTATAAATTAAAATATAGGCTATAGAATTGAAAAGTAGGAAGCCCAATTATTGTTATGTGAAATTTTTCCCTCTACAAAACCGCCATTGCCATTAGAGTTCTGTCCATAGTAAAAAGAATAAGGTTCCAAAAGTTTTGGTGTCCTTCGGATTCCAAAATAGTCTTCTCCTTGATTTTGATTTTAATGTATATTATTAGTCTATATAATGTTATTTTATGTTAAACAATAAACACAAATTAGTAAATGATCTTTAATCTTATAATTAATGAGGTCTCGAAATATATGACCCTGTCGAAGTAAAAAAAAAATAAAAAATTGTTACTATTGTAATAGTGGATATCGAGTGGGGACTGGGGATGCTAAAGTGTAATATTATTACTTTTGCTTTTTCTTCCTTTTTATGAAAGACAAAGTAACATTAGAAAGTTTTGTTTTGAGGATGAGATGGGTAACATGTTCTTTGTACATTGATTTTGCGTGACAAAAGAAAAAGTTTACTATTTATCCAAAACCAAGTGGCATGTCCGTACTTTGTAGCTGTATTGACAATCTATTTTTGTTTCATCTCCAATAATTAAAAGTTGGATTCGACCTGTTATATATGATTATGTTAACGATAATTATTTTAAATCTGAATTAGAGTGAGAACAGCCGTTAAAAAAGAAAAGAAAAGATTCTTCTCTTTTAACTTTAGAAGGATTCCTGATATTACTTGTTGCCTCCCTTATTTTTCATGAGATGAAAATACAAACAAATAGTTACTTCAATTTGATATTTGTTCAAGTGGATAAAATTGGGGAGGCCCTCATTGGTGAATGGATAAGAATATTGTTGGTAGAATCGAACGGCATAATTTTAAAATGTTACATGTTATTATTATTATTATTATTATTATTATTATTATTATTATTATTATTATTATTATTATTACTACGCTGATCGGATATCCTCTCCATTTAAAACATAAGGTTATATTTTAAGAAATACTTATGGCATGACTGGAGATTTGCATCTATACTCGCTTTTTGGGCCACGTTTTAACTTGTGCCCGTTTTGCAAAAAAAATTGCAAGCGTACCCACTTTTTCGCGTAACTTCAGCATACGGGGCTCAAGTAGCAAAGACGCAAAACTTCAGCATTCTAGTAGACGGGCCTAAAGTAGCAAGTGTGTTGAACCAAGTGTGCTGAAGTTTTTGTTTGTAATTGTTGAACTTAAGCATAGTAGCTGAAGTTTTATTCTCTATTTGCTGAAGTTTTTGTTTGTAATTGCTGAACTTAAGCATAGTAGCTAAAGTTTTGTTCTCTATTTGCTGAAGTTTTTGTTTGTAATTGCACTAAATAACCTGAAGTTTTTTTGTCCTGGATTCATTAGTTTTGTCATTAAGCTTTTTCAAAAACTTCGGCAGAAGATGCTGAAGTTATTTAGTTCATTTATAAAATTTCAGCAATAATAAGCTGAAGTTTTTTTGTCCTGGATAAGCTTTTTTCAAAAACTTCAGCAGAAGATGTTGAAGTTATTTAGTTCATTTGTAAAAACTTCAGCACTAAATAAGTTAAAGTTTTTTTGTCCTGGATTCATTAGTTTTGTCATAAAGCTTGCTCAAAAACTTCAGCAGAAGATGCTGAAGTTATTTAGTTCATTTGTAAAAACTTCAGCACTAAATAAGCTGAAGTTTTTTTGTCCTGGATTCATTAGTTTTGTTATAATCGGACTACTATAAAATAATCAGATTGCCAACAATATCTAAATCATAAAAATTTGGAAAAAAATAAACGTGAAAAGAACAGAATTATCATGAAAAGAATCACTAAGTGTGACCTTAACTTCCCGTGCGTGGAAATATTCACAAATTATTGTCTACTAACTTACGTAATTATTTATAATTTATTTTTAAATAATCTGATAAATATACTTATGGCAATCACCCCATGAATTGAAGTTTCATAGCAGCACCAACTTATATGATATTATTACCATCCCAAAAGTACTCTTAACCTAGTATGATATTGTTCGCTTTGGGTCAAACACACATGACTTCCCCCAAAATGTCTCACATCATTAAAAGATTCATACATCTCATATATAGGCTCCCAATCTTTTCAGCTCCTAATGAGATTTTGTTCGCACACTTAATAATAATAATGATAATAAGATTTAAATTTCGGGTTCAATATTTTTGTTAATATGGATAGAGAAATGACAACCTGGAGAAACAATGGTTGCATCTTCATTGTTTGTAGAAACCAGGCCATGCCTAATGCATGTGAACTGTCTTCGCGCACACCCATGACCCATCATCGGCCTATGTCCCACTTGTTTTGTTTCTTCATTTGCTTTTTTCTTTCTTTTTTTTTTTTTTTTTTTTGAATAAGTTACAAACGAATGTAGGACGTGGATGAGTTCAACTCTGATATAAAATTATAATGATAAATATTAATTTAATATTATAATGTTAAATTAATCTAAAAAACTAGCTCCCAAGTCCCAACCATATCCAAACCATATATGTGGGACTGTATAAGATAGACATGACCATCAACAAATTAATGATGTCTTATTTTGTACACATTAACAACGAATCGCTCAGATTAGAACACTTCTATTCCAAGGACAGCACCTCCCCACAGCAATGTGGATTAGTGGTTCAACTTCTTTTTATTAAAATTAGTGCACGTGTATGTCAAGTTATGTATATATGATTTTTTAAAATAAAAATAATATTATTAAACTACGCTTTGAATAAATAATTATACATATAAAATAATGTAAATTTCTATAAATGATCAATATGGATCATCGTGTGATTATTTCTTTGTCGGTGTTGATCTGCTGGAGAGGTACAAATAGTAATAATTATTACTCTATGTCCCTTCAAACATTATCAATTTTATTTATTGATCATGCCGTTTTATCTATACATGCCAAGATATGTTTTTACCCCAAGATGGAAATATGTTGAATGAAGATGCATTTTATACAAGGAAATTAAACTTAGCAAAATCATGACAAATGCTGACAAACAAAATCAGGTAAATCAAACAAAGTTATTAGTTATCGATTGATATTGTACTTTTGTCACAATTCGTATACTCATCACATAATAAACTTAACAGGAAAAACAAATAAAAATTAATTGTAATACACGTTACTACTTGATAAAGATGTACATAGTGATACAAAGCCAATAGATCATTCAGGTAATGTTATTTATACCTAAAAAATTAATGGCAAAATACATAAGTTACCCCCTGAACTATGGACCAAATTCCCGTTACACATTTTTTGCGGACAAAAATTAGCTAACACACTCAACCTTTCCAGAGTGTGCCTAAGACACACCACTTTTTTGTTGACCAGTTTTTCAAAATTTATGTGATGTCACGCACCAATAACATTCTGACATGTGTCATAACTCAAGAAAAAAAATTCTTAATTCACACCCTAATTAATAATTCTTTCTTAAAAAAATATAAAAAATAAAAGGATCTCTCATCTTCCCCAACCCCATTGTCAGTCATCTTCTCCACTAAAACTTTTTCCATCATTAAAATCATCATTACCACCACCTTATCACCATTACTGTCATAGCAACCACCAACATTAAGTTTTTGAACAAAACCCACAAACACCATCACCCTCTTTCTTCATACCCATTAAAAAAAAATTACACAAGAAATTCGGATTTTCATTACACTCCATCAGATAGCTGATAGATCTGGAAACAAAAATACACAAGAAATTCAATTTTTGTTGGAACTATACATAGGGGAAGAAGCATGAGGATGTAACAGAAAGTGAATGGAAGAAACGGAAATGGAGACATATGGGGACCTAATTTTGAATAGTGCATAGTTTATACAATTAGGAGTTGCAGCCTCTTCAAGCTATGCCAAGGCATCAAGCTTGAGCGCTAAACCCTCAAAAAAAAATGTTCACGTGGGGTGATAGAGTGGGGAAGAGGGACTAAATTATTTGGAGATATATTAACATGAGGAAAAAAAACAAGAAATGAATTAAAAATATTAAAAATAAAAAATCCTTGACATGCGGGGTTTATATAATGGTTCAGATCCAAGAAATTTGCATTCATTCGCCTCTTTTAGGTGTAAAACACGCACTTGCCATCTGTAAAAAGTGGTGTGTCTTAGGCACACTCTGGAAAGGTTGAGTGTGTGAGATGATTTTTGTCCGTAAAAAGTGTGTAATGGGGATTTGGTCCATAGTTCAGGGGGTAACTTATATATTTTGCCAAAATTAATAAAATAACCGACACATATACATTTCATTATATACATGTGTGTTTACGTGCATATATATGGGAATCTACATATATTCATATTTATATAAGCCAGCCTTGTGCATAAGGTAACTCGTGTTCACGCAAGGTCCGTAGAAGGACCGCAACCCAAGAGGTGTAATGTGGTCAGCCAACTCTAACACAAGGCTGTTTCCACGGCTCGAACTCGTGACTTATGTTATATATCTGTATTGTTGTAAATAAATTAAATAATAATCTTTCTGAAAACAGAAACAGAAAGTTAGTAGAAATTAAATTCCGAAAACAGTAAACTTCTTCAAAATAAATTCTGAAAACAGTATAGGAACAAATTGAGCCCACTGAATACACAGTGTGTCCTTAAGGAAATTATTCCCCTCAAGTACCCAAGGTTCTGGAATATATCCTCCCAGGATAGAACGATTTAACTCACCGGAGTGTTGGTACCAAGAACGCCGATGAACAGTGAACCACTCGAAGGCTGCAAAACACACTGAAATTTTTGTGCAGAAGAAGAAGAAGATTCAGAAAATTTCGTAAGTAAATTTTCTGAGATTTGAAGGTGTATTTATAGACAATTTCGGTGCTGTTTCTGATAAGGTTTGCAATCTTTCAGAACAGCCATAGTTGTTGGAATAGGTGTGACACTGTTTTAGAACAGCCATGGCTGTTGAAAATATTGCGGGAAAATTTAAAACGGATTTAAAATAATTCGGGAAAGAAAAACGGGCCGGACCGGATCGGGTCTCGGGTCATGGGTTATTCCGGATTGAATTTTCTTTAATTAATTTAATTAATTAACTAAATATTTGAAAAGAATTTTGTCCAAAAAGATTAATCAATCAATCTTTGACAAATTCAAATCCGAATCCGAAGCCGAAGCCGAAGCCGAAGCGAGCCGATCGAGCGACGACGACGACGGCGCGAGGCTTGCCTTCTTCTTAGCTCTTTAAGAGCTAAAAATGAGCTTCTCTTTATATACACAAAGATTTTCTTTCCTTCTACCAATGAGGGACAAAGTGCATTAGTGAACTCATTCAAAATTTCACTTCCCTCATTTCTTTTCCTACCATTTTTCATTCACACTTCTTTTGTTATTAAACAACAAAATCCAACAATCCCCCACATGAATGGGGAATGACTATAAACTTAAAGGAATGCACGGACGTGTGTGTGTTTTACATGCAAGAATTAATTGCATCTGGATAAGTAGGTTTCCCTTTGAACTTTCCGTAGTGAACTTATATCGGATATACTCGGTCAATCGGAAGATTTGATATCTTTGAACCGTCGAGCTTTGTAGTATACCTAGACAACATAAGTCACACAATCAATCCTTAACCATCTATGGTTCTCACGGTTGTGTTCGTTTCAGCCATGAACACAGCCTGGTTTCATGAGTGCTTAGAGAATGGGCCTTTACTTTCATTCTCCTTGAAGCGGCTTACACTTCACACTCACATAGGTGATTCCTAAACGTGTAATCCTAAAGACACACTATCTGGTCATATCCTGCCAGACTTAGCAAATCATTAAAAAGTTTTAAGCTTTATTGACTCATCAAAAAGCCTTAATGCTTTACCTCGTTTTTGAACATTGTCTTCATCACGAGAATGGGTTGAGTTAGTTGACAATGTTGAACCGTCATTCATAACTTTGTTTGATCTCTTTGAACTTAGCTCTTGGGATCTCCAGTCTGCTAGGTAAAGTTACCGCCATGATGACTTGTCCTAGGCCTTTAACCCCATTCCCTTTGACGATCTTTCAACCGCCTTTCTAGATAAGCCTTTTGTAAGTGGATCCGACACGTTATCTCTTGACTTTACATAGTCAATTGTGATAACACCACTAGAGAGTAGTTGTCTAACAGTATTGTGTCTCTGTCGAATATGACGAGATTTTTCGTTATACATAACGCTCCCTGCCCTACCTATTGCCGCTTGACTATCACAATGTATACATATAGGTGCCAAAGGTTTGGGCCAAAATGGAATATCTTCCAAGAAATTCCGGAGCCATTCAGCTTCTTCACCGGCCTTATCTAAAGCTATGAATTCAGATTCCATTGTAGAACGGGCGATGCACGTTTGTTTGGATGATTTCCAAGACACTGCTCCACCCCCAATTGTGAAAACATATCCACTCGTGGATTTAACTTCAGATGATCCGGTGATCCAATTTGCATCACTATATCCCTCGATCACGGAAGTATATTTGTTATAATGCAAAACATAATTTTGGGTATGTTTCAGATACCCCAAAACTCGTTTCATTGCCATCCAATGTATTTGATTGGGATTACTTGTAAACCGACTCAGTTTGCTAATAGCACATGCTATATGTGGTCGCGTACAATTCATGATATACATCAAACTTCCCATTACTCTTGCATAGTCCAGTTGTGAGTCACTTTCACCTTCATTCTTTTGAAGTGCATAACTCACGTCAATTGGAGTCTTGGCAATTTTGAAATCCAAATACTTGAACTTGTCAAGTACCTTTTCAATGTAGTGAGACTGTGATAATGCTAGACCTTGTGGAGTCTTGCGAATTCTGATTCCTAAGATCACATCAGCAACTCCTAAGTCTTTCATGTCGAATTTGCTAGCCAACATGCGCTTTGTAGCATTTATATCTGCCATACTTTTGCTTATTATCAACATGTCATCAACATATAAACAAACAATGACTTCATGACCTGGAGTATTTTTAATGTAAACACATTTGTCACACTCGTTGATTTTAAATCCATTTGCTAACATTGTTTGGTCAAATTTTGCATGCCATTGTTTGGGTGTTTGTTTAAGTCCATAAAGCGACTTAACAAGTTTGCACACTTTCTTTTCTTTACCAGAACCACAAAACCTCATGTTATTCCATGTAAATCTCTTCCTCCAATTCTCCATTTAGGAAAGCTGTTTTAAACATCCCATTTGATGGATTTCAAGACACATACACGGCCGCTAGTGCCACTAACACCCTAATAGATGTTATCCTTGTTACTGGCGAGTAATTGTCAAAGTAATCAAGGCCTTCCTTTTGTCTATAACCTTTGACAACAAGTATTGCCTTATATTGTCTAATGGCCATCAGCTTTAATTTTCCGTTTGATCCAATCTTCGAACCTAAAGGCTTATTTCCTGGAGGAAGATCAACCAATTCCCGATTATTGTATCAAAATTGATTGAATCTCACTATTGACTGTCTCTTTCCAAAATGCTGAATCAAAGAATGACATAACTGCTTTAAAAAGTTTGAGGCTCATTTTCAAGCAAGAATGTCAAAAATCTGGTCCAAAGGAAGTAGATGTTCTTTGACGTTTGCTCACGCTCTTGGATCTCCTATTCTTGGAGTATTTTCCTTGGGTTCTTCTCGAGGTCGTTTAGGTCTTTCACTTAACGACTCACTTTCAGTTTTATACGGATAGATGCTTCAAAGAATTCAACATTATCTGATTCCATTACCGTATTAACATGAATCTCGGGATTATCAGATTTATGCACCAAAAATCGACATGCTTTACATTTTGTAGCATATCCAATGAAAACACAATCTACTGTTTTTGGTCCAATTTTAACCCTTTTAGGTAAAGGAACTTGTACCTTTGCTAGACACCCCACACTTTGAAATATTTTAAGTTGGGTTTTCTTCCTTTTATTTTTCATATGGAATAGATTGCGTTTGCGTGTGGGGTACTCTGTTGAGTATTTCGGTAGCCGGTAAGGATACGCTTCCCCCCACAAAACTCTGCGGTAATCCGGAACTTATTAATAAAGAATTCATCATTTCTTTTAATTTCCGATTTTTTCCTTTCCGCAATTCCGTTGGATTGAGGTGTGTAAGGTGCAGTAGTTTGATGATAATTCCATATTCCGAACATATTTCTGCAAACGGAGATTCATATTCTCCACCTCTATCCACTTCTAATCATTTGATCTTTTTATTCAGTTGATTTTCTACTCATTCTTGTATTGCTTAAAATGCTTCAATTGCTTCATCCTATACTATTAAGCAAATAAACATAGCAATATCTAGCCGAATCGTCATAAAAGTATAAAATTACTTTTTCCACCTCTAGATGTGTCGACTTCAATATCGCAAAGTCAGTATGAATTAAGTCTAATGATTTGAATTCCTTTCAACAGACTTATAAGGATGTTACAAACTTAGATTCAACACATATTTGACATTTCGATTTATTACACTCGGAATTTAGGCAATACTTCTAAATTAATTAACTTCCGCAAGGTTTTATAATTGACATGTCCTAAACGAATATGCCATAAATCATTTGACTCTAATAAATAAGAAGAAGCTGAAATTTTATTCATACTGTCAACAACCATTACATTGAATTTGAAAAGGCCCTCCGTGAGGTAGCCTTTTCCAACATACATTCTGTTCTTGCTTACAACAACTTTATCAGAAACAAATACACATTTGAATCCATTCTTTACAAGTAAAGAAGTAGAAACTAAATTCTTCCTAATAGTAGGAACATGAAGAACGTTGTTGAGCATTAACACCTTGCCGGAAGTCATCTTCAGGAATATCTTCCCATAACCTTCAATCTTGGCTGTTGCATTATTTCCCATGGAAATTTCTTCTTCGGGACCAGTAGTAGAGTAAGTCGCAAATGCTTCTTTGACAGCACAAACATTTCGAGTGGCTCCAGAGTCAATCCATCACTCCTTCGGATTTCCAACTAGGTTGCATTCCGAAAGCATTGCGCAAAGATCATCAATGTCATTATTCTTCTCCACTATGTTGGCTTGTCCTTTCTTATCCTTTTTCGGGAGACGACAATCTGGGCTTTTGTGACCAACTTTTCCACAATTGTAGCAGCTGCCCTTGAATTTCTTTTTGTTCTGCTCCTTAGTTTGTCCAGAAGACCTCTTCCTCTTATTACTTTTTAGAGCAGTCTCCTCAACGATATTAGCTCCCATGATCGTTGAATTTCCACGAGACTTCTTCTCGGCTGTTTTGTTGTCTTCCTCGATCTTTAGATGTATCACAAGATCTTTCAACTTCATTTTTTTGCGTTTGTGCTTAAGATAGTTCTTGAAATCTCTCCAGGAAGGAGGCAATTTTTCAATCATAGCAGCCACTTGAAATGCTTCATTCACGACCATACCTTCAGCAATAAGGTCGTGAAAAACAAGTTGATGTTCCTGAACTTGGATTCCCACAGTTTTGTTGTCTATCATTTTATAATCTAGAAACTTGGCAACCACGAACTTCTTCAAGCATGCATCTTCTGTCTTGTACTTCTTCTCAAGTGCGTCCCATTATTCTTTCGAAGTATTCATTGCACTGTACACATTGTATAAGTCATCTTCTAAAGCACTTAAGATATAGCCTTTGCAAAGAAAATCTGCCTGCTTCCACGCCTCAACAACCATGAACTTTTTATTGTCCGGCATGTCCGCAGCAGGCACTGGAGGCTCTTCACTAGTGAATTTCTGCATACCAAGTGTGGTAAGACAGAAGAACACCCTTTGCTGCCATCCTTTGAAGTTGGTTCCGGAAAATTTTTCCGGTTTCTCAGCCGGAGGAACAGCAGTGCGGCTTGACGAGGCTATCGTCGTTGCACCAACAGTCGCAGAAGGATTTCCATTTTCATTTGCCATTTCTTACTGTCAACAACAGAAGAAATCAATTAATGGCAAAACCAAAACAGTAAATAATACTGTAATCAATAAACAGTACGTAATAAAAACAACTAAGGTCTTTATATACTGTTTTACAGAAAAACGATGAAGTTTTTATGTTCTTCAAATCGTTTTCTGAATTTCAATACCCTGATGAAGTTTTAGTATCTTCAAATCAGAATAGTAAAATTCAGACAGAATACAGAATATAATAAATATAATTTCCTTAAGATTGTTATATATCTGTATTGCTGTAAATAAATTAAATAATAATCTTTCTGAAAACAGAAACAGAAAGTTAGTAGAAATTAAATTCCGAAAATAGTAAACTTCTTCAAAATAAATTCTGAAAACGGTATAGGAACAAATCGAGCCCACTGAATACACAGTGTGTCCTTAAGGAAATTATTTCCCTCAAGTACCCGAGGTTCTGGAATATATTCTTCCAGGATAGAACGATTTAACTCACCGGAGTGTTGGTACCAAGAACGCCGATGAACAGCGAACCACTCGAAGGCTGCAAAACACACTGGAATTTTTGTGCAGAAGAAGAAGAAGATTCAGAAAATTTCGTAAGTAAATATTCTGGGATTTGAAGGTGTATTTATAGCCAATTTCGGTGTTTTTTCTGAAAAGGTTTGCAACCTTTCAGAACAGCCATAGTTGTTGCCGTTGCCGAAACCGTTGCCGAAGCCGAGCGACGACGACGGCGCGAGGCTTGCCTTCTTCTTAGCTCTTTAAGAGCTAAAAGATGAGCTTCTCTTTATATACACAAAGATTTTCTTTCCTTCTACCAATAAGGGACAAAGTGTATTAGTGAACTCATTCAAAATTTCACTTCCCTCCATTTCTTTTCCCACCATTTTCCATTCACACTTCTTTTGTTATTAAACAACAAAATCCAACAACTTATAGGTCACACGGAGAACTTTACCGTTGCTCCAAAAATTCCTTTCATTCACATATATTATATTATTTGATAAAAACATTTATATTTGCTTTTATACTAAAAAATTATATCAACTCAATCGGTAAAACATGTACACTTTGAAGAAACACAACTGAAAAAGCAGAAAATAAACTGATTATTTAAAATTATATTAGAAACTGATTACGACAAAGAATGATACCACATGCATATATTGTTCCATTCTTTTCTTTTTCATTCTTTGTCGTAATACCTCGAAAAGAAATTGGCAGTTTCTTACTCATTATCCAAGTTACAGAATCCACTTCTGACTTTGAGTGGAGACCCTTGTTACTCTTTCAATTTCAAAGAGAGAGAGACTCATTTTAACGAAATGGTGTTAACATGCCAATTGTGAATTTTCCATTTCAAAGAAATCTGGTGCTATATTTCTTTGTATAAATAAAGAAGTAAAGATGGAAAAGAGTCACTATATGTCGTAAACAAAATTTCGGTATATAGTGCTCCTGCGATTTCAAAATCAAAATTGTTATCCTTTTGAAGAAAGATATTTCTCCAAACTTATATGCAAGTCACATTGGAAACGGAAGCTTTGATTTCGGAAGTAATTATTTATTGCAAAGTAAAACAACTTATAGGGAAGAAAAAATCAACTTAAGATGAAAATATGCAACCTTTCATCTTAAGAAGCAACTCTTCACTAACTTTCAATGGGATCATGTTTTGGATTTCAATCTGACATCATCCCTTGGGGTTCTGGGTCCAATGGAATTTATAGGTATAGGTAAAAACCCTATCAAATAGAGATTCGCTATTGGATTTCTTCCTCGCTACCCACCTTCTGTCTTCCTTACTTTCTATCTTGTCTAAGCTTGCTGGATTTTCCTCATCCGTTGTATTGAATTAAATCCTCAGTAGCCATTTTATTTATCAATATTTAAAATGTGTTACAAAATGTAGCTCAAAGTAATAATATAAAACAAGAAGATAGACAACAATATAGAGAGAAAGAGAGGAGAGAATCTATTTCTTCAATGTATTCAAGTGTGTACAATGTGATGCCCAAACCCTCTATTTATAGGATGATATAGGTAATACAAAGGGACTCCATAAATATGGTATTAATTATTGAGAACATGGGGGAAAATCATGGAGGTGTGGGAGTTACATCCATAATGGTAAGAAGTAGTGGGAGGTTAAAGGAGAAGAGTAGTGGGTGTTACTCCCTTAGGAGTTATGGACATCCACCATATTCAAGTATTTCATAACACTCCCCCTTGGATGTCCAAAGATAATGTGCCTCGTTAAAACCTTACTAGGAAAAAACCCTATGGGAAAAAAATCCTAGTGAAGGAAAAAGAGTACACATATCTGTAATACGCTTTATTTGCTGCCTCGTTAAAAACCTTGTCAGGAAAACCCAGTGGGATAAAACCTTAGCTAAGGGAAAAAGAGTACAGCACATATTTGCCTCCCCCTAATGAAAATATCACGACGAATTCCAAGCTTGTCTAACAACTTCTCTAATATTGAAATCGGCAATGCCTTGGTGAATTATTCCGCCAAATTATCACTTGAACGAATTTCTTGAACATCTATTTCATCATTTTGTTGAAGATCGTGTCTGACAAAGAACCTTGATGAAATATATGATTTATTCAGTCTCCTTCAATATTCTTCTTTCAATTGAGATAAGCAAACATCAGCTTCTTCATTATTATTTGAATCTTGTTGAATATCATAATTTGGCATTACGCTCATAGCCAAATAGATTATCTGAACAACGAACCATGCCCTGCATTTGTATAACCAACATAACCTTGACAATATTTGTTAGAATAAATAAATCTATATCAAGGACTTCTTTTTCAATATAATATTAATCATATTTCGATATCTCCATATAGCCTTTATACTTTCAGCTGTTGGGACTATTCGTCCAACTTCATATTTTTCAGATGAAGTCAATTTTCATTGCATATTTTTCATTTGGCCAATCATTTATCTGTCCAAATTTCATGACAGATTTGAGCACAAGATCCTCGTCAATATTAATAATATTGAGCGCTACATTATATTAACAACATCGTCGACGATCATTTTACATCGGTTCCATCATCGCCCAATAAAGACATAACGTATCGAGATCTCATTATTTTCAGGTACCTGAGCCTCTCCCATGAGGTCTTATAAAGTGTTATGTCATGGTGCTCTTATAAAGCACTTGCCTCCTTATTATGACCATCTTGAACATTTGCTCCATCCTTTTTCAAGGAGTTTTATCTTTGGAACTGATTTGTCTATTACGCTTCATGCGTGCCATAAACTCTATCCATCATGGACGTTATTCTATTTGGAGCATTAGCAGCTGGAATATGACATTTAGCTTTGGGTCAGCAAATGTGCATGGCATTATTTTGAAAATGAATTATCACTTGAACTTCAAGTTCACATTTTCTTGTACGAGGATCTAGGTGAACTCATAATAATTCATTCCATGTATTACTTTTTCAGCTGCCCATTTTCTCCCCCTAATGTCGGGATCACCAACACATTTTCCAACCTTCTTTGGGAACCCATCTTTGTGCATTTTGGCAGCACAATTAAATCATATGCACATCCATATTTCTAGATGGGAATATTTGGTTCCTGGCCGTGAACCAATTGTGATGGGGAGAATTTATCATAACTTGTTGGCTAGATGCGTACAAGTGCTGTTGTATATTAAATAATATACCTCATACCAAATTTCTATTTGGGAGTTTTGTTCTCATAACCAATGGCTTAGCTATAATTGGAGGCATACAATTTCTGCTAAACCAACTTGGATTTAAACCAGCATTATCAAGATAAATTATCATAATATATATTCTGGAACTTTGCTCTAATAATTTGAGCAAACAACCTTGCAAAAATCAAAGTGCAAGTTGATAACAAACGCACATGTGACCATACAATAGATGCATCTATTAAAATCATATAATAATAAATGATCCACATGGCAGGTGACTGGGCCCATAAATATATCACCTTTTATTCGTTCCAAAAATCAAGAGATTCAATCCCAACCTTAGCTGGTGTATCATGAGAATAAGCAGCACAAGAGAATTCTTGAAAAATCTTCTATTTCTTCAATATATGCCAATGTGAATTCTCAATCAATTTTTCGCATCATAATTGAACCGGGATGGCCAACCGGTCGTGCCAACTAATATTTGTTTCAGTAAATATTTAATTTACTATGGCATGTGATTCCATCACCATGCTTATACATCTGTAGTACAAATAGAAGAAAAGTCGGGTAACCTTTCATATTTACCCGGTATGATTATAGTAATAAGAAGATATTCAATCTTCCTTTCATTTATAGTATCAATATGCCAACCACTTTGGCTAATATATTTGAAACTCAAAAATTCCTTTTGAGACTTACTACAATATCAATGTCATGTACAATTTTATTTATCCGAGTAGTAACAAATTAGCTTTTTCGGAGCTCTTAATTAGTATTGTAGTGCAAGATCTTTTGTCACACCATCTATATGGTGAATGTCTCCTTCATGGAGAAAATCAATAATTGTCATGGTCAAAATTATCATAAGCAAAAATCATTTCTTGCTTTAATTTTGCCTTTAATAACATTTCATAAGGCATGCCACAATATTTTTTTGGCGTACCACATGTACGCGACCAATGACATATTCATTATCTTTATTTCTCTCAAGTTGTGGTATTCAGTCAATCTTGCATAAGCATTTCTTATGCACTATTTGAATCACATATATATATTTCCACATTTACTTTCAAGAATGAGTTTGCATTTACAACGCATATCACAAGTGATATTCTCTTCAAGTGGACTATAATCATATGAGCATGCTTATTATTTTCATACCATATTGATGGCAAACATCACCTTCACATTTTGAGAACCCTTATTGTTCTCATTTTTACAATTACCATAATGATGACTATTTTTATTGTCTTTGGCACACCCACGTTCATTGGTCAACCACTTGTCTTCATTTAGACTTATTATGCATCGCTATCACATTCACTTCAAGAATGGAGCAAATCAAGTGGGACAAATTTCATGCTTTTTCATGAAAAATACAATATTTTTCTTTAGTCATCATTATATCATCAATATGGTGCATTAGGATTCAAACCCAATGCCTTACCCATATAAAGACGTGCGTTAAAGCTATAATGTGTTGGGACTCCAACCCAACTCTTATTATCATGGTGCACCAGGACGCAAACCCGGTGTCTTATTCTCGTGCTGCGCTAGGACTTGAACCCACCGTCTTACCCTCAACAAATGGCATAATAAGCCAAATTTGACTCACCCTTGAGCCTTTAAAATATCATCACTTTTGTTAACTTTGCCGAAGCCAAAAATATTTGCTAATGTAAGATATTCAATCTATTTGATATTTCATATTTGACGAACAAAAAGTCAACACATTCATTAAAAAGGATTTGAATAAAAATAAAATTCGAAAACATAATGATATCAGACATTGGAATTCACTTGTGTGAATTAGTAGGTAATGCATGTGCGAATGAAATATTGATGTAATGCTTTTTTCAAAACATTGCACCCACACTTATGACCAGTACCTCAACAATCTAGATACTGCATCAACTAGTTATATCTAGTTACAATTGTGAAAGCAATTATAATTTACTAATAGGAGTTGGAGATTTCATCAAAATCTTTGAACATGCTTAATAATACCCAAATTATAAACGTGAAGTAATTCAATATCATGTATATTATTGGATAGAATGTTAAAGACTCATGTATATTTACTAATCAAACATATTTTATGAATCTTAATTTGACATTTGCGATTTCTTATACTTTAGAAAAATCATGAAAATGCAAATCCGGTGAAAGGATGTTTTGGAAATGCATGAGACGACTTAAACCTTCCTTCAAGAAAATTGTTGTGCAACTTCAGTTGCTACTAGACAAAAATGAACATGCGTACCTCCGTATCATTTTGGACTTCCATCAGCCATGCTGATTAAGAAAACGAAAATCAATTTGTGTTGATGATGGCAATAAAATTATAGATTCGTGCTGATAACGTGTTACAAAATGTAGCTCAAAGTAATAATATAAAACAAGAAGATAGACAACAATGTAGAGAGAAAGAGAGGAGAGAATCTATTTCTTCAATGTATTCAAGTGTGTACAATGTGATGCCCAAACCCTCTGTTTATAGGATGATATAAGTAATACAAAGGGACTCCATAAACATGGTATTAACTATTGAGAACATGGGGGAAGATCATGGAGGTGTGGGAGTTACATCCATAATGGTAAGAAGTAGTGGGAGGTTAACGGAGAAGAGTAGTGGGTGTTACTCCCTTAGGAGTTATGGACATCCACCATAATCAAGTATTTCATAACAAAACGTTATTTTTTCTTAATTTAATAGGGCATTTAAGTCTTTTAACTTTTTAGTTTTGGGCTTTCCACTTTTATAATAGCCAGTCTCTATGTACGTGCCACGCACGTATAACAATAGGCGCACCTAATAGTTAGCAGAAGATATGTGAATAAACTTATTATCGGAAAAGAATTAATCCCATATAATTTATGATATCAAAAATGCTACTTCGATCGGGCTTGACATCCACAAGATTGACAAGGGTCGACAGAAAAGTCGAAACTCCAACACCTTTAATACATATTTGTTTGCTTGCTATCAACTATCAACCTAAAATTGAGGTTTTTTTTTATTTATTTATAATAAAGCAAATACAATAGTATACATCTTGTTCAGACTTTGCGAGAGTTTCATAATGACAAGAGATATATGACTGAAAAACTCCTAAAGTCTTGAACAACTATCATAGATATAGGGTTGATGATGCACTTGGGGTATATTAATAAAGTATGATACTTTCATTAAACTTATGAATCCTTGTGTTAATTAATTAGAATCATTTAGCGGATCATTCACCATTGTTTAACGATATTATGTGGACTTAGTATGCGGAGTTTCACTTTAAAGAACTCAATGTCTAGCTAGTTTACCTCAGTGTTAAAAATATTAGACAACCCTAATTTCTTACGATTTATTACGATTTTATTATGATTTTATTCAACATGAAATTATGTCTTTGAAAAATAATTCAAGCATAATGCCAATGAATTTTAATTTCTTCCACGTTATCTAATTTTTTTGTGCGTTGTAATCCTTTGGTCCTTCCTTTGATATGCAGTTATGTTAGTTTATATTATTAATATAGTTATCTTATTTATAAAAATAAAAATTTATTAGTGTCTGAAACTTGAAAAAAGGGCCTAAAATCAGATTTCAAAAAACATAAAACCAAACACAAAGTCGTTTGAGTACGTTGGATTGAAAATAAAATACCGTAAAAAATACATAAAAATTCTCTTGAATAACAGTTTGTTGCTAGTTTTGGATACCAAAAGAAAAATACTTTAAGAAAATAAAATTAAGCCAACTTTTGTTTTTCAATTGGAATTCAAAACGAAAACTAACAGTTTTTCTTCAAAATTTTAAGCTAATTATTTTTATTTTAGTACTTTGAAAATATTTGACAATGTACAAATGATCAAACTTCTCATTCTAACGTGTCTATTTTTAGTTGTGTCATTACCTATAAGTTGTTGCCAAAATTAATATAAATAGTACAAGGTATAAAAATCCATCAATATTTTAAAAATATTTTAGTCATTCAGCATTTACTACCTTTATTCTAAAGTATCTATTTCCAGTTGTTTCATTCCCATATATAAGTTGTTGCCAAAACTAATATAAATAGTAAAAGATATAAAGCCCGTTAATATTTCAGGAATATTTTAGTCGATCAACATTTAGTATAGAATATTCATGCTTATATAATAATATATGAATATAGNTATATAGCGTTTACACGTAAATCTTCAATCAACTCTTGGACATGTTCCCTTGATATATATTTGGGAGTGTTAAATTCCTTCCCCAATTAAAATTCATGTTTTTTGGATAAGTATTTCATCTAATACAACTCTTCCTCCTAATGACCCTTGTGTTATTTTTATGAATATTTGTATGAATAACTTCAATTTTTTGTAGGATACAAAAGTCCTTACAGTGATAGAACGTAACTCATAATTTGTTAGAACTCCAAAAGGAATCAACCGTTTGGAGAAAAGTTTCAATCCCATTGCAGTTGTTCCGTGGAAGAATCAATGGTAGGCTCGACGTTTGTATGTTTAGCTTAAAATTAAAGGAAAAATTCCAACCTTAGGTGATTTACAATTATATCCTTAAATTAAATAAATATTTAAGGTCATAAAAGTCGATCAATATTTGTAACGACCCGATTGGTCATTTTGCTTTTTAGAACCCCAGTTCCCCTAGAAAAGACTTCCCGTACTTGCTTTTACTAATTTATGACTTGCGCGAATGGTCGGTTCGGGAATTGGAAGAGTTTGGGTTGAAATCGGAACACTTGGTTCCTTAAGGTTGGCTTAAAGGGCCAAGTTTGACTTCGGTCAATTTTGAGTAAATGACCTCAGAATCCGGATTTGAAGATTGCAACAGGTTCGTATGATGATTTCGAACTTGGGCGTATGTCCGGCTCGGGTTTTGGATGGCCTGGGAGCGTTTGGTGCCTAATAGTGAAAGTTGATTCCTTAAGGATTTTGAAGTTCTTAAATATTTGGTTGGAGTGGGTTTTTGTGTTATCGAGGTCCGAACGGAGTTTCGAGACCGGGAATAGTTCCATATTGCCATTTAAGACTTGCATGCAAAATTTGGTGTCAATCCGAGTAGTATAAGTGTGTTTCGTCGCATTGGAAGTAAATTGAAGAACTTGAAGTTCATAAGTTTTGATTCAATTGGTTTTAGGGGGTGATTCTTAGATTTAGCATTGTTTCGGGCGTTCCGAGGGTTCGAGCGAGTCCGTTTTATGATTTCAAACTTGTCGGTATGTTCGGGTGGGGCCCGGAGGCCCCGAGCGTCAATCGGACGAGGCTCGAGTGAAGTTGGAAAATTTGGAAGTATAGAGTGAGTAGTTTCGTTCTTGCACAATTTTGACACCCAATTGGTCTTGAGAAAGTCAATCAGGGCAAAGTCACTCAAGCTAACGAGAGGTATAGAGTGAGTAGTTTCGTGCATTGGCTATATCGCAATCCCCAACACAATAACTTTGCCTTAGGCTTTAGAACCCGTCAAGTATTCACCTAGGAGAAAGTCACTTCCCTAGTGCCTCGTTAACCATTTAGAAAACCTTAAAAGCATTTATACTTAGCTTAATTTCGCACATCATTAGTATAAAATTAGAAGTAACAAACAAACAATTATGATGGTAAGTGTAATCAAGAGCACTACACACTGCTAATTTAGATAGGAATCCAAAACCCAAACATTCTAGCTCCCTATGGATTCGATCCCGACCTTTTAGGGTAAAAGCTGCATCGACCGCTCTTGTCACTTTGTAGTGGTGTAGGGTTGGACCCGATCAGTAGCCACTATTATGCTTAAGTCCAGGTAGTCTAGGACCCAAAAGTATGTTTTATGTGCTATTCGTGTAACTTTATGGTCAAATTAGATTGCTTAAATCATGTTGAACGTGGTAAATGAATTTATAAAGAGGAACATCATTTTCTTGACCTTTTAAAGAGAAGTTGACATTTCTTTGAGTAATTGCTTCCCTGATATATCCCTGTCTGACAGTTTGTTGTGTTTAATTATATTTGACCGCGTCGCATGTATGATTCGCGAGCGGGATAATAGATGCATCTATGGTTCGTGCCGCTCGACCCTCCGGCAGTACACAGTTTATTTTTATGTTGGATCGGGCCATACGACCTCGGCACTATTTGCGCATGCTTCTTGCTCGGTACTTTTTTGTGATTTGAACTGTGTTAAATGCTCCGAAATGTAAATGGCTATCTATGATATTATCTAGGAAAGAACCCATCACTTCTTGCTATAAATTGTTACTTAATTGTGACATCCATGCTTAGCATAACACTTTCTTATATTATTTGACCCTAGTAAGTGTCAAGTCGACCTCTCGTCACTACTTCTTCGAGATTAGACAGGATACTTACTGGGTACATATTGTTTATGTACTCATACTATGCTTCTATACTTAATTGTACAGGATCTGAGGTAGGTACATCTGGCTACCAGTCTGGTGCACATTCTTGATAGTAGGCCGAGATTTCCACGGTGAGCTGCTCCCTTCCTAGGCCGTTCAGCAGCATAATGGAGTCTCTCTTTATTTTTGACTGTCTATTCTATTTCAGACAGTAGGATAGATTTATTATTTTGTATATTCTACTAGATGCCCATATACTTGTGACAACAGGTCTTGGCACACACATTGGTAGACTACGCTTTTGGGTTGTATAATGATTTCACGTCGCTAATTATCACTTGTTTCAATTTAAAATTAAGAAAATGCTGGAATTGTTTTGGTAAAGTAAAAAGAGAACTCACTAATATTTTCGGGTTGGCTTGCCTGACAACGGTGTTGGGCGCCATCACGACCGGTAATGAAATTGGGTCGTGACAACATGGTATCAGAGCAGTAGGTTCACGTAGGTCTCACAAGTTATGGGCAAACCTAATAGAGTCTTGCGGATCGGTAAGGAGATGTCCGTATTTATCTTCGAGAGGCTATAGGGTGTTAAGAAACTACTCTTTCTTCATTTCCTATCGTGCAGTGGTTGGTATACTAAATTTCCCTCTTCTATTCTCTCGCAGATGGTAAGGACGTGCACGGCAGACGTGTTCCACACCCGGGAGGAGCTGCTCCACCCATTTCTAGAGGCCGAGGCAGAGGCCGGGGGAGGGCACTGGCCCGAGGTAGGGGACGAGGGCATCCCAGAGCTGTTCTAGTAGCACCACCGGCGGATCCTGCGGGAGATCCTATCATTGAGGAGCAGGGCGAGGTGCCCGCAGCTGAGCCTACCCCAGTGAACTTCATGACATCACCGGGTTTTCAGGAGGTCATGGGCCGTATGATGCAGTTCATGGACACCATGACTCAGACTGGTTTATTTCCAGCGGATCCAGCCATATCACATGCAGGAGGGGGAGCACAGACCCCTACTGCTCAGGCTCCTAGTCATGCAGCTGCAGTATATCAGACTCCGGGTGCACTATCTGCGGATGGGGCTCAACCAGTTCCTGCAGTGGTACCCGAGCCCAGACCAGCTGCGAATGGTGATCCGCAGAAGTTATTGGAAAGATGGACCAGGCTACACCCTCCTATCTTCGGGGCTGAGCGTCATGAGGATGCCCAGGATTTCATTGATAGGTGTAGAGACAGACTGTACAACATGAGGATATTGGAGTCGCATGGGGTTGACTTTACTATTTTCCAGCTAGAGGGCAGGACCCGTAGATGGTGGCAGTCGTATGTTCTTGGCAGGCCAGCAGGTTCTCCTCCCATCACTTAGGGTCAGTTCACACAGTTATTCCTGGACAAGTATATCCCACCCTCTGAGAGGGAAGAGCCACGGTATCAGTTTGAGCAGGGTCAGATGTCTGTGACCGACTATGAGGTGAGGTTTTCTGATTTATCCCGCCATGCACTGATGATACTTCCTACTGTCGCAGAGAGGATGCGGAGGTTCATTGTAGGGTTGCATTCTTGCATTAGGGCCAACATGGCCCGAGAGGTGGAGATGGGGACTCTTTATCAGCTAGTAGTGGAGATTGCTCGGAGGATTGAGGGCTACCGTCTGAGAGGTAGGAGAGCAGGCACAGCAGGACAAGAGGGCCAGATTCTCGGAGAGTTCAGAGGTGCCCCAGCTAGGGGCAAAGGTCAGTTTGGGAGGGGTCAGCCTAGCAGGCCCCCATATTCAGCACCACCACCTATTCGTAGTGCTCCAGCGCGCCCCTATTTCAACGCCATCCCAAAGAGTTCCTACCGTCCACCAGCTCTTCAGGGTTCCTCCAGTGGGTATTCAGCTCCCCAGGGTTCTTTCTGTTCCTATTTCAGTGCTATGCCAGAGAGTTCATACCGTCCACCAGCTATTCAGAGTTCCTCCGGTGGGTATTCAGGCCATTAGGGCCAGGCTTCCAGATAGCAGGCTATGGTGCCAAGAGGTTGTTACGAGTGTGGAGATCCGAGCCATACGAATAGGACCTGCCCCAGACTTCGGGGAAAGGTAGTACAGCAGGGTTAGCAGCCCATGACTGCAGCACCGATTGCCCAGCCTCCCAGAGGCGGGGGATAGATGGGTATGGGCCATCCTAGAGGTGAAGGCCAGACAGGGAGAGGTCAGCCAGCTACTACTCAGTCAGGTGGAGGTCAGCTAGCTGACGCTCCAGCCAGATTCTATGCCATTCTAGCCAGACCAGATGCATTGGCCTCAGATACCGTTATCACAGGTATTATTCCCGTATGTGGTAGAGATGCTTCGGTGCTATTTTATCCAGGGTCTACCTATTCATATGTGTCATCTATGTTTGCTCATTTCCTGGTTATTCATCGTGAGCCTTTGGGCACTCCTGTTTATGTGTCCTCTCCTGTGGGCGATTCTGTGATTGTGGATCGGATCTACCGGTCCTGTGTGGTCACATTTTGTAGTTTCGAGACTAGAGAAGATCTCCTGTTGCTTGACATAACCGACTTTGAGGTTATCCTGGGCATGTATTGGTTATTCCGATATCACGCCGTCCTAGATTGCCATGCCAAAAATGTTACATTAGCAATGACAGGGTTGCCAAAGTTGGAGTGGAAGGGTTCCTCAGTGGATACATCTAGTTGGGTTATTTCTTTTCTGAAGGCTCGACATACGATCCAGAAGGGGTGTTTGGCCTATCTATCTTATGTTCGGGACACCACCGCAGAGTCTCCGACGATTGATTCAGTTCCAGTAGTCCGGGAGTTTGCCGACGTGTTTCCTTTTGACCTTTATGGCATGCCACCAGATCGTCGATTTCTGTATTGATTTGGCTCCAGGTACCCAGCCTATTTCTATTCCACTGTACCGTATGGCTCCGAAAGAGTTGAAGAAGCAACTTGAGGAGTTGTTAGCAAAGGGGTTTGTTAGACCGAGTGTGTCACCTTGGGGTGCATCGGTGTTGTTTGTAAAGAAGAAGGATGGGACCATGCGGATGTGCGTTGATAACCGCCAGTTGAACAAGGCTACCATCAAGAACAAGTATTCGTTGCCGTGCATTGATGATTTGTTCGACCAGTTGCAGGGTTCTAGGGTGTTCTCTAAGATCGACTTGAGATCAGGGTACCAACAGTTGAGGATTCGGGACTCAAATGTTCTGAATACTGCTTTCGAACTAGATATAGTCATTATGAGTTTCTGGTGATGTCCTGTCGCTTGACTAATGCCCCAGCGGCGTTTATGGACTTGATGAATAGGGTGTTCAGACCTTATATTGATTCATTTGTCATCATCTTCATTGATGACATCTTGATATACTCACGTAGCCTGGGGGAGCACGAGCGGCATTTGAGAGTAGTGCTTCAGACCTTGCGAGAGTAGAAGCTATATGCTAAGTTCTCCAAGTGTGAGTTTTGGCTAGAGTTAGTGGCATTATTGGGACATATTGTGTCAGGAGAGGGTATTAAGGTGGATCCCAAGAAGATTGAGGCAGTTCAGAGTTGGCCACGTCCTACTTCAGTGACCGAGATCAGGAGTTTCCTGGGATTAGCAAGTTATTATCGTCGATTCGTACAAGCTTTTCAACTACTGCATCGCCTCTGACTAGATTGACCCAGAAGGGTGCTCCTTTCCGCTGGTCCGATGATTGTGAGATGAGCTTTCAGAAGCTCAAGACGGCTTTGACTACAACACCAGTTCTTGTGTTGCCTTCCGGTTCGGGGATGTATACGGTATATTACGACGCTTCACGCGTTGGCTTAGGTTGTGTATTGATGTAGGAGGGGTGAGTTATTGCATATGCTTCGCGTCAGCTGAAGATTCATGAGAAGAATTATCCCGAGCACGATCTAGAGTTGGCTGCGATTGTCCATGCTCTTAAGATATGGAGGCATTATTTGTATAGGGTGTCATGTGAGGTTTACACTGATCATCGCAGCTTACAGCATTTGTTCAAGCAGAGGGATCTCAATTTGAGGCGGCGTAGATGGCTTGAGTTACTGAAGGATTATTACATCACCATTCTTTATCATCCGGGCAAGGCAAATGTGGTCGCGGATGCCTTAAGCAGGAAAGAAGAGAGTATGGGTAGCTTGGCATTCATTCCAGCAGAGGAGAGGCCACTAGCCTTGGAAATTCAGTCCTTGGCTAACAGACTTGTGAGGTTGGATATTTCAGAGCCCAGCCGAGTCCTTGAGTATATTATTGTTCAGTCTTCATTATTGGGGCAGCTCAAGGCCCACCAGTTCGATGATCCACATTTGGCAGTTCTCAGAGAGACGGTGCTACAAGGTAGTGCCAAGGAGCTTTCTATTGGCGAGGATGGTGTTCTGCGACTCTAGGGTCGCCTATGTATTCCTAATTTTGATGGTCTGAGGGAGAGGATTTTAGAGGAGGCACACAGTTTGCGGTATTCCATTCATCCGGGTGCTACGAAGATGTATCGTGACTTGAGGCAGCATTATTGGTGGCGGAGGATGAAGAAAGACATAGTGGAGTATGTGGCTAGGTGTTTGAATTGCCAGCAGGTTAACTATGAACACCAGAGGCTAGGTGGCCTACTTCAGCAGATGCCTATCCCTGAGTGGATGTGGGAGTGCATTACCATGGACTTCGTAGTTGGGTTGTCCCGGACCTTATGAAAGTTTGATGCAGTGTGGGTCATTGTTGACAGGTTGACCAAGTCGGCACACTTTATTCCGATTGTGACTACTTATACTTCAGAGAGGTTGGCTCAGATTTATATTCGGGAGATCGTCCGGTTACACGATGTTCTTGTTTCCATCATATCAGATAGAGGCCCTCAGTTCACTTTCCATTTCTAGAGAGCCGTTCAGAGTGAGTTGGGGACCCGCGTGGAGCTCAGCACATCATTTCATCCTCAGATCGACGGACAGTCAGAGCGGACAGTTCAAATTTTAGAGGACATGCTTAGAGCATGTGTGATTGACTTTGGAGGAATATGGGATCAGTTCTTGCCCTTGGCAGAGTTTGCTTACAACAAAACCTATCCAACATCGAGATGGCTCTGTTTGAGGCTTTATATGGTCGGCGATATCGTTCTCCTATCGGGTGCTTTGAGCCTGGTGAGGCTAAGTTGTACGATACAGACTTGGTAAAATATTCCTTGGAAAATGTAAAGTTGATTCAGGAAAGGCTTCGCATAGCTCAGTCCAGACAGAAGAGTTACGCGGATTAGAAGGCGCGTGATGTATCATTCATGGTCGGTGAGAAGGTTCTCTTGAAAGTCTCGCCAATGAAGGGTGTTATGAGATTCGGGAATAAGGGCAAGTTGAGCCCAAGGTTTATTGGTCCATTTGAGGTGTTGAGGCGAGTTGGGGAGGTTGCTTACGAGCTTGCTTTACCCCCCAACTTATCGGGAGTTCATCCAGTTTTTCATGTGTCTATGCTTCGGAGGTAATACGCCGACCTATCCCATGTGCTAGACTTCAACACTATTCAGCTAGACGAGAGATTGGGCTACGAGGAGGAGCTAGTTGCCATTGTTGATAGGCAGGAGCGCCAGTTGATATCTAAGAGGATTTCTGCAGTAAAGGTCCAGTGGAGGGGCCAACCAGTCGAGGAGGCAACCTGGGAGTCCGAGGAGGACATGTGGAGCAGATATCCACGCTTACTCGGCACTTCAGGTATGAATCTAAACCCGTTCGAGGAGGAACGCTTGTTTAAGAGGTGGAGAATGTAACGATCCGACTGGTCGTTTTGCTTTTTAGAACCCCCGTTCCCCTAGATAAGACTTTCTGTACTTGCTTTTACTGATTTATTACTTGCGGGAATGGTCCTTCGGGATTTGGAAGAGTTTGGGTTGAAATCGGAACACTTGGTTCCTTAAGGTTGGCTTAAAGGGCCAAGTTTGACTTCGGTCAATGTTTTGCGTAAACGACCTTGGAATCCAAATTTGAAGATTCCAACAGGTTCATATGATGATTTAGGACTTGAGAGTATGTCCGGCTCAGGTTTTGGTGACCCGGGAGCGTTTGTTGCCTAATAGTGAAAGTTGATTCCTTAAGGATTTTAAAGTTCTTAAATATTTGGGTTGGAGCGGATTTTTGTGTTATCGAGGTCCGAACGGAGTTTCGAGACCAGGAATAGTTTTGTATTGCCATTTAAGACTTGCACGCAAAATTTGGTGTCAATCCGAGTAGTATAAGTGTGTTTCGTCGCATTGGAAGTAAATTGAAGAACTTGAAGTTCATAAGTTTTATTCAATTGATTTTAGGGGGTGATTCTTAGATTTAGGATTGTTTTGGGCGTTCTGAGGGTTCGAACGAGTCCGTTTTATGATTTCAAACTTGTCGGTATGTTCAGACGGGCCCGGGGGCCCCGAGCGTCAATTAGACGAGGCTCGTGTGAAGTTGGAAAATTTGGAAAGGAGCAGAAGCTCCAGTTATCTGTCATAACCGCACCTGCGGTTGGTCAGCCGCAGGTGCAAAACCGCAGGAGCAGTTGACCTATCGCAGATGCGGCCAAGGGGGAGGAGCCCAGGAACCGCAGATGCGGCTCCTTCTCCGAAGAAGCGGAACCGCAATAGCGGCTCCTAGACCCCAGAAGCGGTCCCAGCCAGCCTAGCCCACCCCCGCAGACGCGGAAGTTCCCTCGTAGAAGCGAGACCGCAGATGCGGTCCCATAACCGCAGGTGCGGATATCGCTGAAGGCAGAGCCTTCATTTCATACGGGAATGTGTCATTTTTGACACATTTCCTCCATTGTTTAGGCGATTTGGGGGCTTCCAAAGAGATAATTTCCACCTAGCATCTTGAGGTAAGTTATTTCTACTTATTGTGAGTTTAATACTTGGGTTGTGGGTAGAATAACACACAAAGATTAGTGAAAAATTATGGGATTAGAGTAAAACCTAAGTTTTTGATCAAACCAATATTTAACCACAAAATTTGTTATGGAATAAAGTAGAAATCATATATTCTTGATTCTTAGGTTGTAGAGAACAAATTCCTTCAAGAATTTTTGGAATCCGGGCAAGTGGGCCCGGGGATGGATTTTAGGAAACTTATGTTTAGGGTTGGGAAATTACTTTAACAGCTAGAATGCGAACTCTTGAGCTTGAATTGACTAGTTCCTACCTCGTTTAATTAGTTTTGGATCGTTCGACTCCAAATTGAGGGTTGGAGCACGTTCTTGATATTGGAAGAACGCTTTGGAGCGAGGTGAGTCTCCTTTCTAACCTTGTAAGAGGGAATTATCCCCATAAGTGAAATAATTGAATAATTTGCCACTAAATACGGGGGCTACGTGCGCACTAGGTGACTAGAGTTCGTGCGTAGCTGATAACTAGGGATTCTAGTTTATTTTATACTCCTTTTTGCTTGAGTTTTGGATTAAAATGTATACAAGTAATCCTGAAAGCTTACATGTTGTGCTTGTTTGCAGTGTTTGGTCAAAAAAGTGACAAGAAGTCAAAACCAGCTCAAAAAGGAGTGAAACCTGCACAAGTGCCAAGAACAAGTCAAAACACCGCTATAGCATAAAATCCACTGCGGCTGCAACAGATCCACCGCGACCGCGGTCCATTTAGTGCGGTCCGCGGTTGATAAGTTCAGAGAGATGCAATCCTGGAGTTCTAAGCAGTGCGGTCCGCGGTAGATTCTTCGCGGCTGCGATAGCCTCATCGCGGCTGCAGTATGTTTGTTGCGGTCCGCGGAGAGGAGATTCAGAGTGCTAGGATTTTGGAAGTTTCAAGACACCGCGGTCCGCGGTCCATTTGTTGCGGTCCTCGGTGAAGCCACCGCGGCTGCGGTGCATTTTATGCAGTCCGCGATGGCCAGATTGAGAGACTTAGAAGTGAAGCCAAAAAGCCTCACTGCGGCCGCGATACATCCGTCAGGGGTATTTTTGTCCACAAAATTCAGCCTTGTATAAATACTTCTTTTTCAGATTTTTAGGGTATCTTATCTATAGCTGAGCACATGAAGGCCGTTTTAGACCTATTTTGAGTAATTTTGTAGCTAGTTCAACATTGAATCTTTAAATCTTAGCTTGTAATTATATTATATGAGTTATTCTTCATATAAATATCTGATTCTTCTATTATTATGAGTAGCTAGACCCATTAGCTAGGGTTGTGACTGAACCCTAGTGTGGGTATTTGATGGGTCTTTTATTTTAAGGCTTAGATGTTTATGGGTGGTTGATATTTGGACTGATTTGTGTTTTCCATGTTGAATTAGTGGTTGCAAACACTAATTGGTGCCTTTTTAACTTGGTCTCTTCTTGAGAAAGAGAGCTAGAGTCTAGGAAAATCAGTCCAACAAGGAATTGGGGTGTATTTAAGAGATTGATAGCCCCAATTAAAGGGTCAAACCTAGAGATAGTAATACCCGACTTGAGCCTATATTGCTTGCACAATTTTGACACCCAATTGGTCTTGAGAAAGTCAATTAGGGCAAAATCACTCAAGCTACCGAGAGGTACAGAGTGAGTAGTTTCGTGCATTGGCTATATCGCAATCCCCAACATAACAAATTTGCCTTAGGCTTTACAACCCGTCAAGTATTCACCTAGGAGAAAGTCACTTCCTTAGTGCCTCGTTAACCATTTAGAAAACCTTACAAGCATTTATACTTAGCTTAATTTTGCACATCATTAGTTTAAAAGTAGAAGTAACAAACAAACAATTATGATTGGTAGTGTAATCAAGAGCACTACACAGTGCTAATTTAGATAGGAATCCAAATCCCAAACATTCTAGCTCCCTGTGGATTCGATCCCGACCTTTTCGGGTAATAGCTGCATCGACCGCTCTTGCCACTCTTAGTGGTGTAGGGTTGGACCCGATCACTTTTTGGCGCCGTTGCCGGGGAGCAAACGGTTTTGGATATCTATCTAAATAGTTTTGTGTAATTTTTTTCTTTCCTTCTGTGATACTAATTTGTGTGTGACGCCAATTCAGGTACAAAATAGTGCCAAACAACAACAACGACCCTCTTGGAAACGTGGTCTCGGGGAGGAGGTTGATGATAACGGTGAAGATGAGGTGCCTTTAGTACCTCAAGGACAAAGGAGAGGCCGCCAGGCCAATGATAATGTTCCAGACCCTCCCCCGCCACCTCCAAGAGTGGCTCCTCGGGTGCTTCCCAACCAAGGATATGCTAGTGCCATTGTCCCACCCCGGATCAGGGCGGGCAATTTTCAAATTACCAATGTGATGTTGACATTGTTGGAGCAGCGAGGGTATTTCACGGGTGCTCCCCATCAAAATGCTTACAAGCACCTTAAAGGATTTGTTGATACATGTTGGGGGAGCAAGCAAACGAATGTGTCCGAGGATGCCTTGAGGTTGAGGTTATTCCTTTTCTCTCTTCGAGGGAAAGCATCGGATTGGCTGGAGAGACTCCTTAACCACTCCATCCATACATGGTATGAGTTGGCGGATAAATTCATTGCAAAGTTTTTCTCGTCGAGTCATATGGAAACCTTAAGGGATGAAATCTTAGCTTTCAAACAGGAGCCCAATGAACCACTGCATGAGATATGGGAGAGATACCGGACTATGGTGAAGGAATTCCCAAATAATGATATGACTGAGGCAATGATACAACAGACATTCTACTGAGGCATTAACAGAACAAATTAGTGAATAGTGAACCAACTCGCTGGGGAAATTTCATGAACACACCGTATGATCAAGCTTGTGAGATACTGGATGAGATGGCGGACACTTCTTCCGCTTGGCAAAGTCGAGCCAATGTGCCACAGGGTGACCCCACGGTCATTCACTTACACAAATAGCTCCATGATCATGGGCAGGCAATAACAGAACTGACAGCTAGCAAAGGCACAATTACAACAGGTTCAAGCTCCACGACAAGTAAATGCTATGGAGGGTGTCAACATGTTAGTGAACAAAAGAAGACAAAGAGTTCAACAAAACCAAGGGAGTTCGGATCAATATGACCAAGATAGTGGTGGGTTCCAAGATGATGGTTATGATGAGCAGAATGAAGAAGTGCAATACATGAACAACTATCAAGGCCAAAGGGGCAATTCTTCTAACTAACAACAACAATGGTGTTCCCAAGGCTATTGGGGAAATCAACAACAAGGGAACAATAATTGGGGGGACAACAACCAAAATCCAAATTGGGGCAACCAGAACAATAATCAGAACAATCAGGGCAATTGGGGTGGCAATAAAAATAACTAGGGTGGAAACAACAATCAGGGTGGTTGGAACAATAGCAATCAAGGAAATCGGGGGCAAGGCTTCAAAGGCTCCCGATGTATCAACAACCGAACAATCCACCCCCATTTCCATCCCAAGGTCCTAGTTCATCCAACAATGAAATGGGGAGAATCAAAATGATGTTTGAACAGATGATGAAAAAGAATGCTGACTCCGATGCTCAGTTGGCATCCCACAATACTTCATTCAGAAACTTGGAGGTTCAATTAGGCCAAATGTCACAATCCTTGAATACTCGCCCTAAGAGGGCTCTACCTAGTGATACGGTAGTCAAACCGAAGGGTGGGAACAATACAGGGCATGCAATGGTGGTAACTACAAGAAGTGGATGAGGCGGTGATGTGAATGCCTCCAAACAAAAAGAAATTTTGAGTGATGAAGTTGAGTTGCAAGAGGATGAGATCCCCTTGGTGGTTGAGAATGTGACTGATGAGAACTTGAATGAGGAAGTGAGGATTGATATCCAAGATAACAAGGTGGAAACCGAGAATGACGTGAATCCGTCTAGGGAACACGTAATAGACATGCCGGAAATGGTTGTGCCTAAATCCAAGTCTCCTTTGCCAAGGCGACCATCACCTTATCCTCAAAGGCTCGCGAAGCAGAAAAATGAGAACCAGTTTAAGAAATTCATTGACATGATGAAGATCTTATCCATTAATGTGCCTTTGGTTGAGGCTCTAGAGTAAATGTCGGGCTATGCCAAATTCATGAAAGACTTGGTGACAAAGAAAAGATCCATGGATTGTGAAACTATCAAGATGACCCACCAAGTTAGTGCAATAGTGCACTCAATGTCTCCGAAGCTAGAAGATACCAGTGTTTTCACCATTCCTTTCACCATTGGGAGTGCAGACTTTGCAAAAGCTCTATGCAATTTGGGGGCAAGTACCAACTTGATGCCCTACTCAGTTATCAAGACTTTGGGTATTGGGCAACCGAGGCCGACTTCCATGAGATTGCAAATGGCGGATAGAACAATGAAGAGGCTATTGGTTATAATTGATGATGTTCTTGTCCGGGTGGACAAATTTATCTTGCTGGCTGATTTCGTGATTCTCGACTGTGAGGTCAATTTTGAGGTGCCTATAATCTTGGGAAAACCTTTCCTTGCAACTGGGAAGGCCTTAGTTGATGTGGAAGCAGGGGAACTCACATTCTGGGTGGGTGATGAAAAAGTGGTCTTTCATGTGTGTAAGTCAATGAAGCATCCAAACTGTATTGAAGTGTGCCCGTTTGTGGATCTTGTCACAGCAGTGATAATTTATGATACTAGTGCAATGATCAATGTGGAGGACCCTCTAAAGGTGGTATTGTTGAATCTTGAATGAGGATGAAGGCCGGGTGGAGTGTGTTAATGCTTTACATGGAATGGGCTCTTACTCTTATGAGCCTCAGAAGCTCTCTTTGGATCTTGAGAATAGGAAGACTCCACCAACAAAGCCCTCAATCGAGGAACCTCCCATGTTGGAGTTGAAGCCGTTGCCTTCAGGTATGAATTCTTAGGCCCTAGTTCAACTTTGCAGTTATTATTTCCTCTTGTCTTACTAACATGCAGGTAGATGCCACATTGGCGGTGCTCCCAAAACGGAAGAAGGCAGTTGGATGGACTTTAGATGATATTCGGGGGATAAGCCCCTCCTTTTGTATGCACAAGATTATTCTTAAAGATGATGCAAAGCCCTCCTTGGAACATGAAAGGAGGTTGAACGAGGCAATGCAAGAAGTTGTGAAAAAGGAGGTGATCAAGTGGTTGGATGTCGGGGTTGTGTACCCCATCTCTGATAGTTCTTGGACTTCGCCGGTGCAATGTGTGTCGAAGAAGGGTTGTATGACTGTGGTTACCAATGCGCAAAATGAGTTAATTCCTACCAGGACAGTCACCGGATGGAGGGTGTGCATGGATTACCGCAAGTTGAACAAAGTGACCCGCAAGGATCACTTTCCGTTGCCTTTTCTTGACCAGATGCTAGATAGACTTGATGGGCGTGCCTTTTACTATTTCTTGGATGGGTATACTGGGTACAACCATATTTTGATTGCTCCATAAGATCAGGAGAAGACCACCTTCACTTGCCCATATGGTACCTTTTCCTTTTCTAGGATGCCATTCGGGTTGTGTAATGCACCAGCTACATTCCAGCGGTGTATGATGGCCATATTTACCGACATGATGGAGGACATTTTGGAGGTGTTCATGGACGACTTCAGTGTTGTGGGTGACTCGTTTGATGAATGTTTGAAGAATCTTGATAGGGTGTTGGCCCCGTGTGAAGAAACCAATCTTGTGCTCAACTGGGAAAAATGCCACTTCATGGTTGAGGAGGGCATAGTCCTTGGCCATATAATCTCAAAGCACGGTATAGAGGTAGACAAAGCTAAAATTGAGGTGATTTCAAGGCTCCCTCCCCCTACTTCAGTCAAGGGGGTTAGAAGTTTTCTTGGGCATGCGGGGTTCTACCGGAGATTTATCAAGGATTTTTTGAAGGTAGTGAATCCTTTGTGCAAGCTTTTGGAAAAGGATGCCAAGTTCGTGTTCAATGAGGGATGTATGCAAGCCTTCGAACTTCTCAAGCACAAGTTGACAACCACTCATATTATCGCCGCACCCGATTGGAGACCTTTTGAGCTCATGCGTGACGCGAGTGATGTTGCGGTTGGGGCGGTCTTTGGTCAAAGAGTGAATAAAATATTTCACCCGATGTATTATGCAAGCAAGACAATGAATGATGCTCAAGTATATTACATGGTGACTGAAAAAGAGATGTTGGCTATTGTGTTCGCAATGGAGAAATTTCGGCCGTATCTCATGGGTGCCAAGGTCATAGTTCACACTGACCATGTCGCACTCTGCTATTTGATGACGAAGAAGGATTCCAAAGCTAGGCTGATGCGATGGGTCTTCTTACTTCAAGAGTTTGATTTGGAGATTATGGACCGAAAATGGTGTAAAAACCAAGTGGCGGACCACTTGTCCCACTTGGAAGAGGAGGGGAGGCCTCGTGATGGCCTAGAGATCAATGATTCATTTCCCGATGAGCAACTCCTTTCTGTGTTGGTGAATGGTATGCCATGGTTTGCGGACGCTGCTAATTTTTTTGTGACCGGTATTGTCCCGTATGAGCTCTCTTCTAACCAAAGGAAGAAGCTTAAACGGGATAGTTTGGACTACTATTGGGATGAGCCTTACTTGTTCAAGATCTACACTGACGGTGTGATCCGAAGATGTGTCCCGGAGGAGGAGCAATTGAGTATTCTAGAGGCTTGTCATTCCTCTCCCTATGGTGGTCATCATGGTGGGGCGAGGACATCTTCAAAGGTTCTTAGTTATGGGTTTTACTGGCCAACTTTGTACAAGGATCCAAGTGAACTTGTGAAGAGATGCGACGAATGTCAAAGAGCGGGTGGAATTTCGAAGAAGGATGAGATGCCTCTCAACACTATTCTCAAAGTTGATATTTTTGATGTGTGGGGAATTGATTTCATGGGCCCGTTTGTAAGTTCATGCGGCAACACATACATTCTAGTGGCAGTTGACTATGTCTCAAAGTGGGTTGAGGCCGTGGGTTTACTCAATAATGAGGCACGGAGTGTTGTTGCGTTTCTCAAGAAGAGTATTTATACTAGGTTTGGCACTTCTCGAGCAGTCATAAGTGATGGGGGGGGGGGTCTCATTTTTGCAATAGAGCTTTTGACACTTTGCTTGCAAAGTACGGTGTCAATCACAAAGTTTCTACTACTTATCATCCTCAGGCGATTGGCCAAGTTGAAGTCTCAAACAGGGAAATCAAGAGTATATTGTCAAAGACGGTCAATGCAAATAGGACCGATTGGTCAAGGAAATTTGATGATGCTCTATGGGCTTATAGGACTGCTTACAAGACTCTGATTGGTATGTCTCCGTACCGGTTGGTATTTGGGAAAGCTTGCCATCTACCGGTCGAGTTAGAGCACAAGGCCATGTGGGCTTTGAGGAAGCTAAATCTTGAATGGGATGTGGCAGCAAATCTTCGTGTGGAGCAGCTTAATGAACTTGATAAATTCTGATTTCATGCATACTCCAGTTCGTCCTTGTACTAGGACAAGATGAAGTACCTTCATGACAAGTATGCTCGTGGCAAGGAGTTCAAAGTGGGTGATTTGGTTCTCTTGTTCAATTCTCGGTTACGTCTGTTTTAGGGAAAGCTTAAGTTGAAATGGAGTGGACCTTTTGAAGTGGTGCTTGTGACTCCGTTTGGTGCACTTGACTTGAAAAACAAAAATGGAGAGGTCTTCTGAGTTAATGGGCACAGAGTCAAGCACTTTCTTAGCAAGAATGATGACAGCCACGTGGTGGCAATGATCCATCTAAAGTGATTTGATGGTAACCTGTGTCATGCCGCGACGTTAAATTAGGCGCTTCTTGGGAGGCAACCCATGTGCCTTTCTTTTTGTTTTTCTTTGATTTTCTTTTTAGTGTAGGATTTGCTTTTGGACTAAGTGGTTGTGAGATGTGTGTAGGGTTGTTTTGATGCAGTGCAGGATCAAATTGAAAAAAATGTTGCACTCTCTGAAGTTTGGATCGCTGCCGCATTGTATTTTTCGCGGCCGCAATGGTCTTATCGCGGGGGGAAAATTTCATGCGGTCTGCAGTGCTAAATGGTCAAAAGTGGAGGTTCTCTATAGTTTTCACCGCGGCCGCAATGCATTTTTCACGGTCTGCGGTGCCCTACCGCGGCCGCAGAGCATTTTCTGTGGTCCGCGGTGAAGTCCTTGCCAGTGCCTCTTGTGTTTAATGACCGCGGTCCGCGGTGGGTAAGTAGCGTGGGTCCCAGGTCCTTTTTCTATAAATAGGACCTCAGGCCCCCTTTTACACTTTTCGCTCATTTGCACTCTAAAGAGATAAAGTACTGTTCATCACTACCCTAAGTGCACAAATTCAAACACTAATTCTCAATCATCTGTATTGTATCTCATCTCTAGTACTTCAAATCTTTCCCTAGTCTTTAATTTTGTTTTATTCTCTTTTATTTTGTTAGTTCGTCCTTCTTCTTCTTCCCTTTTCTTTCAATTTTTAACTTAGGGTTACATAATGTTGTTTAGATTAGGCTTAATTAGTCAAACATGATGATTAACTACCTAGTGGGTTGATAATATGTTGATTAAGGCTAAAATGTGCAAAAATTTGAAACCCTAGGTTTGTGTTGCTGTGTACTTGTCACGATCCGGATTTCCCACCCTCGAGAATTGTGATGGCGCCTACTCGTGAAAGCTAGGCAAGCCGAGTATTATAAATTCATTACCCTTTTTATTAAGCATGTTCAACAATTCAAAGTAATAAGTGATTAAACATCGGAATAAATTAATTAACCAGAAATGCGGAAGTCGAAAACTTAATAGTTTAACCAAACATTGTTACATAATCTGAAGTACAACAGTACCCAGAATTTGGTGTCATAAGTCGCGGACTATCTAAGAATACTAAAAATAAGGTCTGAATAGAAATACAAAAATCTGTCTCTGAATAAGTAAAAACAGAAAGAGAAATGATAGGAGGAGATGCCAAGGCCCGCGGACGTCTTCAGGACTACCTCGGGTCGCCTGAATGGACTGGAGACAGCACCCTCACTGCGGTCCAAACGCTCTGGTATCAGTATCTGCACACAGTGCAGAGTGTAGTATCAGCACAACTAACCCCATGTGCTGGTAAGTGCCTAGCCTAACCTCGGCGAAATAGTGACGAGGCTAGGACCAGACTACCAAATAAACCTGTGCATTTAAGTATATACAGTGAAAAAAATAACAGCAAATATTTACAGTTAAAGATAGGACGGGAAAATATGTTGCAGGGTATATCAGGTAACAGAAGAAACCAATAGACAAATGCAAAGAGCGCCATAATTCAATTACTAGCAAAAGATAAGGAAACAAGAGACAAGTGCACATGTAATACTGTTGCAGGCGTGCAACCCGATCCCAAATCATATAGTACCGTTGCAGGCGTGCAACCCGCTCCCATTTTATATAATACCGTTGCAGGCATGCAACCCACTCCCATTTCATATAGTACCGTTGCAGGCGGGCAACCCGCTCCCATTTCATATAATACCGTTGCAGGCGTGCAACCCGCTCCCATTTCATATAGTACCGTTGCAGGCGTGCAACCCGCTCCCATTTCATATAGTACCGTTGCAATCCTACAACCCGCTCTCATTTCATATAGTACCGTTGCAGGCGTGCAACCCGCTCCCATTTGATATATCAAAACAATCATAAAAGAATCCCAGCAAGGGAACAATAATATAACAACACCATCCCGGCAAGGGAACAATAATATAACAACAACATCCTGGCAAGGGAACAATAATATAACAACAACATCCCGGCAAGGGAACAATAATGATAATCCTCATATGAAGCACGAATGAACCACAACGGAGTCAAAACAATTACAATACACGACTCACGGGCATGCTTGACACCGACGTATAGATACTCGTCACCATGCCTATACGTCGTACTCCACAGTTAACGCATAGCAAATAAGACACAACTCCTAATCCCTCAAGCTAAGGTTAGACCAAACACTTACCTCAAACTTCCATGGCCAACTCAAGCCTCAAACACCGCCTTTCCTTTAGAATTCGCCTCCAAATTACTTGTATCTAGTCCAAGTTAATTTAACAACATCAATAAATGCTAAAGAATTCATACCCAATGCTTAATTATAGGTTTTCTATCATTTTCCCCAAAAAGTCAAAAATCGACCTCGGGCCCGCTTGGTCGAAACTCGAGGTTCGGACCAAAACCCGATCACCCATTCACCCACGAGCCTGAATATGCAATTAGTTTCAAAATATGATCCCAAAACGAGGTCTAAATCCCAATTAATCAAAAAGCCCTAACTCTACCCAAATTCCTAATTTCTACCATAAAAACCCTAGATTTTAGGATGAAAATTGATGAAATACAATGGGAAATCGAAAGAAAAAGGTTTAGAATCATATACCAATGCTTTAGGGAAGAACTTGTTCTTTGAAAATCGCCTCAATGCTCCCAAATTTCGAAAATATGAAGTAAATGGGTTATGCCCGTTTTTGCTACTGTGTTAAAATGACTGGGCAGTCCTTCATCGCGTTCGCGATGGGCCTCTCGCGTTCGTGATGGGTCAGGCCCAGCTGACCATCGCGTTCGCGTTCAACGGCTCGCGTTCCCGGAGCTTCATCTCCTGGAGCCTTTGCGTTCGCGGTCAGATGGCCGCATTCGATGTGAAATCCCTCCCTGGGCCACTAACCCTACGCGTTCGCGAGTGCCTGAACGAGTTCGCGAAGGGTACTCCCCCACAGCTTCGCGTTCGCGTCCTAAGCTCCGCGTACGCGTAGAAGGAAAATTCCTTCAGCCTTACTTACCCTTAGCGCTCGCGTGAGTCCTTCCGCGAACGCGAAGAAAAAAAGTCCAGAATACCAGAAACAGAAAACCTGCAACTTTTCTAAGTTTAAAAACATCCCGAAACCCATCCGAAACTCACTCGAGCCCTCGAGGCTCCAAACCAAACATGCATACTAACCCAAAAACATCATTAGACTTATATGTGCGATCTAATCGCTAAACTAACACCTTTAACAACGAATTTAGCATCAAAATCAAAGAAAAATCTCAAGAACACTTAAGTTTCAAATTTCACAACCGAAGGTCCGATTCACGTTATTTCAAGTCCGTTTCTTACCAAATTTTACAGACTCACTCTAAACGCCATATAAGACCTCTACCGGGCTTCGGAACCAAGATACGGGCCCGATACCATCAATTTCGAAAACATTCAAATTTCCAAAAACTCATATATATTCCAGAAAACAATTTTCTTTAAAAATACATTCCTCGGGCTTGGGGCCTCGGAATTCGATTCCGGGCATACGCCCAAGTCCGTATTTTCCTACGGACCCTCCGGGACCGTCAAATCACGGGTCTGAGTCCGTTTACCTAAAATGTTGACCGAAGTCAACTCAAATTCATTTTAAAAGCAAAATTTACCATTTTTCACAGATTTTCACATAATGACTTTCCGAATACACACCCGGACTGCACAAGCAAATCGAGGTGAGACAAATAGGAGGTTTTTAGGCCTCGGAACACAAAATCTATTTCTAAAACAAGTGATGACCTTTTGGGTCATCACATTCTCAACCTCTAAAACAACCGTTCGTCCTCGAACGGACATAAGAAGGAAGTACTTGATCCGAGAAAAGATGGGGATAACGGCTCCGCACGTCGGACTCAGACTCCCAGGTCGATGCCTCAGCAGGCTGACCTCTCCACTGAACACGAACGGAAGGGAAACTCTTCGATCTCAACTGACGAACCTGCCGGTCTAAAAAAGCTACCGGCTCCTCCTCGTAGGACAAGTCCTTGTCCAACTGGACTGTGCTGAAGTCTAACACATGAGATGGATCACCGTGATACTTGTGAAGCATGGACACATGAAACACTGGATGCACAACTGATAAGCTCGGCGGCAACGCAAGTCTGTAAGCCACCTCTCCCACTCGATCAAGAATCTCAAACGGGCCAATGAACCTAGGGCTAAGCTTGCCCCTCTTTCCAAATCTCATCACGCCCTTCATAGGCGACACCCGAAGCAACACCCGCTCACCGACCATGAATGCCAAATCACAAACCATGCGGTCGGCATAACTCTTTTGCCTGGACTGAGCTGTACGAAGCCTATCCTGAATGATCCTGACCTTGTCCAAGGCATCCTGTACTAGATCTGTACCCAACACCGCCTACCATATAAAGCCTCATAAGGAGCCATCTGGATGCCCGACTGGTAGCTGTTGTTGTAGGCAAACTCCGCTAAAGGCCAAAACTGATCCCACGAGCCTCTAAAGTCAATGACACAAGCTCGGAGCATATCCTCCAAAATTTGAATAGTATGCTCGGACTTCCCGTCCGTCTGAGGATGGAATGCTGTGCTCAACTCGACCCGTGTGCCCAACTCACGCTGAATTGCTCTTCAGAAATGCGAGGTAAACTGCGTACCTCGATCAGAAATGATAGACATGGGTACACCATGAAGACAAACAATCTCCCGGATATAGATCTCAGCTAACCTCTCGAAAGAATAGGAGACTGCCACATGAATGAAATGCGCTGACTTGGTCAGCCTATCAACAATAACCCACACTGCATCGAACTTCCTCTGAGTCCGTGGGAGTCCAACAACAAAGTCCATAGTGATAAGCTCCCACTTCCACTCGGGAAGCTCAATCCTCTGAAACAAACCACCGGGTCTCTGATGCTCGTACTTTACCTGCTGACAATTCAAACACCGAGCCACAGACGCAACTATATCCTTCTTCATCCTCCTCCACCAATAATGCTGCCGCAAATCCTGATACATCTTAGCAGCGCCCGGATGAATAGAGTACCAGGAACTATGGGCCTCCTCTAGAATGAACTCTCGAAGTCTATCCACATTAGGCACACAAATACGACCCTGCATCCTCAAAACACCATCATCTCCCATTGTGACCTGCTTGGCACCACCGTGCTGCACCGTGTCCTTTAGGACACACAAATGGGGATCATCATACTGCCGATCTCGAATGCGCTCCAATAATGAAGAACGAGCGACTGTGCAAGCTAACACACGGCTAGGCTCGGAGACATCCAACCTCACGAACTGATTGGCCAAAGCCTGAACATCCAAAGCAAGCAGCCTCTCACCGACCGGAATATATGCAAGACTACCTATACTGGCTGACTTTCTACTCAAAGCATCAGCCACCACGTTGGCCTTTCCCGGATGATATAAGATGGTGACATCATAGTCTTTCAATAGCTCCAACCACCTTCTCTGCCTCAAGTTTAGCTCCTTCTGCTTGAACAAATATTGTAGACTCTTAACACCTCACATGATACGCCATATAGATAGTGCCTCCAAATCTTCAGCGCGTGAACAATGGCTGCTAACTCCAAATCATGGACTGGATAGTTCTTCTCATCAATCTTCAACTGACGCGAAGCATAAACAATGACCTTGCCATCCTGCATCAACACCGCACCAAGTCCAATACGGGATGCATCAAAATAAACTGTATATGGCCCTGAACCTGTGGGCAAAACCAACACCGACGCCGTAGTCAAAGCTGTCTTGAGCTTCTGAAAGCTCGGCTCACACTCGTCCGACCACTTGAATTGGGCACCCTTCTGGGTCAACCTGGTCATCGGGCTGCAATAGATGAAAACCCTTCTACAAATGGACGGTAATAGCCTGCCAAACCCAAGAAACTCCGGATCTCTGTAGCTAATGTGGGTCGAGGCCAGTTCTTGACTGCCTCTATCTTCTTCGGATCCACCTGAATACCCTCTACTGAAACAACGTGACCCAAGAATGTAACCGAACTCAACCAAAACTCACACTTCGAAAACTTGGCATACAACTGACTATCTTTTAAAGTATGAAGAACCACTCTCAAATGCTGCTCATGCTCCTCCCGGCTGCGCGAATAAATCAAAATATCATCAATGAAGACGATCACAAAGGAATCCAAATAAGGTCTGAACACTCGGTTCATTAAAGCCATGAAAGCTGCGGGGGAATTTGTCAATCCGAATGAAATCACCAAGAACTCATAATGCTCGTACCAAGTGCGGAAAGCTGTCTTAGGGACATCGGAGGCCCAAATCCTCAACTGATGGTAGCCAGATCTCAAGTCAATCTTAGAAAACACTTGGGCACCCTGAAGCTAGTCAAACAAATCATCAATCCTCGGCAATGGGTACTTATTCTTGATTGTGACCTTGTTCAATTGCCGGTAGTCTATACGCATTCGCATCGATCCATCCTTCTTCTTAATAAACGTCATCGGCGCACCCCAAGGCAAGACACTAGGTCTAATGAAGCCTTTATCAAGCAAGTCTTGCAACTGCTCCTTCAACTCAGGCGGGGCCATACAATATGGCGAATAGAAATGGGCTGAGTGCCCCGAGCCAGATCAATGCAGAAGTCAATATCCCTGTTTGAAGGGAAAACCTCAGGAAACTCACGAACAACAGTCACATAATCCATAGAAAGAACCTCAGCACTAGAATCACGAACATATGCCAAATAGGCCAAATACCCCTTCTCGACCATTCGCCGAGCCTTCATTTATGAGATAACACCACGGGTAGAATGACCAGGAATCCCTCTCTACTCTAAACAAGGTAACCCCGGTAAGGCTAGGGTCACAGTCTTGGCATAACAATCCAAGATAGCGTGGTAAGGTGATAACCAGTCCATCCCCAATATGACATCAAAATCAACCATGCCCAAAAGTAACAAATCTACTCGGGTCTCAAGACCCCCAATCACAACTATACAAGAAGGATGAACACGATCTACTACAATAGAATCACCCACCGGTGTAGACACATAAACACGAGCACTCAAAGAGTCACTAGGCATGATCAAATACGGTGCAAAATAAAATGACACATAGGAGTATGTATACCCTGGATCAAATAGCACTGAAGCATCCCTACTACAAACCAGAACAGTATATGTGATAACTGCATCAGAAGTCTCAGCCTCAGGCCTGGCTGGCAGAGCATAACATCGGGGCTGGGCCCCATCACTCTGAATCACATCTCTGGGACGGCCTCCTGCTAGCTGGCCTCCACCTCTAGCGGCCTGACCTCCACCTCTAATACCTCTACCTCCACCTCTAGCACCCCTACCTCCGCCTCTAGCTAGCTGAGCGGGCGGTGGAACACCCGGTGCCTGGACCATGGCATGGGAACCCTGGTGATGAGAACTGCTCAGTCTCGAGGACAAAACCTAGCAATATGCCTCCTGTTGCCACAAGTAAAACAAGCCTTCTACTGCTGGAACTGCTGACCCTGACGACCTGCATGATCACCCCGAAAACTCTGGAGCGGAGGTGCACTGATAGGAGCTGGTGGTGCACTATAGGACTGCTGATCAGAATACTGCGTATAAGAACCACTGTCACCTGAAGCACCGTGAGAAACCTGAAGTGCTGACTGAAAAGGCTTAGGAGGATGGCCTCTACCAAAAAAATCTCTGCCTCCAGATGAGGCACCACTGAATTTGCCTGAATAGAGAGGCCTCTTTTCAGACCCCTGACCACCCCCCTGTGATAAAACCATCTCAACCCTCCTGGCCACATTGGCCGCATCCTGAAAGGAAATCTCACTCCCCATCTCCAGACCATCTGAATTCGAATAAGATTAATGAGTCCCTCAGTGAACCTCCTCTCTCTCTCTCTCTCTCTCTCTCTCAGTGGGAAGTATAAGAAGAGCATGACGAGCCAAATCATTAAACCTGGTCTCGTACTGGGTAACAGTCATAGAACCCTGCTGGAGACGCTCAACCTGCCTCCAATAGATATCTCTCTAAGTGATAGGGAGAAAATTCTCCAAGAATCGCTGAGAAAACTGATCCCAAGTCAGGGCTGGTGACCCAGCTGGCCTAGCCAAGCAATAATCTCTCCACCAAGTCTTGGCGGAACCAGACAAACAAAAAGTAGCAAAGTTGACCCCATTGGTTTCCACTATCCCCATGTTCCTGAGAACCTCATGACAACTGTCTAAATAATCTTGGGGATCCTCCGAAGATGCACCGCTGAAAGTGGTAGTGAAAAGCTTGGTAAACCTGTCCAATCACCACAAGGCATCAACAGACATAGCTGCTCTGTCACCGGTCTAAGCTACCACACCCGGCTGAACTGCTCCAACTGGCTGAGCTGCTGGAGTTTGAAATTGGGGAGCCATCTGCTCTGGAGTGCGGGTAGCATGAGTCTGGTCTCCTTCTCCAGCCTGAGAGACGGTTGGTGCTACAGGAAGCAAGCTTGCCCAGGTGGCACTCTCCATAAGGCCCACTAGATGGACCAGAGCATCCTAGAGTACTGGGGTAGCAATGAACCCCTCTGGGACCTGAGCTGGTCCTGCTAGAACTGCTTGGGCTGGAACCTCCTCATTAAACTTAACCTGAGGCTCCGCCACTGGTGGTGTTGCTGCTCTGGGCTGAGCTCTGCCCCTGCCTCGGCCTCTGGTACGACCTCGGCCTCGGCCTCGCCCTCTGCCCCTCGTGGGAGCTGCTGTTGGGGGCTCGGGTTATTATTATCTCATCCTATAATTGTTTAGTCTTAATTGAGTTTGCGATTATCTTTCCGCTGTTTATCCTTAATTGAATTGTTGAATATCCTTTGTAACTGCTTAACCTAAAAGAAGTTAGATATTCTATATTTCAGCTGACATAACATTATTTCGAATTTATTCGACTCGTGTTAGCTTCCTTGTTGTTGAATTGTATATTGTGGGATCGTTGCTACATTTTAGTTTTCCCTTATTAGCTGCTGATCAGTGGATGAGGAAGCGCGTGTCCTCGGCATCTGCGAAAGAACAGAGTAGAAACTCAATTAGCATTGAGAAACCAAACCGCACGACAGGAAAGAATAGATGTGAAGTTTTTCCTAACTCTGTAGCCTCTGGGATAAATACAGACGTCTCCGTACCGATCCCTCAGACTCTACTAAGCTTGTCCGTGAATTGTGAGACCTAAGTAACCTAGAGCTCTGATACCAACTTGAAACGACCCGAATTTTCCACCCTCGGGAATCATGATGGCGCCTACTGATAACTAGGGATTTTGACGTGTTTCATGCTCCTTCTTGCTTACGCTTTGAGTATAAATTCTTACAAAATAGACCCAAAAGTCTCATAAGTTGTGCTTGATTACAGGTTTAATCAACAAAGTGACGAGATGTCAAATATCGGCTCAACAAGGAGTGAAACCTGCACAAGTATCAAAGACTAAGAGAACTCAGGACAAACTAGCCTAGTGCGGCCACAGTCCATTCTCTGCGGTCCGCACTAGGGAGATTCAGAGACTGGATTTCTAAGGCATCAAAGCAGTGCGGTCGTAGTACATATTGTGCGGCCCGCACTGGAGACACCGCGGCCACATCACCATTTTATGCGGTCCGCGGTCGTGTTTGTGCGGACCGCGCTAGTTCCCTCCGCGGCCACAGCCAATTCTGTGTGGTCCGCGGAGCCTGGGTTCAGAGAGTGATTTTTCAGAGTCAAGAAGCCTAGTGCGGCCGCACACCATTTTGTGCGGTCCGCACTGACCCCACAGGGGCATTTTTGTTCAGTTTTTCCAGCTTAGTATAAATAGAACATTTTTCCATTTTTAGGGTAAGCAGTTATTATCAGACATTAGCTGCGCTCGTGAGAAGCTATTTTGTAGCCATTTTGGGCACTTTAACGTAGTTTTAGCAATTGAATCATTATATTTACTTCAGTAATTTAATATTATGTCTTTCTCTTCATCTATTTCTCGAATTTTATCTTCAAGCATGAGTAGCTAAACCCATTAGCTAGGGTTGTGGCTCAACCCTAGTGTGGCTAATTGATGGGTATTGTGATTTAAGGCTAGATTGATTATGAGTGTTTGTTATTTGGGTCAATTTTATGATTTAATTTATGAGTTAGTGGATGCAAACACTGGTTTGTGCTTATTAGACTTGGGCTCTTCTTGAGAAAGAGAGCCCAAGTCTCCAAAATAGACTCAACAAGGAATTGGGATGGACTCAAGAGATTTGATAGTCCCAATTAAAGGGTTAAACCTCTAGAGAGTAATTACCCGACTTGAACCCTAGTTGCTTGGGCAATTATGCATACCCAATTAGTCTCGAGAGAGTCAATTGGGCAAAACCACTCTTTCTACCGAGAGGTGTAGAGTGGGTAGTATTGAGCAACGGTTATAATATATTTTTCCAATCATGTCGATCCTGCCTTAGATGCAATTACCCGTCAATTAGCCACCTAGGTGAAGGTCACTACCTGATGATAGGCCATAATTACGTATTTTAGTTGATTATTACACTCTAATTTACTGCACTTTAATTGAGTTTGAGCTTTAATCGCTAGTGTTTTGCACCAATGGTGTGTTTTATGACTTGTAGGAGGGATTCCGAGCTATGTAGATATTATGAAATGAATTCAAGTGATTTGGAGCTTTAAAGTTTGAGTAAAAGTTCAAGAAATTAAGCCGGGATCATGTTGGGGGGTCAACGGATGATAGTTACAGCAACCGAAGACTTCAGTAGGCAGATTGTGCACTGTCTAGTAAAATAGATATAACTTTTTGTTCAGAATTCCATTTTGGCTCCACAATATATGGATGGAAAGATAACTCAAAGGGCTACAACTTTCATGTTTTACGTTTTTCCAAACTCGGAAAGAAACAGGGTGAAAAATGTGCGAACGCGCGAAGTTAGCGCGAAGTCGTGCGTGTTAAGGAGCTGGAGGCAGAATGGTGCGCGAAGTCACGCGCGAAGGACGCGCGAACTCGCGCTAGTCACCCGGGAAAAGTGTCCTTTTTCACATTGGAGAAGGTATAATTGTTTGGTCCCAACCCTACTTGGTATATATACATGAGAGAACGTTTTTAGAGTAATTTTTGGAGGGAGGAGGACGTTTTTGAGAGGAAAACACAAGCACAGAGCCGCCGTAGAGGCCGGGTTTCATCTTTTCTTCCACCAACTTAGTCTTTTTATGTTTCTTTGTATGATTTTTTGTTTTGCTACCATGTCTATGTGGAGCTAAACTTCACATTCTAGGGTTGTGGTTCTTTCATGACTATTGTTATTCGGATATTGATTTTGATTTCTTAGTTTATCATATTGGTTTATTTATTCAATCCTGCACTTAATTATTTGATTGCTTGATCACCAATTGAATACTATCTACGAATCTAGAGTTGAACTCGAAAGTGGGAATTCTAGATTGCATATAGGATTGAGTAGAGCAAGTTCTTGAACCTGGGCCTCGGGGAACGGATTTGCGGTTAGGATAGACATATACCTAATTGCCTTGCTTGGTTGATTTACAGGAGTTATAAATGCGTTCTTGTTGATTCTAATTCCATAGACATATAGGAGTTAGGTTAGCTTGAATAGGCGAGTAAGAACTCGACAGATTCTTATGAGCAATATTAACCCTGTCAACCAATAAACTAGATAAATTAGTTAGTCAATTCAATTGAAGAATACAATAGGAATGTTAGATAACCCATAACCCTAGATCGTTTTCATTACATTGATATCATAAAAATATGCTCTTTCTCTGTCCAAAGTTCATTATTTATTTTTATTTATTTAAATTAGTATAGAATCAAATACTTCAAGGTTTAATTCTTGTATAGATAATTAGGATAGTCTAATTTAGTTAATAGTTAATCACAAGTCCTCGTGGAAACGATACTCTACTCACTACTTTATTACTTGGCGATCACGTGCACTTGCGTGAGTGCGTTTGGCCGCAACACTACCCTAGTGCCTTTTTAAACCATTAGATACAACTTGTAGCAATTCTCGTTTAGCATAATTTAGTTGCAATTATAATTTGTAGTTTTATCATAATAGAATATAAAGAAAACCCCAAAAATGATTGGAAGTGATATTTGGAACAATTACACAACTTTATTCTAGATAGATACTCGACTCCATTCCTAGCTGCCTGTGGAAATCGATCCCGACCCACAAATCGGGTAAAAGCTATTGCGACCCTCTCTTCCTACTTTTTAGTAGTGCGGAGTAGGCAGCGATCAACTTTTTGGCGCCGTTGCCGGGGAGCTAACGGTTTTTCTTTGTTTCTAATTTGTGTGTGTGATTACTACAGGTACCCAATGGCTTTAAATGCTAATGACCCTCTTGGAAATGTGCTTGCGGGGGAGGAGGTAGATGAAATTGGAGAGGATGAGGTGCCTCTTGTACCTCCCGGACCACGACGAGGCCGCCAGGCCAATGCTAATGATAATATTCCAGACCCTCCTCCGCAACCTCCAAGAGTGGCTCCCAGAGTATTCCCAAACCAAGGATACGCAAGTGCTATTGTCCCACCCAGAATCCAGGCGGGCAATTTTCAGATAACTAATGTGATGTTGACCTTACTTGAGCAACATGGGTATTTCACGGGCGCTGCGGATCAAAATGCCTACAAACATCTAAAAGGGTTCATGGATACATGTTGGGGTAGCAAGCAGACGAATGTGTCCATTCTCTTAGGTTGAGACTTTTCCCGTTCTCACTTTGGGGAAAGGCCTTGGATTGGCTAGAGAGACTCCCCAACCATTCCATTACAACTTGGGATGAGTTGGCGGATAAGTTTATTGCTAAATTTTTCTCACCCGGGCACATGGCGGCACTTCGATATGAGATATTGGCTTTCAAGCAAGAACCCACGGAACCTTTGCATGAGATTTGGGAGCGGTTTAGAACAATGGTGAAAGAATGCCCAAACAACGATATGACTGAGGCAATGATTCAACAAACCTTCTATCGGGGCATCAATACTACAAATCAGTGCATAGTCAATCAATTGGCTGGGGGTAATTTCATGAAGTTGTCTTATGATGAAGCTTGCGAGATTCTTGATGAGATGGCGGATACATCTTCCGCATGGCAAAGTAGAGCCAATGTTCCCCAAGGTGACCCTACGGTTATTCATTTGCATAAGGAACTACATGACCATGGGCAAGCCATAGCGGAGTTGACAACTACTATGAACCAATTGGCTAAGGCACAATTGCAACAAGTCCAAAACCCTCGCCAAGTAAATGCTATGGAAGGTGTTAATATGCTTACCAACAAGAGAAGGCAAGGAAGGCAACAAAATCAAGGGAATTCTGAGCAATTTGGTGATGATTGTGATGGGTTTCAAAATGATGGGTATGATGAGCAAAATGAAGAGGTACAATATGTTAACAACTATCAAGGCAATAGAGGCAACTCTTCAAACCAACAATGGTGACCCCAAGGAAATTGGGGCAATCAACAATAAGGTGGTGGTAATTGGAACAACAACAACCAAGGCAGAAATTGGGGGAACAACAATCAAGGCAACCAAGGGCATTGGAATGGTAATAACAACAATTGGAACAACAATGGTCAAGGCGGGTGGAACAACAATGGAAATCAAGGCAATCGGGACAAGGCTTTCAAAGGCCCCCGATGTACCAACAACCGAACAATCCACCTCCGTTTCAATCTCAAGGATCTAGTTCTTCGAGTAATGATATGAGAATAATAGAAATGATGTTCGAACAAATGATGAAGAAGAACCAAGATTCCGATGCTCAATTGGCTTCCCACAATACCTCTATCCGAAATTTGGAGGTGCAATTAGGCCAAATCTCTCAATCGTTGAATACTCGCCCTAAGGGTGCTCTACCAAGTGATACGGTAGTGAACCCTAAGGGTGGGAACAATCATGTGATGGCGGTTACAACAAGAAGTGGGAGAGGCGGTGATGTGCATGCCTCGAAAGATAAGCAAGTTGTGGATGATGATGTTGAGTTACGGGAAAATGATGTACCTGTGATAGTTGAAGATGTGATTGAGAATGAGGTGAACAATGATGTGAGGATTGACATTGATGAGGCCGAGGTGGAAACTCAAGATGTCGTGAACCCATCTAGGGAACACGTGATTGACATGCCCGAGCCGGTGATGCCCAAAGCCAAGGCACCTTTGCCTAGACCACCTCCGCCTTATCCTCAACGGTTAGCCAAGCAGAAAAGTGAGAATCAATTCAAAAAGTTCATTGGGCCACCAAGACCAACTTCCATGAGATTACAGATGGCAGATAGATCAATGAAGCGTCCTTTGGGTATAGTTGATGATGTGCTTGTCCGGGTGGACAAATTTATCCTGCCATCAGACTTTGTGATTTTGGATTGTGAGGTCGACTATGAGGTCCCGATCATATTAGGGAGACCTTTCCTTGCAATGGGGAAGGCATTGGTTGATGTTGAAGCGGGTGAGCTAACTTTCCGAGTGGGTGATGAAAAGGTTGTCTTTAACGTGTGCAAGTCTATGAAGCAACCCTATAGCACCGAGGTGTGCTCATTTGTAGACCTTGTCACAGCTGTGATTGTGGATGACACCAGTGCTATGATCAACGTGAAGGATCCCCTTAAGGCCGTGCTCGTAAAGCTGGATGACAATGATAATGCAAGCAGAGTGGAGAGTGTCAATGCTTTACATGGGATAGGCTCTTATTCCTATGAGCCAAGAAAATTGTCTTTGAATCTTGAAAATTGGCAAACCCCACCAACCAAACCATCAAATGAGGAGCCACCAGTGTTGGAGTTGGAGCCACTACCTTCACACCTCAGCCCCGCATTCTGCATGCGCCAGATTATTCTGGAAGATGGCGCAAAGCCCTCCTTAAAACATCAAAGGAGGCTCAATGAAACAATGCAAGAAGTGGTGAAGATAGAAGTGATCAAGTGGCCAGATGCAGGCGTGTTGTATCCAATCTCCGATAGCTCATGGATTTCTCCGGTGCAATGTGTGCCGAAGAAGGGTGGAAGGACTGTGGTGACAAATGTTAACAATGAACTTAGTCCCACTCGGACCATTACTAGGTGGAGAGTTTGCATGGATTAATGGAAGCTGAATAAAGTGATCCACAAGGATCATTTCCCATTGCCATTCCTCAATCAAATGCTTGATATTATCTTGGGAAGCTTGAAGACAGCCATGTGGTGGCTGTTGCTCATTTCAAATGATTGAAGGGTAACACGCATCGTGCCGCGACGTTAAATCAGGCGCTTCTTGGGAGGCAACCCATGTGTTTTGCTTTTTGTTTTCTTTGATTTTCTTTGTAGTATAGGATTGATTTTTGGGCTAACTGGTTGTGAGATGTTGCAGGATTGATGCAGTGCTGGGAATAATTGCAAAAATTTTCAGTGGGTTACTGAACATTTTTGCAAAAACGATCGCGGTCGCGGTCCATTTTGTAAAAACGGTCGCGGTCCATTTTGTACGGACCGCCGTGGGCTACTGAGTTGGAATTGAACAAAAGTGACCAGTGTGGACCGCGGTCCATTTTGTGCGGCCGCACTGGTAGGTGAGAATGGGCCCTAGGGGTTTCTCTATAAATAGACCCCAAGGGCCTCCTTTTACCCTTTTCGAACCCTTAACTCTCAGAGCCCCTTTTTACTGTTCATCTTTTGCATCTTCATCGTAACTCTTGCTTGCCATTGATTAGTTGCACTTCATCTCAATATCTGGTAACATTTCACTCAATTCTTCGTTGTTTAATTGTGTAATTTCATTTTATTTTCATATTCCTTAACTTGTAATTCTTCTTCTCCCCATATTTCCCTGATTGTTAGATTAGCTTAGTTTAAATGGCAATTTTTGCAGACTTGGTGAGTATAATGGACTGGGTAATTGAGTAGGGACCCTAATTAGGTAAAAATTTGGACTTAAAAGCAAAATCTGATAAACCCTAACTCAGTGCCATGTCTGGGCACATAGCGCGGACCGCGGTCATTTCTGTGCGGTCCACGGTGCCATCTTGTATCCAAGTGACTCAGGGTCTTCCTCAATATTTTCACCCTAGCAGTCAACCACTCAGGCTTCCAAGGAGTCCGTGAAGGAGCTGCAGGCAGATGTTAACAAGTTGAAGGCAGACCAGCTGCCTTTAGACCTATTGTTTGAGGACCCAGTTCCAGCAGCTGAGCCACAGCCGGAGCAGACCCAGAGGCCTCCGAAGAGGAGGAGGATGATCCCTAGAGCAGATGATGCCATCATCCAGTTGGCGGACCCACCGGAGGCTTCCTCCAGTCAGCCACAGGATGTACCAGTTCCAGAGCCTGTCCAGGTCCAGGCCCAGGTCCCAGTAGCAGCTGAGCAGACCACCGGGGACCGGTCTGAGGTTCCCGAGCACATAGATGACCTAGGGACCACCCATGATCCTATGCAGACAGACACGGCTTAGGGAGCCCTCTATATCCTTTTCTATCTTTTTGGTGCTTATTTGGACTAGTTGGCATTGGGGACAATGCCAACTTTTATTCGAGGGGGTGCACCCTTCATTTTTGGATGACTGTATATATTGATACATTTTATGCTTTCTTGATTTTCGTTTGGTCTGTATATAATTTTATATTTAGTTACTTTTATCGCACATTTTATCTTTCCTTTGGTCTGTATATAAAGTTACATTTCATTGTATATATTTATCCCATCTATTGTATATTCAAATCCCCTCTTGTATATATTTATTCTATTTTCCGCAAAAAAAATTTGTTTTTAGCTTCTTATTTGTGATTCATAGCTTCTTGTTTTTGAAACTTGCAATAAGCCTTTAGTTTTCTTAATGCCACGGTTCTTTCCAAAGGTGGAGTGTTGTGTGAACCGGGTGGCTCTTCCCAATGATAGATGGCGTGACAACCTTCTTAAGGGTTTGAGTCCGTTTTTCTTTTTGTTTTTAGTAGTTTGTAGTTAAGGGTACCTCAAGTAAAGCTTCACTTGGGCCTAGCACATTTGCCTTTGATCTTATGGTCAAAAACAAATTATTGTGTTTAGGATGGTGAAAGTCGTGGCCTTGAGACTCTTGTGTTGACCGATAATCATCAAGTGGTTTTTCGGGACCATTGTGTGCTCAAATCGTATCTAAGGTCGTTGTGCACCCCCGACTCTATGTCTTTAGCAATCCCCTAGATTGTGTGGTGAGTAATTGAATTGCGAGTCCAAGTCCCGAGCCATTGGTCTAGAACTTTCCCTGAATGTTTGTTGAGGCGAAATCCTAAGTGAAATTTGACTTAAGGCGTGATTATAGGCTCTCCTTGATCCAAATGATAGATTGAACAATTCCATAGCCTACCAATGATAAGATCCTTAGTCAACCCTTTTGAGCCTTAGACCTTTTTCTTTCAAGAACCATGATACAAGCCTATACCCGTTCTAAAAGATACCCTCTCTTGGCACCCAAATCTTTCCTTTAGCACATGGCAAAAGTATAAGTTTGGGGGGAGAGACGAGGATTGCAACAAAGTGGTAAAAAGGCACAAAAGTGATGAAAAGGAAAGGCAATGAAAAAGAAAGAAAAGCAAAAAACAAAAAGAAAGTGCAATGTGAAAAAGGATGAAAAGGGATTCAAGAAAAGCAATGAAAAAGAAAGAAAGGTGTGGAAAGTTGAAAAAGGAGAAAAGGTTTGAAATTCATAAAGAAGTGCTTAAGGGAAGATGGAACCCACTTGAACAAAAACATGACCTACCCTAAACCAAAAGCCTTCACAATGACTCCACAAAAGCCCTATATGATCTTGAATTGAATGAAGCTTAAATTAGTGGATACTTACATAAGGGGCAAGCATATGGTACCTAGAGCCGGACTTGTGACCTTTCCTTGGGAGAGATGAGTGAATTCCCATTAACCTCGTTTTGTGTGTCACTATTCTAAAGGTGAGGTTTGCTTAGGGAGAGTTGAGGATATGTGAGTTTGGGTTCCACAATGACCAAAGTAATTGAAAGAGTTCTTTGATGTGTTGAGTCAACTCTTGATGCTCTTGTGTCGCACTTGATCCATGGGTTTTCAAAGGTTAAATGTTGTCAATGATTCATTTGTATTGAGGGCAATTATTAGTCCCAATTGAGGGTAGTTGAGGTTACTTTAGAATAGCTTAAAATTCATGGATTTTTACCTCAAGGGGTGGGTCTTATTTTGTTTGTTTGAGGACAAGCAAAAGCTTAAGTTTGGGGGAGTTGATAACTAGGGATTTTGACGTGTTTCATGCTCCTTCTTGCTTACGCTTTGAGTATAAATTCTTACAAAATAGACCCAAAAGACTCATAAGTTGTGCTTGATTGCAGGTTTGATCAACAAAGTGACGAGATGTCAAATATCGGCTCAACAAGGAGTGAAACCTGCACAAGTATCAAAGACTAAGAGAACTCAGGACAAACTAGCCTAGTGCGGCCGCAGTCCATTCTGTGCGGTCTGCACTAGGGAGATTCAGAGACTGGATTTCTAAGGCATCAAAGCAGTGCGGCATATTGTGCAGCCCGCACTGGAGACACCGCGGCCGCATCACCATTTTATGCGGTCCGCAGAAGCAAACTTCAGAGAGATGTCAAGTGCCAAGTTTCAAGCATGTGCGGTCCGCGGTCGTGTTTGTGCGGACCGCGCTAGTTCCCTCCGCGGCCGCAGTCAATTCTGTGCGGTCCGCGGAGCCTGGGTTCAGAGAGTTATTTTTCAGAGTCAAGAAGCCTAGTGCGGCCGCACACCATTTTGTGCGGTCCGCAATGACCCCGCAGGGGCATTTTTGTCCAGTTTTTCCAGCTTAGTATAAATAGAATATTTTTCCATTTTTAGGGTAAGCAGTTATTATCAGACATTAGCTGCGCTCGTGAGAAGCTATTTTGTAGCCATTTTGGGCACTTTAACATAGTTTTAGCAATTTAATCATTATATTTACTTCAGTATATTAATATTATGTCTTTCTCTTCATCTATTTCTCTGATTTTATCTTCAAGCATGAGTAGCTAAACCCATTAGCTAGGGTTGTGGCTCAACCCTAGTGTGGCTAGTTGATGGGTGTTGTGATTTAAGGCTAGATTGATTATGGGTGTTTGTTATTTGGGTCAATTTTATGATTTAATTTATGAATTAGTGGTTGCAAACACTGTTTTGTGCTTAGTAGACTTGGGCTCTTCTTGAGAAAGAGAGCCTAAGTCTCCAAAATTGACTCAACAAGGAATTGGATGGACTCAAGAGATTTGATAGTCCCAATTAAATGGTTAAACCTCGAGAGAGTAATTACCCGACTTGAACCCTAGTTGCTTGGGCAATTATGCATACCCAATTGGTCTCGATAGAGTCAATTGGGCAAAACCACTCTTTCTACCGAGAGGTGTAGAGTGGGTAGTATTGAGCAACGGTTATAACATATTTCCCCAATCATGTCGATCGTGCCTTAGATGCAATTACCCATCAATTAGCCACCTAGGTGAAGTTCACTACCCTAGTGCCTTTTTAAATCATTAGATACAACTTGTAGCAATTCTCGTTTAGCATAATTTAGTTGCAATTATAATTTGTAGTTTTATCATAATAGAATATAAACAAAACCCCAAAAATGATTGGCAGTGATATTTGGAACAATTACACAAATCTATTCTAGATAGATACTCGACTCCATTCCTAGCTCCCTGTGGAAATCTATCCCGACACCCAAATCGGGTAAAAGCTATTGCGACCCTCTCTTCCTACTTTTTAGTAGTGCGGAGTAGGCAGTGCTCACCTACTCGTGAAAACTAGGCAAGACGAGTATTATAAATTCATTAACCTTTTTATTAAGCATGTGCAACAATTCAAAGTAATAAGTGATTAAACAGCAGAATAAATTAATTAACCAGAAATGCGAAAGACGAAAACTTAATAGTTTAACCAAACATTGTTACATAATCTGAAGTATAACACTACCCAGAATTTGGTGTCACAAGTCACAGACTATCTAAGAATACTACAAATAAGGTTTGAATAGAAATACACAAATCTGTCTCTGAATAAGTAAAAACAGAAAGAGAAATGATATGAGGAGATGCCAAGGCCCGCGGACGTCTGCAGGAGTACCTCGGGTCGCCTAAATGGACTGAAGAGAGCACCCTCACTGCGGTCCAAACGCTCTGGTATCAGTATCTGCACACAGTGCAGAGTGTAGTATCAGCACAACCGACCCGATGTGCTGGTAAGTGCCTAGCCTAACCTCGGCGAAGTAGTGACGAGGCTAGGACCAGACTACCAAATAAACCTGTGCAGTTAAGTATATACAGCGGAAAAAATAACAGTAAATATTTACAGTTAAAGATAAGAGGGGAAAATATGATGCGGGGTATATCAGGCAACAGCAGAAACCAATAGAGAAATGCAAAGAACGCCATAATTCAATTACTAGCAAAAGGTATGGAAATAAGAAACAAGTGCACATGTAATACCGTTGCAGGCGTGCAACCCAATCCCATCATATAGTACCGTTGCAGGCGTGCAACCCGCTCCCATTTCATATAATACCGTTAGAGGCGTGTAACCCGCTGCCATTTCATATAGTACCGTTGCAGGCGTGCAACCCGCTCCCATTTCATATAATACTGTTGCAGGCATGCAAGCCACTCCCATTTCATATAGTACCGTTGCAGGCGTGCAACCCGCTCCCATTTCATATAGTACCGTTGTAGGCGTGCAACCCACTCCCATTTCATATATTACCGTTGCAGGCGTGCAATCCGCTCCCATTTCATAGATCAACACCAATCATAAAATAATACCAGCAAGGGAACAATAATATAACAACAACATCCCGGCAAGGGAACAATAATATAACAACAACATCTCGGCAAGGGAAAAATAATATAACAACAACATCCCGGCAAGGGAACAATAATGATAATCCTCATATGAAGCACGAATAAACCACAATGGAGTCATAGCAATTACAATACACGACTCACAGCATGCTTGACACCGACGTATAGATACTCATCACCATGCCTATACGTCGTACTCAACAGTTAACACATAGCAAATAAGACACAACTCCTAATCCCTCAAGCTAAGGTTAGACCAAACACTTACCTCAAACTTCCACGGCCAACTCAAGCCTCAAACACCGCCGTTCCTTTAGAATTCGCCTCCAAATTACTTGTATCTAGTCCAAGTTAATTTAACAATATCAATAAATGCTAAAGAATTCATACCCAATGCTTAATTATAGGTTTTCTATCATTTTCCCCATTCACCAACGAGCCCGAATATGCAATTAGTTTCGAAATCCGATCCCATAACGAGGTCTAAATCCCAATTAATCAAAAAGCCCTAACTCTACCCAAATTCCTAATTTCTACCATAAAAACCCTAGATTTTAGGATGAAAATTGATGAAATACAATGGGAAATTGAAAGAAAAAGGTTTAGAATCATATACCAATGCTTTGGGGAAGAACTATTTCTTTGAAAATCGCCTCAATGCTCCCAAATTTCGAAAATATGAAGTAAATGGGTTCTGCCCGTTTTTGCTACTGTTTTAAAATGACTGGGCAGGCCTTCATCGCGTTCGCGATGGGCCTGTCGCGTTCGGGATGGGTCAGGCCCAGCTGACCATCGCGTTCGTGTTCAACGGCTCGCGTTCGCGGAGCTTCAGCTCCTAGAGCCTTCGCGTTTGCGGTCAGATGGCCACATTCACGTAGAACAAATGTGAAATCCCTCCCCCAGGCCACTAACCCTACGCATTAGGGAGTGCCTGAACGCGTTTGCGAAGGGTACTCCCCCCACACCTTTACGTTTGCGTCCTAAGCTCCACGTTCGCGTAGGGAAAATTCCTTCAGCCTTACTTATCTGTCGTGTTCGCGTGAGTCCTTCTGCGAACGCGAAGAACAAAAGTCCAGAATACCAGAAACCGAAAACCTGCAACTTTTCTAAGTTTAAAAACATCCCGAAACCCATTCGAAACTCACCCGAGCCCTCGAGGCTCCAAACCAAACATGCATACTAACCCAAAAATATCATATGGACTTAATCGTGCGATCAAATCGCCAAACTAACACCTTTAACAACGAATTTAGCCTCAAAATCAAAGAAAAATCTCAAGAACACTTAAGTTTCAAATTTCACAACCGAGGGTCCGATTCACGTCATTTCAAGTCTGTTTATTACCAAATTTTACAGACTCAATCTAAACGCCATATAAGACCTGTACCTGGGCTCCGGAAGATGCGGGCCCGGTACCATCAATTTCAAAAATATTCAAATTTCCAAAAACTCATATATATTCCAGAAAACAATTTTCTTTAAAAATTCATTCCTCAGGCTTAAGACCTCGGAATTAGATTCCGGGCATACGCTCAAGTCCCATATTTTCCTACGGACCCTCCGGGACCATTGAATCATGGGTCCGGGTCCATTTACCCAAAATGTTGACCAAAATCAACTCAAATTCATTTTAAAAGTAAAATTTACCATTTTTTACAGATTTTCATATAATGACTTTCCGGTTACACGCCCGAATTGCACACGCAAATTGAGGTGAGACAAATAGGAGGTTTTTAGGCCTCAGAATACAGAATTTATTTCTAAAACAAGTGATGACCTTTCGGGTCATCACATTACTATTTACCGCGATCGCGGTTGATTTTTCGCGGTCCGTGATGCTTCTCTGTGGCCGCATTGTGTTTTACCACGGTCCGCGGTAGTAAAATTCAGAGAGGTCGATTTTAAGGACCGCATCTGCGATTTATTTTTCGCGGTCCACGGTGCCTTACCGTGGCCGCACATCATCTTTTTCGCGGTCCGCGGTGACCTGAATCAGAGGGTGGGTAGTATGAACCCCACCACACTGCGGTCCGCGGTGCTATTTTATGCGGTCCGCGGTGGTGCCTTTGCGGCCGCAATACTTTTCATACGGTCCGCGGTCAGCTGTTTTCATTCATACTCTTCATTGTTTCTTCTGGTAATGTGATACTAACGAACATTAACTAAATTCTCCTTGCTGACAATGGTTAAATCAAGAAGAGGTGATGAAAATCAGAAAGGAAAAGGAGAGTCCTCCCGGGGTTGTTGATACCCAATTTTTCCCTATGTATTTTTATACCCAAAATACTTCCAAAATAGCATATATATGATATAAGCACACCCAAGAGTTTTGGTACTTTTTTTATTTTTTATTTTTTTTTAAGTTTTTTTACGTTTTAAATTTAAACTAACTTAATTTTATTCGTTCTTTAAA
>NC_031990.1:19004460-19011872 GCF_001879085.1 Nicotiana attenuata
GCATATACACGCATATATAAGCATTTCCTAAGAGTTTTGGTATTTTTTAAGTTCTTAAAATCAATTTATTGTCTATTTTAACAGTACAAAATCCAATAATTATTCCCAAAATTATCATTTTTGTGAATAACTTATTTTATTCTCATATTTACACCAAATATAATTAAGGTAATTTTTTGTATATTTTTACAAATTTATTTGGTATTTTTAAAGCTAATTGCATATAAAGGCAATTATAGCCTATTTTACGATTAATAGTGTTTTATAATTGTAAAATTAGTTCTAATAATTTTAAATTAATACATATGTATTATTAATTGGTTCAGCATCTTCAATTTTCTTTTAAAATTATTTTCACTATTTTTATAAAATAAAAGGGAAAAACTGGCTATTTAAAATGTAGTCCCATTTCGTTTCAATTGCAGCCCCAATTCCATTTCAATTTTAGCCTTAATTTTGGCCCAATCCGCCCCCAAATCAAAACGACCCAATTTGATTTCTCACCCGACCCCTGACCCAATTGCTAAACCCGCCCGGGGTTCTTTTAAATCCAGGCCGTTGATCCTTTTGATCAATGGCCACAAATGATTCTTTCCTTTTTAATTCCACATGACCTAACCCTAATCCCCATTTCTCTTCGACAGCCACCTTCGAACTCTCTTCTCTCTCAAACGCTCTCAAACACTCAAACCCTAATCGCCTCCCTCGTCTTCTCCGACCATTATCTCGCCGGAGTCCATGGCTTTTCAGGCCATGGACGACCTGTGCTCACCTTCCTTCACCCCTAAACCATGGGTGTTCGAGATTTCGAGGTCTGACCTCGACGGCGTCCGTTCAGATCCCCTGCAGATCTGTGTTCTGTGGCCTGTCCGGCCCCATTCCGACGTATTCGAGCTTTAGAAGCCTAGTCATGGCCGTCTCTGACTCAAGACCAGACCTCTTCCAAGCCTTCTCATTATTTCAGAGAAACCCTATGGCTATTCGAGGTTCCTTCCTCTTTTATTTGCTTAGATCTATGGTGGATCTGTGCTATATTCAATGTTTTAAAGCTTTTCCCCAATTTTCTTTTCAAAATTAGTCTGTTTCAACTTAGGGTTTTTGAAAAATCTTAAAACGACTTCTGACTTTTCTTCTTTTCTTTTCTTTGTGTGAATCTGTCTATGCCGTGTTCTTGTGTTCTTTCCTCGCATGTCTGCTCCTATGTTCTTATGTTTTGCCATATTATGCATGTTCTTCTATTTTTTGTGTTATGTTCTTTCTTCTACCGGGCTCTATAAGCATGCTTTACATGTCTGTCTCGTATGTTTCTTTACTGTATTTTACTAAGCTTCTAATTCTTGTTTGCCTTTACTGGACTTTTGTTTGAACTCTAAGCAGGTTCCGTCTACTGTTTTTCCTAAACCTGTATCGCTTTTTCTCTCCTGAGCATGTTTGAGTGCCATGTTTTACCTAAATGTATTCCCTGTGTTTCAAACTTGCTGCTCTCTCTGTTTGTTTTCTCATAAGTCTCTGAAAGAGACTACTGAGCCTATTCTATTTGTTGTTTTCTCGTCTATGCATCTGATTCGAGTCAGAAACCCTAGTATTTAGGGTTTTTGGCAGGCTTGAGTTTGTGTTTGGTCTAGGGTTCCATTCAGAACCCTTGACTCTCTTTCAGGCTCATTCTGAGTCTACGAACCTAACCTTCTTGGTCACTCTGATTTCTTGCTAGTTTTACGACAACTCTCTCTTGTCTCACATGTCTGTATGCTTTTATATGACAAATTCTCTTCTTTCAAAAGGCCTTTGGCCAGCTTGTGATTGATTCCGAGTTCCTTTTTAAAAGGTTTTGTACTGTTGATTTTCTTTAAATTAAACCCCTTCTTACCTTTTCTGGTTGGATTCATTCACAGTAAGATTCGAACCCTGATTTTACTGGCTGTTGATTGATTGTCTTTCCTTGTTCTTCCCAAATCGTGTGCTACTAGACTATTTCCTTAAATAAACTGCTGTGTATTTGTCCGTATTACACTGCTTTAGAAAAGATTTTTTAAACGAAACCTTTCCTTATTTATTTTGCCCGTTTGAATCAAATCCCTTAACCAAAGGGAAACAGCTTGTGATTGATTTCAAAACTATTCTCTTACCTTTTTTCTTACTCATCTTCTGCACTATAAAAGGGGATTTTTTACAGAGGCTTTTCACGGACTTTCCTACATATAGGAACACAGAACACCATCTGAGTTCACAATTCAATTTCACTTAAAACTCTCTCTTTTGATACTTGTGCTGCTGTGGACTGTGTTTACTTTACTTTCTTCTGCACTTCTTTTGCTTCTCTAGTGGTATGTCTCAGTTAGTTTACATGCCTCAACAACAATGTGTTTAATTCTGCCTATTTCCTTTAGTTGATATTTGTTTCCCTCTCCTTTATATTTTTGTATTTAAGTTATGTGTGTAATCAATTGTTTGTCATGAATTTGATACTCTGTGAATCCCCTTTACCCTTTTACCCCTTTGTATGTGAGTTTATTGTTCAGGGCATAGCAGCAGCCCAATATTGCTGTCTATGATCCCGAACTGGGTTCATTGAACTCCTTAACTCAATCAATTCCCAGTTCCCATTCTCCCCATTATGTGCTTGAGCCTTGACTTAGGTCTGATAGTGTCCTAATCACTATCCAGACCTTTGTCTGACCATCAAAAGGTCTGCTCCTAACTTGTTCATCTAGCAAGTGGTCAAGGGTGTGCCAGCCTGCCTTATGGCTAGGTATGACCACCACTTGTCATGGCCCCCTTAATTCCCTTTCACTTTGCACTTACTCCTAGCTATAAGTTCTGCCCCTCTCTTGCAAGCCATGCTTTGGGACCCCTGAGCTCCCTCTGAACTTGGATGCCTGAGGGCTGGCTATTCCACACTGCACCATCCTGTTCATAATGGCATCCTGGGTGTAAGCAATGCCTGGAATCCCTGAGGTTCCTTGAAACTTTGAAACACCCTGGATAATGAGAAGGCTTTGGAGATCTGGACCCCGGAGTTGGTTAAATACATATTATTGGACATTAAGATTGAATTAGGCCGCTTGGATCTAGCTGTTAGTTTTTGATGTATTTTTATTATTTCAGTTGATTCATTGGGTTGTAATAACTTGTATAGAACTCGGGGAATCTAGTAAAAGGGTGTGGGAGGGTTTTTACTTTCTTGCATCAATAAAGGGTAGATATCATGACTTTAGGACTTTAATTTTTCTACTAGAAATACTGCACATAAGATGGTTCGATGTTTCTGATTCAAGTCACCTAGATACCATGCCTATAGGGTTTAACGTTTAATTATGATATAAGTCATCTAGAAATCCTGCCTATAGGACCTTAACGTTCATGTAATAGTGCATATAGAAATCATGCCTATAGGGAATGCATATGCATTAGGCAAACTGTAGGGTAATCAAATAATTACCTCTTCTTACCAGTTCTTAACAGACTTTTTTTAATCAGATATAGATATCATAGGAATCCGCATCAATTTCGTCCGACTCTTCTTAAGAAATAACAATCCGTTAACTGGCCTCTAATGTCATAATGTTTTCAGCCTCAATCTTTTGACAAAAACTCTTTTGAATCAGTATACATTTGAGTCCTTCAAATCAGCACCTCTTCTGAAATGGTTTCTTTCTAAAATTCTGCCTAAACATTTTCCAACTAAGTTTTGGTCTTCCTGAAATTGTCTTTAAAACAGTTCTGCAGTTTACTCTTTCCTTAAGTATTTCTGACTCTGGAACTCCTTTTATGGTTTATACTCATGATTCTCTTAAAACTTATTTCTAAACTGACTACAGTCTGTACTTTCCGGCATTAGACCACTTTTCTAGAACCAGTACTTTCTAAATCACTCGCTTAAAATACCTTAAGTTCTGACAATTGGATCCAAGTTGCCTAATGTGGGCTTCCTGTCTAAACGTATGTATCGAACCAGTCCGCTCGCTGCTTAATTTTTAATTTTAAAGACCAAACCAGTATGTGTAAGGGCATGCTAAACTAGATGTTATCTGATTTACGGGGTTTATGTGAGCCTTACCTGTTTGTCTGTTCATTCCCCCTACTTGTTACTTTTTTTTGAATGTCGATTAGAATTTTTGTCCTTTAAACTCTATAAAGGCCCCCATCCCTTTCTTCCCCTTTTAGGATTAGAAGTCCTAATGCCCCGGTACTGATAGCTTGGGATGGGTAATAGCATGCAATAGGCAAACGATACCATTCCGCGCTTCAATACCTTAACGGGGTGGGAAAGGGTAGACATGGAGATGATGATTACACGATAACACTATGCGTACAATTGAGTACCAGTGTTGTGCGAATGATCCATGTAATATATAAACCCAGGACCCCCCTCCCTCTTTATTAGTTTAACAATTTTCTGAATCTTAAAAAAAAAACTGTTGCACTTTCGACTTCTGTTTTTCACATAATTTTCAGATTGTTCGCACTAAGTACTTGACTTCTTCCTACTTGCACTTTTAACTAAACTGCTCCTTCCCTAAAATTCAGCACTTTTTTAAACCTTTTGTGCTCCTTATTTGTAATAATTTTCTCGTATTTGCAATGCTTTCTTGTTTACTTGTTTGTTTGCATTCAAAGTCATAATTGTAGCATGGCCGGGAACCACACTAGTGGATCTTGAGGGGTTCCTAACACCTTCCCCTCGAGATAATTTCTAGCCCTTACCCAAACTCTGGTTCTTCATCTCAAATTCTTCCTTAAAGTGTCCTAATGCACTATAATCATTAGGTGGCGACTCTTCAAACTCCAAAAAACCCAATTCACGCAAGGGAATAGAGTTGTCCTCCCGAATGTCGTGAACCCGATTTCCGCGAGGAAAAAGGGGGCGTCGACAGCATGGCGACTCTGCTGGGGATTCTTTAGGATTTTACCATTTCATGTTATATGTGACTTTATTGTTTTCTTTTATTGCTTTTGTTTAATGCCTTTATTTGAAACTGACTTGTTTCTTTTGTTTCTTTTTCTTTAATTACTTTCATTTACCGCTTTCCATCAATACNCCGCTTTTCCCGTCAATGTTGTTGTAATTTTGAGCAATTATTGTAAACTTTATTGTATGAACGTGAAAATACATGTCAATTTGTTTCATTCTTGTAAACTGCATCTTCTACATCATATTCCACTCGTGCCAAACAAATACTATAGCAACGCTTATAATGAGTTGTTGCGCTCTTCCAATACTATCACCCCCTAAATTTGGCAAAGGCATATTTGCGGTAAAACCAGTCGATCAGCGGTGCAGTCGACGGTTCCGTGCCTTTCCCTCTTGACTTGTCCGCTCAAGGGTACCTTGTCTAATACCCCAATAGAAACCTTACTCTGTTTAAACTGTACATGCATCATGGTCAAACCTAGCCGAGTCAGTTAGCTGTCCACATAATGACTCATTAGGATAGCCTTGTCCAAAGTCCACCGGGTTTCCTTGAAACCCAAACGGACACCTCCATGTTTTGTGCATTTATTTGGAGAACTAAATGCTTGCTATGCTAGTTATTGATTTAAATAGTCGAGTCCGGCGGGGGTGAGGGACTAACACTTTGTTTTGCAGAAAATGAGGCACGAAGTCCCCAGATTCGGCATGGTAACCAACATTCACCCAAGGTTGCTAAGCTGGTGGGAAGACCTTCACTGCCAGAATGCCGAGGGAAGCGAAGGGGGACACTTGGCTAGAGCTTACTTGCTGCTGGGACTGCGTGAGCTGATGAAGCTGTTCGATGGAGCTAAAACCGAGTCTGGGGAAGGTCCTTCTGGGACCAAGTAGTTAGGAGTCTTTCTTTTGTTGTAATGTAATAAGGCCCACGACCATTAGTAACATTTTATTTTCCGCAATTTTAGCGTCATTTTGGGATTCGTCTTATTTTTATCAATAAAATGAGGCATTTAGCATTATAAGTTCTCCAAATCAACTTGTCGCTAGGCCTACCTCGGGCACAACTAGGCACCCAAATTAGGACACGATTTATATTCTAGCACTATGTGTTTAAATATCGCAACGATTTCTCCTCATAATCTTTACTAACTTGTTACCTTTTTGTTTTTACTTTTTGTTTTATTCCCCTTCCCCAAAGGTTAGTTCGTGCACTCTAGCATGATCATCTTAAGCAGAAGGGCACATCTCAATAACTGGACTATCAGAACCACCAGGGCCCGGAAGGCTTCGGGGTAGCAAGGCTAAACAAAAGCACCATGCATTTCATTTTTAGCTCACTCTACTAGTTGATTTTCTTTCGGCACATTCTGTTATTTCGAAAAAGAGCTCCGATGTTTCAAACAATTACAGATTCAATCAAAGCATTTCATTTTATCATATATATCTCGCTTATTATTTTCTCCATCATTTACTCTATTTTATACAGCATTACTATTACTTATCTTGACGATGAACCAACGACTGTGACTTGCAACAAAACAACGCGACAAAAGGACGTAGATTCAGAAGAAGATGAAATACCTGAAGAGGTCGTTAGAGAGGTTGAGAATTTTGAGAACAGACCTAAGTCCAACCTGGAAGAAACTGAGGTCATTAATTTGGGAGATACAGAGAACGTCAAAGAAACTCGCATCAGTGTTCACCTGTCACCATCAAAAAAGGAAGAATATACGGAATTTTTGAAAGGGTATGAGGACATATTTGCCTGGTCGTATGATGATATGACTGGCCTCAACACATCCATTGTAGCTCATAAACTGCCAACAGACCCGACTTGTCCGCCAGTAAAGCAGAAGCTTAGGAAATTCAAACCCGACATGAGTTTGAAAATCAAAGAAGAGGTCACTAAGCAAGTCAAAGCCAAGGTTCTCAGGGTAGTGGAATATCCGACATGGTTAGCCAACATCGTGCCAGTACCAAAGAAGGACGGGAAGATCAGAATCTGTGTCGACTACCGGGATCTCAACCGGACCAGTCCCAAAGACGACTTCCCATTGCCAAACATACACATTCTCATCGACAACTGTGCCAAGCATGAGTTGTAGTCTTTTGTTGATTGTTTCGCCGGGTATCATCAGATATGGATGGATGAGGAGGATGCAGAGAAAACGGCTTTCATCACGCCGTGGGGAATGTATTGCTACAAAATGATGCCATTTGGGTTGAAGAATGCTGGCGCCACCTACATGAGAGCCATGACTACTATCTTTCACGACATGATATACAAGAAGATCGAAGTATATGTGGACGACGTCATCGTCAAATCCAAGAAAGCCGTTGATCATATGGAAGATCTGAGAAAATTCTTCAACAGACTGAGAAGGTACAATCTGAAATTGAATCCTGCCAAATGTGCATCTGGGTTCCTGCCGGAAAACTGCTGGGTTTCATCGTAAGCCGTCGAGGAATAGAATTGGACCCATCAAAGATCAAAGCCATCCAA
>NC_031990.1:19012512-19143179 GCF_001879085.1 Nicotiana attenuata
TTTTACCCCTTTGTATGTGAGTTTATTGTTCAGGGCATAGCAGCACCCCAATATTGTTGTCTATGATCCTGAACTGGTTCATTGAACTCCTTAACTCAATCAGTTCCCACTTCCCATTCTCCCCATTATGTGCTTGAGCCTTGACTTAGGTCTGATAGTGTCCTAATCACTATCCAGACCTTTGTCTGACCATCAAAAGGTCTGCTCCTAACTTGTTCATCTAGCAAGTGGTCAGGGGTGTGCCAGCCTACCTTATGGCTAGGTATGACCACCACTTGTCATGGCCCCCTAATTCCCTTTCACTTTGCACTTACTCCTAGCTATAAGTTCTGCCCCTCTCTTGCAAGCCATGCTTTGGGACCCTTGAGCTCCCTCTGAACTTGGATGCCTGAGGGCTGGCTATTCCACACTGCACCATTCTGTTCATAATGGCATCCTGGGTGTAAGCAATGCCTGGAATCCCTGAGGTTCCTTGAAACTTTGAAACACCCTGGATAATGAGAAGGCTTTGGAGATCTGGACCCCGGAGTTGGTTAAATACATATTATTGGACATTAAGATTGAATTAGGCTGCTTGGATCTAGCTGTTAGTTTTTGATGTATTTCTATTATTTCAGTTGATTCATTGGGTTGTAATAACTTGTATAGAACTCGGGGAATCTAGTAAAAGGGTGTGGGAGGGGTTTTACTTTCTTGCATCAATAAAGGGTAGATATCATGACTTTAGGACTTTAATTTTTTCACTAGAAATACTGTACATAAGATGGTTCGATGTTTCTGATTCAAGTCACCTAGATACCGTGCCTATAGGGTTTAACGTTTAATTATGATATAAGTCATCTAGGAATCCTGCCTATAGGACCTTAACGTTCATGTAATCAGTGCATATAGAAATCATGCCTATAGGGAATGCATATGCATTAGGCAAACTGTAGGGTAATTAAATAATTACCTCTTCTAACCAGTTCTTAACAGACTTTTTTGATCAGATATAGATATCATAGGATTCCGCATCAAGTTCGTCCGATTCTTCTTAAGCAATAACAATCTGTTAACTGGTCTCTAATGTCTTAATGTTTTTAGCCTCAATCTTTTGACAAAAACTCTTTTGAATCAGTATACATTTGAGTTCTTCAAATCAGCACCTCTTCTGAAATGGTTTCTTTCTAAAATTCTGCCTAAACATTTTCCAACTAAGTTTTGGTCTTCCTGAAATTGTCTTTAAAACAGTTCTGCAGTTTACTCTTTCCTTAAGTATTTCTGACTCTGGAACTCCTTTTATGGTTTATACTCATGATTCTCTTAAAACTTATTTCTAAACTGACTGCAGTCTGTACTTTCCGGCATTAGACTACTTTTCTAGAACCAGTACTTTCTAAATCACTCGCTTAAAATACCTTAAGTTCTAACAATTGGATCCAAGTTGCCTAATGTGGGCTTCCTGTCTAAACGTATGTATCGAACCAGTCCGCTCGCTGCTTAATTTTTAATTTTAAAGACTAAACCAGTATGTGTAAAGGCATGCTAAACTATATGTTATCTGATTTACGGGGTTTATGTGAGCCTTACCTGTTTGTCTGTTCATTCCCCCTACTTGTTACTTGTTTTTGAATGTCGATTAGAATTTTTGTCCTTTAAACTCCATAAAGGCCCCCCATCCCTTTCTTCCCCTTTTAGGATTAGAAGTCCTAATGCCCCGGGACTGATAGCTTGGGATGGGTAATAGCATGCGATAGGCAAACGATACCATTCCGCGATCTAATACCTTAACGGGGTGGGAAAGGGTAGACATGGAGATGATGATTACACGATAACACTATGCGTACAATTGAGTACCAGTGGTGTGCGAATGATCCATGTAATATATAAACCTAGGACCCCCCTCCCTCTTTATTAGTTTAACAATTTTCTGAATCTTAAAAAGATGTTGCACTTTCGACTTCTGTTTTTCACATAATTTTCAGATTGTCCGCACTAAGTACTTGACTTCTTCCTACTTGCACTTTTAACTAAACTGCTCCTTCCCTAAAATTCAGCACTTTTTTTTAACCTTTTGTGCTCCTTATTTGTAATAGTTTTCTCGTATTTGCAATGCCTGCTTGTTTACTTGTTTGTTTGCATTCAAAGTCACAATTGTAGCATGGCCGGGAACCACACTAGTGGATCTTGAGGGGTGCCTAACACCTTCCCCTCGAGATAATTTCTAGCCCTTACCCAAACTCTGGTTCTTCATCTCAAATTCTTCCTTAAAGTGTCCTAATGCACTATAATCATTAGGTGGCGACTCTTCAAACTAAAAAACCCAATTCTCGCAAGGGAATAGAGTTGTTCTCCCGAATGTCGTATACCCGATTCCGAACTCCGTTTTGGAAGAAAAAGGGGGCGTCGACAGCATGGCGACTCTACTGGTGAATTCTTTAGGCTTTTACCATTACATGCTATGTGTGGCTTTATTGCTTTCTTTATTGATTTTGTTTAATACCTTTATTTGAAACTGACTTGTTTCTTTTGTTTCTTTTTCTTTAATTACCGCTTTCTGTCAAAACTGTTGTAATTTTTTTTTGAGCAATTATTGTAATCATTTATTGTATGAACGTGAAAATACATGTCAATTTGTTTCATTCTTGTAAACTGCATCTTCAACATCATATTCCACTCGTGCCAAACAAATACTATAGCAACGCTTATAATGAGTTGTTGCGCTCTTCCAATACTATCACCCCCTAAATTTGGCAAAGGCATATTTGCAGTAAAACTAGTCGATCAGCGGTGCAGTCGACGGTTCCGTGCCTTTCCCTCTTGAGTTGTCCGCTCAAGGGTACCGATCTAATACCCAATAGAAACCTCATTCTGATTAAAATTGTACATGCATCATGGTCAAATCTAGCCGAGTCAGTTATGTTGTCCACATAATGACTCATTAAGATAATCCTTGTCCAAAGTCCATCGGGTTTCCCTGAAACCCAAACGGACGCCTCCACGTTCTGTGCATTTATTTGGAGAACTAAATGATGTTTATGCCAATTATTGATTAAATAGTCGAGTTCAGCGGGGGTGAGGGACTAACACTTTGTTTTGCAGAAAATGAGGCACGAAGTCCCCAGATTCGGCATGGTAACCAACATTCACCCAAGGTTGCTAAGCTGGTGGGAAGACCTTCACTGCCAGAATGCCGAGGGAAGCGAAGGGGGACACTTGGCTAGAGCTTACTTGCTGCTGGGACTGCGTGAGCTGGTGAAGCTGTTCGATGGAGCTAAAGATGCCGAGTCTGGGGAAGGTCCTTCTGGGACCAAGTAGTTAGGAGTCTTTCTTTTGCTTTAATGTAATAAGGCCCACGACCATTAGTAACATTTTATTTTCCGCAATTTAGCGTCATTTTGGGATTCGTCTTATTTTTATCAATAAAATGAGGCATTTAGCAATACAAGTTCTCCAAATCAACTTGTCGCTAGACCTACCTCGGGCACAACGAGGCACCCAAATTAGGACACGATTTATATTCTTGCACTATGTGTTTAAATATCGCAACATTTTCTCCTCATAATCTTTACTAACTTGTTACCTTTTTGTTTTTACTTTTCGTTTTATTCCCCTTCCCCAAAGGTTAGTTCGTGCACTCTGGCATGATCATCTTAAGCAGAAAGGCACATCTCAATAACTGGACTATCAGAACCATCAGGGCCTGGAAGGCTTCGGGGTAGCAAGGCTAAACAAAAGCACCATGCATTTCATTTTTAGCTCACTCTACTAGTTGATTTTCTTTCCGCATCGTCTTTTATTTCGAAAAAAAGCTCCGATGTTTCAAACAATTATGGATTCAATCAAAGCATTTCATTTTATCATATATATCTCGCTTATTATTTTCTCCATCATTTACTCTATTTTATACAGTATTACTATTACTTTTCTTGACGATGAACCAACGACTGTGACTTGAAACGAAACAACGCAACAAAAGGACATAGACTCAGAAGAAGATGAAATACCTGAAGAGGTCGTTAGAGAGGTTGAGAATTTTGAGAACAGACCTAAGTCCAACCTGGAAGAAACTGAGGTCATTAATTTGGGAGATACAGAGAACGTCAAAGAAACTCGCATCAGTGTTCACCTGTCACCATTAGAAAAGGAAGAATATACGGAATTTCTGAAAGGGTATGAGGACATATTTGCCTGGTCGTATGATGATATGACTGGCCTCAATACATCCATTGTAGCTCATAAACTGCCAACAGACCCGACTTGTCCGCCAGTAAAGCAGAAGCTCAGGAAATTCAAACCCGACATGAGTTTGAAAATCAAAGAAGAGGTCACTAAGCAAGTCAAAGCCAAGGTTCTCAGGGTAGTGGAATATCCGACATGGTTAGCCAACATCGTGCCAGTACCAAAGAAGGACGGGAAGGTCAGAATATGTGTCAGCTACCGGGATCTCAACCGGGCCAGTCCCAAAGACGACTTCCCATTGCCAAACATACACATTCTCATCGACAACTGTGCCAAGCATGAGTTGTAGTCTTTTTTTGATTGTTTCGCCGGGTATCATTAGATATGGATGGATGAGGAGGATGTAGAGAAAACGGCATTCATCACGCCGTGGGGAATGTATTGCTACAAAATGATGCCATTTGGGTTGAAGAATGCTAGCGCCACCTACACGAGAGCCATGATTACTATCTTTCACGACATGATACACAAGGAGATCGAAGTGTATGTGGACGACGTCATCGTCAAATCCAAGAAAGCCGCTGATCATATGGAAGATCTGAGAAAATTCTTCAACAGACTGAGAAGGTACAATCTGAAATTGAATCCTGCCAAATGTGCATTCGGGGTTCCTGCCGGAAAACTGCTGGGTTTCATCGTAAGCCGTCGAGGAATAGAATTGGACCCATCAAAGATCAAAGCCATCCAAGAATTGCCACCGCCAAAGAACAAGAAGGACGTGATGAGTTTCTTGGGAAGACTCAACTATATCAGCCGGTTCATAGCCCAGTCCACAGTCATTTGTGAACCCATTTTTAAATTGCTAAAGAAAGACGCTGCTACTAGATGGACCGACGATTGTCAGAAAGCCTTCGACAGAATCAAGGAATACCTGTCAACGCCACCAGTCTTGGTTCCGCCCGAGCCAGGAAGGCCCCTATTGCTTTATCTTGCAGTTTTGGATGAAGCGTCCGGTTGTGTTCTAGGGCAACATGATGAAACGGGAAGAAAGGAGCAGGCCATCTACTATCTCAGTAAGAAGTTTACCCCGTACGAGGCCCGGTATTCCTTATTAGAATGCACTTGTTGTGCTCTAACTTGGGGAGCTCAGAAATTGAGGCATTATTTCTGTGCCTACACTACCTATCTCATATCCAGGATGGACCCGTTGAAGTATATCTTTCAGAAACCCATGCCCGCTGGCAAGCTCGCCAAGTGGCAAATCTTGTTGAGTGAGTTCGACATTGTTTACGTGACTCAAAAAGCAGTTAAGGGCCAGGCTATACCAGATCACCTCGCCGAGAACCATATCGGCGGAGAATACGAACCCCTGAAAACGTATTTTCCTGATGAAGAAGTGTCCTTTGTAGGAGAAGATATTGCAGAATCCTACGAGGGTTGGAGGTTGTTTTTCGACGGGGCCGCCAATTTTAAAGGAGTTGGCATAGGGGCAGTCCTAGTATCAGAAGTCGGCCAGCATTACCCGATATCCGCCAAACTCAGGTTCACTTGCACAAATAATATGGCCGAATACGAAGCTTGCATCCTGGGACTCAAGATGGCCATTGACATGAACATTCAAGAGTTACTAGTGATCGGGGACTCAGACCTGCTCATACATCAAGTCCGAGAAGAATGGGCCACCAAAAACTCTAAGATACTTCCCTATTTGCACCACATACAGGAGTTAAGGAAAAGATTCACAAAGACCGAATTTCAGCATGTCCCCAGGGTTCAGAATGAGTTCGCTGACGCACTAGCTACCCTATCATCCATGATCCAACATCCAGACACAAATTTCATTGATCCCATCCCAGTAAGGATTTATGATCAGCCAGCTTATTGTGCCAACGTTGAGGAAGAAGCGGACGGAAAGCCATGGTTCCACGACATCAAAAGGTACCTAACAACAGGGGAGTATCCAGAACTCGCCAACGCCACTCAGAAGCGCACACTTCGGAGATTATCCAACAACTTCTTTCACAGCGGAGGAATCCTGTACAGGAGGACTCCCGATTTAGGTTTGCTAAGGTGTGTCGAAGCAAAGGAAGCATCCAGACTATTAGATGAAGTGCACGCAGGGACATGCGGACCACACATGAATGGTTTTGTCTTAGCAAAGAAGATTCTCCGAGCAGGGTATTTTTGGATGACTATGGAAACAGACTGTATCCAATATGTTCGCAAATGCCATCGCTGTCAGATACATGCAGACATGATAAAGGTGCCTCCAAACAAGCTTACTGCGACTAGCTCACCGTGGCCATTTGCCGCCTGGGGAATGGATGTTATCGGACCTATCGAGCCTGCCGCATCAAACGGGCACAGATTTATCCTGGTGGCGATCGATTACTTTACTAAATGGGTTGAAGCAGCATCATACAAGGCAGTGACTAAGAAAGTTGTGGCAGATTTCGTCCGTGATCGTATTGTTTGCCGATTCGGGATTCCAGAATCAATCATCACTGATAATGGTTCCAATCTCAACAGCGACTTAATGAAAGCAATGTGTGAGGCATTCAAGATTAAACACAAGAATTCTACAGCTTACAGACCTCAGATGAATGGAGACGTAGAAGCAGCCAATAAAAATATCAAAAAGATACTAAGGAAGATGGTCGAAAGTCACAAACAGTGGCATGAGAAGTTATCATTTGCCTTGCTAGGATACCGCACCACAGTCCGCACATCGACCGGAGCAACTCCCTACATGCTGGTTTATGGTACAGAGGCGGTCATCCCCGCCGAGGTAGAAATTCCCTCCCTGAGGATCATACAAGAAGCAGAGTTGGACGACGCAGAATGGGTAAAAGGTCGCTACGAGCAGCTAGCCCTTATAGATGGGAAAAGAATGAATGCAGTTTGCCACGGTCAGTTGTACCAGAACAGAATGTCCAGAGCCTTCAACAAAAGAGTTAAGCCAAGGAAGTTTACACCGGGGCAGCTGGTGTTGAAGAAGATATTCCCACATCAAGATGAAGCCAAGGGGAAATTCTCTCCCAACTGGCAGGGTCCGTACATGGTTCACCGGGTTCTAACTGGAGGAGCCCTTATTCTTGCAGAAATGGATGGAGAAGTCTGGCCAAAGCCAATCAACTCAGATGCAGTGAAACGATATTATGTGTAATCACCTATGATTTCTCTATGATGTAATTTGAACTACGCCTGACCTGATTCCCGTTTAAGAGGGGATACGTAGGCAGCCCTATGGGTTCGGTCACAATTTAATAAAAATTTCATTTTCCCCTACTATTGGAACTGGGGCAGAATTTTGAGGAGGGCCCTCAAAATTCCAAAGTTAGTCTTCAGCCACTCATCACCAGGGATGCCACCTCAGTAAACTGGGGCAGAATTTTGAGGAGGACCCTCAAAATTTCGTAGTTGATTCTTCAGTCATTCAGCGCAGCCGTCAGAAGTGCCAACCTAGTAAACTGGGGCAGAATTTTGAGGAGGACCCTCAAAATTCTGGAGCAAGAAAGGTTGCAATGTTTTGAACCACGTTGCAGTCGTTGGTTCATCTAAACAAAACCGTTTTCTACTTATGTTATATTTACTAAATCATGCATAATTATTGTTCGAATTGCTACTGCTTAGCGACGCTACCCCAACGATGCGCTTGCCGAAAGCCAAGGGAAAACGAACTAACCTTTTCCCCTTGACAAAACTCACAATTTTCTTTGGATGCAGGCGCCCGAGTCACAAACATATTACGCAATCGCATTGAGCCATCACACCTACCCGCATTTTGCTGTCCGCACGCAATATTTCCCAGCAGCCGCAATATCACAATCGGCTACCATCTGTCAGCTAAGAATCTTTTATTACTACCGCTTTTATCTCATTGCATAAGGCTACCTTTCTGCCTTCCGAGACTAAGCTTTGTCTCCATCTGCATTTCCTGCATTTCCTGCATTGCATAAGGCTACCTTTCTGCCTTCCGAGACTAAGCGTTGTCTCCATCTACATTTCCTGCATTGCATAAGGCTACCTTTCTGCCTTCCGAGACTAAGCGTTGTCTCCATCCTGCATTCCCTACATTGCATAAGGCTACCCTTCTGCCTTCCGAGACTAAGTGTTGTCTCCATCTGCATTTCCTGCATTGCATAAGGCTACCTTTCTGCCTTCCAAGACTAAGCGTTGTCTCCATCCTGCATTGCATAAGGCTACCTTTCTGCCTTCCGAGGTTAAGCTCTACCTCCACCTGCATGGCTAAAATACCGCCATTTTATCTTTCTTGCATGGCTGAAATATCGCCACCTCACATCTTGCAATCGGCTTGAATATCGCCAAACTTTGCTTAAATTTCTATCGGCTGAAATATCGCCATTTTACTTTTTACATCGGCTGAAATATCGCCATTTTATTTCATACCGACTGAAATATCGCCAAACTTTATTTCAATCTTCTGTCGGCTGAAACATCGCCAGTTTTATTTTCACATCGGCTGAAACATCGCCTGTTTTGTTTAAATCTTCTGTCGGCTGAAACATCGCCATTTACGTTTTTGCATCGACTGAAATACCGCCAAACCTTGCATTTCATGGGCTGAAATATCGCCAAATTGTCCAAAGGTGTCATCGTTCGGAGGCGTCATCTTCATAGCCCGAGAACACCATGCCATGGCCCGAGGACCCCACTTTATATCTTGCACATCATTATTCAAAGGCATCATGGTTCGGAGGCACCATCATCATGGCCCGAGAACGTCATTTCATAGCCTGCGAATCCTTTAATTTTGCGCTTCATGGCCCAGGACGTCATGGTCCGAGGACGTCATCCTAATCGTCCGAGGACAGCATTCATGGTCCAATGGGAACTTGCATCACGTTTAAATTTATGCACAATATATGTTGTATCATTCATTTACAGGTACCCCGGCTATCAACAGCCGTCTCAGCAGGAGCAATCCCGCTCCAGTTCCCGCAGTCTATCAGGCTTCTACCACCTTTCTCAATCTAAACATCGCGTCCGTCCTTTCGAATCTCAATCGGCATGTTCCGTCAATGGTTCCTGAACTACATACGGCCTGATTCCTGTAAAACCAGGGATATGTAGGTAGCTCAGAAACCAGAGCTCAGTCAAATTCTTTGAAAATCGCCACTTCCGGTCAAAATTGGCCATCATATCTTTACCCAACAACTCTTTCATCCTTCCCGGGTAAAGAGGGGCATCTGTTGATACCCAATTTTTTCCTAAGTATTTTTATGTACTCAAAATATCCTCAAAATAGCATATACATGCATATATAAGCATTCCCAAGAGTTTTGGTATTTTTTCTTATTTTAAATCAATTTATTGTCTATTTTAACAGTACAAAATCAAATAATTATTCCCAAAATTATCATTTTTTGTGAATAACTTATTTTATTCTCATATTTACACCAAATATAATTAAGGTAATTTTTTTTTTCATATTTTTACAAATTTGTTTGGTATTTTTAAAGCTAATTGCATATAAAGGCAATTATAGCCTATTTTACGATTAATAGTGTTTTATAATTGTAAAATTAGTTCTAATATTTTTAATTTAATACATATGTATTATTAATTGGTTCAGTATCTTCAATTTTATTTTAAAATCATTTTCACTATTTTTATAAAATAACAGGGGGAAACTGGCTATTTCAATTTTGGCCACATTTCATTTCAATTATAGCATCAATTTCATTTTTATCTTAAACCCAATTGGCCCCAATCCTAATGCCCAATTGGGCCAGCCCAATTCCAATTTAACCCAACCCCTGACCCATTAAACTAAACCCGTCCGGGATCCCTTTAAATCCAGCCCGTTGATCCTTTTGATCAACGGCCACAAATAACCCTTTCCTTTTTAATTCCAAACGACCTAACCCTAACCCTCATTTCTCTCAGACAGCCGCCCCCAAACTCTCTGCTCCTCTCAAACGCTCCCTAGCACTCGAAACCCTAATCGCCTCCGCCGACTTCTCCGAGCAATCTCATCGGAGTCCATGGCTTCTCCGGCCATGGACATCCGGTGCTTACCTTCCTTTCCCCCAAACCGTGGGTGTTCGAGATTTCGAGGCCTGACCTCGATAAAGTCCATTTAGATCCGTTGTAGATCTGTGGTTCTATGGCTTCTCCGGCCATGTCCCGGTGTGTTCGAGCTTTAAGAGCCTAGCTATGGCTCAGATCTGTTGGAGACCAGACCCTTTCCACGCATTCTCATTTCTAGGGTTTCTCAGAAACCCTAAACTATTCGAGGTTCTTTCTTTGTTTATTTGCCTAGATCTGTGTTGAACCTATGCTATATTTGACGTTTTGAGTGTTTTCCCCAAATTTCCTTTTCAAAATCGTTGGTTTTTCAAAATTAGGGTTTCCGAAAGTCTTTCGATTCTTGTTGTTCTTTTCTTTTAGATGTTTGTCTGTATTATGCTCGTATGTTTTCCTCCTCTATTACGCATGTATTGTCTTTCTACTTTTATATGTATGCTCACATGATTAGTCTGTTTTTCTCACTCTTCTACCATGCATATTTACTACTGAGTTTCTTGATGTTTTGCTTTCCTGAACTATGTTCGTGTTCTTGTTAAGCATGTTTTCTTAAATGCCAAAGTTTTTCTGAGCATGTTCTTCATGCCTTAAAGTGGTTTCCTTTCTTTGATTGTTTCAAGCCCGCCATTGTATTTTCCTGATTCTCATGAGACTCCTTGAGTCTGTTCACTTGCATTCTCGTTTCTGTGTTTGATTCGATGGGGAAACCCTAGAATTTGGGGGTTTTTCTTGGTAAATTGAATTAGGGTTCCACTTTGGGGACCCTGTACCTTCAGACTCACTATAAGTATCTGGTTGAACTCGTATTCTTTTGTTTACGATTCTAAACACTTCAATGTTAAACTCTTTTGTATGAATTGTTTGCTTTATATGCAAGAAGCTCCTCTTCCAAGGTTTTTAGTGATTGCTTGATTAATTTTGGATCCCTTTGATAGGGTCTTGATTGATTGCCACTGATTTTGTTTGGTTAAGCCCTCTTTACCTATTTCTGGTTTGGTTCATTCGATTTAAACTTAGTACTTTGATTTTGTTAATTGTTTGATTGATTCCCTTTCTTTTCTCTTTACTAATCAAGTACTATTGAAACCTTTCCTTAAATATACCTCGTGTATTTTCCCTTCTTATGCTACTGTGAAAGATTTTATTCAAATTTCCTTTCCTTGTTTACATTTTTCCGTTTGAAATTAAATCCCTTGACTAAAGGGAGAATATTTGAGACTGATTTTTTTTAAAAGGGTTTTCTTACCTTTCTTGTTTGCTTCTCTACACTATAAAAGAGGCTACCCTTCTACACTCTTAGACACGAACATAGAATACCATCCGACTTCACAATTCCCTTTCACTCTCTCTTTCTGATACTCACACTGCTGTGGACTTTGCTCGCTTTCTTCTGCATCTTTACTTCTATACCGGTATGTTTCAATTAGTTTATACGCCCCAAGAACAATGTGTTTAATTCTGTCCACATTTAAATAATCTGTGCAGTTGTTTGTTTGTTGTGAATATAATGCTTTATGAATTCCCTTACCCCTTTTACCCCTTTGTATGAGAGTTTATTGTTCAGGGCATAGCAGCACCCCAATATTGCTGTCTATGATCCTGAACTGGGTTCATTGAACTCCTTAACTTAATCAATTCCCACTTCCCATTCTCCCCACTATGTGCGTGAGCCTTGACTTAGGTTTTATAGTGTCCTAATCACTATCCAGACCTTTGTCTGACCATCAAAAGGTCTGCTCCTAACTTGTTCATCTAGCAAGTGGTTAGGGGTGTGCCAGCCTACCTTATGGCTAGGTATGACCACCACTTGTCATGGCTCCTTAATTCCCTTTCACTTTGCACTTACTCCTAGCTATAAGTTCTGCCCCCTCTTGCAAGCCATGCCTTGGGACCCCTGAGCTCCCTCTGAACTTGGATGCCTATGGGCTGGCTATTCCACACTGCACCATCCTGTTCATAATGACATCCTGGGTGTAAGCAATGCCTGGAATCCCTAAGGTTCCTTGAAACTTTGAAACACCCTGGATAATGAGAAGGCTTTGGAGATCTGGCCCCCGGAGTTGGTTAAATACATATTATTGGACATTAAGATTGAATTAGGCCGCTTGGATCTAGCTGTTAGTTTTGATGTATTTCTATTATTTCAGTTGATTCATTGGGTTGTAATAACTTGTATAGAATTCGGGGAATCTAGTAAAAGGGTGTGGGAGGGGTTTTACTTTCTTGCATCAATAAAGGGTAGATATCATGACTTTAGGACTTTAATTTTTTCACTAGAAATACTGCACATAAGGTGGTTCGATGTTTCTGATTCAAGTCACCCAGATACCATGCCTATAGGGTTTAACGTTTAATTATGATATAAGTCATCTAGAAATCCTGCCTATAGGACCTTAACGTTCATGTAATCAGTGCATATAGAAATCATGCCTATAGGGAATGCATATGCATTAGGCAAACTGTAGGGTAATCAAATAATTACCTCTTCTTACCAGTTCTTAACAGACTTTTTTTAATCAGATATAGATATCATAGGATTCCGCATCAAGTTCGTCCGACTCTTCTTAAGCAATAACAATCTGTTAACTGGTCCCTAATGTCTTAATGTTTTCAGCCTCAATCTTTTGACAAAAACTCTTTTGAATTGGTATACATTTGAGTTTTTCAAATCAGCACCTCTTCTGAAATGGTTTCTTTCTAAAATTCTGCCTAAACATTTTCCAACTATGTGTTGGTCTTCCTGAAATTGTCTTTAAAACAGTTCTGCAGTTTACTCTTTCCTTAAGTATTTCTGACTCTGGAACTCCTTTTATGGTTTATACTCATGATTCTCTCTTATTTCTAAACTGACTGCAGTCTGTACTTTCCGGCATTAGATTACTTTTCTAGAACCAGTACTTTCTAAATCACTCGCTTAAAATACCTTAAGTTCTAACAACTGGATCCACGTTGCCTAATGTGGGCTTCCTGTCTAAACGTATGTATCGAACCAGTCCGCTCGCTGCTTAATTTTTAATTTTAAAGACCAAACCAGTATGTGTAAGGGCATGCTAAACTAGATGTTATCTGATTTACGGGATTTATGTGAGCCTTACCTGCTTGTCTGTTCATTCCCCCTACTTGTTACTTGTTTTTGAATGTCGATTAGAATTTTGTCCTTTAAACTCCATAAAGGCCCCATCTCTTTCTTCCCCTTTTAGGATTAGAAGTCCTAATGCCCCGGGACTGATAGCTTGGGACGGGTAATAGCATGCAATAGGCAAACGATACCATTCCGCGCTCCAATACCTTAACGGGGTGGGAAAGGGTAGACATGGAGATGATGATTACACGATAACACTATGCGTACAATTGAGTACCAGTGTTGTGCGAATGATCCATGTAATATATAAACCTAGGACCCCCCTCCCTCTTTATTAGTTTAACAATTTTCTGAATCTTAAAAAAAAACTGTTGCACTTTCGACTTCTGTTTTTCACATAATTTTCAGATTGTTAGCACTAAGTACTTGACTTCTTCCTACTTGCACTTTTAACTAAACTGCTCCTTCCCTAAAATTCAGCACTTTTTTAAACCTTTTGTGCTCCTTATTTGTAATAATTTTCTCGTATTTGCAATGCTTGCTTGTTTACTTGTTTGTTTGCATTCAAAGTCACAATGGTAGCATGGCCGGGAACCATACTAGTGGATCTTGAGGGTGCCTAACACCTTCCCCTCGAGATAATTTCTAGCCCCTTACCCAAACTCTGGTTCTTCATCTCAAATTCTTCCTTAAAGTGTCCTAATGCACTATAATCATTAGGTGGCGACTCATCATACTCCAAAAAACCCAATTCTCGCAAGGGAATAGAGTTGTCCTCCCGAATGTCGTGAACCCGATTTTCGCGAGGAAAAAGGGGGCGTCGACAGGGGTAGGGGATGAGGAATGATCAAATTGACCCCCCAAGTCCGGAAAGCAATAGGGGAAACCAGAAAACAAATAAAGGCTGCAGATAGAGCTACTTCCCATTCAGAGGGAAGTGAGTATTTGCCCTCCCGGGAAGCATCTTAGTCTGATTTAGTGCCGGAGTATGTACCTGACTTCCAAGAGAGATTGAGATTGAGAGATGAACCTACCCCTCCAGGATCTCCTACCGCTCAAGCTTCAATTAAAATCTCATCTGAGTCGTCTTAGGGCTTAGCGGAAAGCAGTGACAATGCAGCCTCTACTTCACCTACAGCTTCGTCACCCGGTGAGGATCCAATTGATGATGAAGAAGGGGGAGAACCCCATCCCGGGGGTGTGGAGAGAACTAGAAACCCCGAGATGTGGAAAAGGAGGTTTTTCAGTAAGATGGCATACCACAAGTTCCGGGAATGGTGGCCTCTAAGGTCGCTTATTATTGAGCGCCAGTTCATAGAGACGGATCTCCGGCCTCACAACCCTAATGTGAATAGGCAATTCAAAGAACGGTTGGGCTGGGATTACTTCACCAGCAGGGTGCCAGAGGCAAACAAGCACTTAGTCAAAGAGTTTTACGCCAATGTTGCCCACATCAAGAAGGATACCAAAGTGACTAAAGTGAGGAACTTGAAAGTGATTTTCGATGGGAAGGAAATTAATGACTACCTGGGCTTTCAAGAGGAAGATGAATCATTATACTTAGAAAATGTAGCATTGGATGAGGCAGCCCGTCCGTGGTTAGCAGAATATCTGGCACTAACGGGCACCACCCAACTTGGTTGACACCAGGGGTTCAAATTCTGAGGAAGACTTTAAACTTCGAGGCAAAGGGGTGGGAGACTTTTGTATGCAGCAGGCTGGACCCCACTACCCATGAAAACTCTATGCCGGTCTCCCGGGCGGTATTGTGGGCATCTATTATGGCGGGGTACCCGATCAATGTCGGGAATATTATGTCTAGGGTGATCTCTAGGGTGGTCAATGATGGTGACAGATCATACCCCTTCCCAAATTTTCTTAGAATGTATTTTGAAGACCAGCAGGTGGAGAAAAGGAGATTTGACATGAAGGTGAAACCCAAAATGCCCTTTACCTGGTACAGCCTTAAGGCTGATGACAACCCTAAAGCCAAGGATCCTAAAGGTAAAGCCACTACTTCTACTGGCCAGTCTGAAGAGCCAGTAGTAGTAGTCACTTCTTCTTAGCCTCCCTCAACCACACCAGATATTGCCCCCGGACCATTTACTTCCACTGTTCCAGTTATCCCCTCATCCTCAGCCTACCCATTGACTGCCCGCCGTTTGAGCCAAACCCTTTCCAGTATCAACAACTAGGTGTAGGCAGCTACTTTTAAGTTGTTTGTGCTTTCTAGCTCGGTGGCATCCCAGTCCGTACCACCACAACCTCAGGTTCTAGCCTCAGTGGAGGAGACTCTCAAGGAGCTTCTGGACAACCAGAAGAAGCTCCTGGAGAACCAGCAGTCGATTTTGGAGGCTATAGATGCTCATGAAAAGTCGCTGAAGGAGCTGACCAAGGAGACAAAGAAGCTGAGAAAGACTTGAGCCTCAAAGGAGTCTGTGAAAGAGTTGAGGGTAGAAGTGGAGAAGATGAAGGCTGTTGAACATTTGCCATTGGAGCTACTGTTACATGACCCGCCTCCAGCAGCTCAGACTGAGTCGGAGCAGGAGTTGGAGAGGGCACCAAAGAGAAGGAGAGTGATCCCCCAGGCAAATGATGCAGTGATTGAGTTGGAGGATCCGCAGGGAGGTTCCTCTAGCCAGCCTCAGCTCTCAGAGCAGCCTCAGGTCCCAGTGCAGGCACAGGTTACAGGGATCCAATCACATGTTCCCGAGCAGTCACAGGACCCAGGGACCCAGGCTCATGATCCCATGCAGACGGAGGACCAATAGGGAGTTTTCTTTACTCTCTATCTTTTTCTTGAGCTTATTTTTGGTTAGTTAGCATTGAAGACAATGCTAGCTTTCATTTGAGGGGGTAGCCCTATTTTGATGATGTTGGATTGTAAATATGATACTATTTTCGCTTTTATTATGCTTTTTTACTTTTGGTATGTATATTATTTTACCAGTTTATTTCACTTTTCGTATTTTGCAACCTTGGTCTGTATATAAAGTTACTTTCTGATGTATATATTCATTCCCTCTTATGTATATTCGTTTAAATCCCCTATTGTACATATTCAGTTTACTTTCCGCATTTTCTTTCGTAGCTTCGTACTTCATTTTTGTAGCTTCTTATTTTGAGTTTTGCGTTCAATAAGCCTTTGGTTTTCTTAATGACACGGTTCTTTCCAAAGGTAGAATTTGTGTGAACCGGGTGGCTCTTCCCGATGATGGATGGCATGACAACCTTCTTAAGGGTTTGAATCTGTTTTCTTTTTGTTTTTGTGTAAATAGTATCTAGTAAGTAATAGTGCCTCAAGCAAAGCTTCACATGGGGCTAACACATTTGCCTTTGATCTTATGGTCAAAAACAAATTGGTGTGCATAGGACGGTGACAGTTGTGACCTTGAGACTCTTGTGTTGGCCGATAATCATCAAGTGGTTTTTCGGGACCATTTGTGTTGCTCAAATCTTAGCTAAGGTTTTTGTGGACCCCCGACTCCGTCTCTTTAGCAATCCAATAGCTTGTGTGGTGAGAATTTGAATTGCAAGTCCAAATCCCGTTCCTTTGAGTCTAGAACTTGCCCTGAATATATGTCTAGGCGAAATCCTAAGTGTAATTTGACTTGAGAAGTGATTATAGTCTCTCCTTGATCCGAATAATATCTTGAAAACATCCATAGCCTACCAATGAAAATATCCCTAGTCAACCCCCTTTGAGCCATAGCCCTTTTTCTTTCAAAGACCATGATAAAAGCCTTTACCCGTTCTAAAAAGATCCTCTCTTGGCACCCGATCTTTCCTTACCACAAGGCAAAAGCATAAGTTTGGGGTGAGAGACGAGGAATGCAACAAAGTGGTAAAAGGTACAAAAAATGAAGAAAAGGAAAGGCAGAAAGAAAAAGAAAGAAAATCAAAAAGTCAAAAAGAATGAACAATGTAGAAGAAATGAAGGGATTCAATAAAAGTAAAGAGATGAAAGGTGTGGAAAGTTTAGAAAGGAGAAAAAGGTTTGAAATGAACAAGAAAGAGTGACAGTGTGTCTCTAACCCTTAAGAAATAAGTAAATAACGCAAAAAATCAAGAGAATGTGTGTCAAAATGAAGCAAATGAAGTGCTTAAGGGAAGATGAAACCTACTTGGACCAAATATTTCCTACTCTGAACCAAAAGCCTTCATTGTATCCCCCACAAAGCCCTATATGATTTTGAGTTGAATGAAGCTTACGTTAGTGGTGACTCACATAAGGGGCAAGATTATGGTACTTAGAGCCGGACTTGTGACATTTCTTTGAGAGAGATGAGTGTGTTTTACACAATCCCTGTTCTGAGTGCTACAATCTAAAAGTGAGGTCTTGCCTAAGGAAGAGTGAGGAGTATGAGCTTGGGTTCCACAATGACCAAAGTAGTAGAAAGAGTTTCCTTGATGAGTTGAGTCAATTCTTGATTCTTTTGTGTCGCACTAAAACCATGGTGTTTAGAAGGTTGAATGTTGTTAATGATTCATTTGAAATAAGGGCAATTATATTGATGCTAGGTGAGGTCACTTTAGGTCAGCTGAATTTTCTTGTATTATTCTTAAGGAGGTGGGACTTATTTTGTTTGCTTGAGGACAAGCAAAAGCTTAAGTTTGGGGGAGTTGATAACTAGGGATTCTAGTTTATTTTATACTCCTTTTTGCTTGAGTTTTAGATTAATAATGTATACAAGTAATCCCGAAAGCTTACATGTTGTGCTTGTTTGCAGTGTTTGGTCAAAAAGTGACAAGAAGTCAAACCAGCTCAAAAAGGAGTGAAACCTGCACAAGTGCCAAGAACAAGTCAAAACACCACTGCAGCATAAAATCCACTGCACCTGCAACAGACCCACCTCAGCCGCGGTCCATTTAGTGCGGTCCGCGGTGGATAAGTTCAGAGAGATGCAATCCTGGAGTTCTAAGCAGTGCAGTTCGCGGTAGATTCTTCGCGGCCGCGGTAGCCTCATCGCGGTCGCGGTCCATTTGTTGCGGTCCGCGGAGAGGAGATTCAGAGAGCTAGGATTTTGGATGTTTCAAGACACCGCAGACGGCGGTCCATTTGTTGCGGTCCGCGGTGAAGCCACCGCGGTCGCGGTACCTCCATCAGGGGTATTTTTGTCCACAAAATTCGGCCTTGTATAAATACTTCTTTTTCAGATTATAGGGAATCTTATCTATAGCTGAGCACGCGAAGGCCGTTTTGGACCTATGTTGAGTAATTCTGTAGCTAGTTCAACATTGAATCTCGATATTTTAAGCGTCAATACCACACAAGAGGGGGGGTGATTTGTGTGGTATCCAATTTTCTCTTAACCACACTATAGAAGGACCTGGTTCTTCTAGGTGTTCCAACTACTACTGTTTGCAGAATAATAAATACTGCAAATAAAGAACACAAAGATTTTTATGTGGAAAACACCTGGCTCAAAAGGTGAAAAATCACGACCTACTACTCAGTAGGATTTTCCCAAACTTCCACTAAAATCACTGAGCCAAAGCAGCATTTACAAAAACTCTTTGTAAACCTAAGGATTAACTCTAATCTCGTTGTGGTACACAGCCTCAACTGCTACGACAACTTCAAGTTAACTCTACCTTGAATACTCAAGGTACCTAATACAATTGCTTCTATGAAAGCTGAAAGGTACAATGTAAAATCACCTACTACAATTGAACTAGAATAAAAGATAGACACTTGGAACTGGTTCTTCTATCACGTTCAAGTAGCTTCAAGAGTGCACACTTAAATCACACATAAATTGCTTGCAAAATCGCCTTGCTTTTTTTCTTTCAATTTAAGTTTAACTTCTGCGTATGTGCAACACCTATAAAAGAAAACAACACTCATATTTGATAGGTTAGTAATCAGAGTTTAATTAGGATTCGATTGTTGCTCTTCTATCGTAGAAGAGTTCATGATGATCTCAAACTCTAACACTATCTTCATCCTAGATTGTGTTCTCTTCATATAAGGAGACTTTCTCTCCTTATCCAATACGCAACCTTTTCGATCAGATCAGGAGATATTGCTGCTTGATCAGTAGGACTTATCTCCTTCACGTGCATCTCACATGTATAGGTTGATCATGACTGTGCTTCACAAGATGGACCTGGTCCATGTCTGAGTTCTTTTGTCAATCTTCAAAACTTCACCTGTTCTTGGGCCAACAAATTCCCCCTTTTGATGATAACAAACTCTGTGCTTTTTACTTATTTGGAACCTGTAAGAACTCAGCTTAACCATCAATACCAAATTTAGAAAATTCACTTATCATCAAGGACCAGGTTAATTAGGTTATAAATATCACTTATTCAGAATGTGTAAAGCACAATATCTCTTCCCCCTTTTGGCATCATCGAAAAGTTGCATACAAAGTGTGAGTCCCAGATTTTAATAAGTACTCATGGCCATTGCAGCAACTGCAAGTGCAATCATGGTTTAATCATCAGTAATCAAGCAAACATATTTAAACTATCAAGGACATATTAACAGTGAACAAGAGCAAAACAGTAGTTATCATTGACAGAGATATGTTGCCACCAACAATCCACAAAAAGAAAGAAAAACATTCAAACCGTGAGCAAAAACAAAAGATAGAAAAATACCTAATCTGGGTCGCTGAGGTACTGAACACGTTCAGGAGATAAAAGCTAGGAGTCCTAAGGTTTGGGGGAGCTAGAGGGTTGCGTTTGGGCTTGGAGAAGGTTCAGCATATTATGAAAAATTCCATCATTCTTCTCCTTTTCTTTGGTAAGCTCAGTTCTGAGACCATACCTCTCAGATTCCACCTCAACCACACGAGCCTTGAGCCTAGCTATCTCAGCATCCTTGGCTGCACATTCCTGAACCAGAGTCCTGACTTTGCTGTTGATGGGTGTCTTCTGCGATGAACCAGGTTCATTTGGTATGGCATTGACCAAATAGTCACAAGCAATCAGCGTATTAATGCCAAAATGATCCTTGTTTGATGCCATTTCCCATTTCTTCAGAGGAACATTGAGCCTATCCAGAACCATGGTCAGAATAAAGCCATAGGGGGTAGCATGTGCTTTGGAGCCATTGATGACCCTGTCCAGCAGCTTGATGATTAAGACAGGCCAATTAATTTGCCTTCTACTGTCCAGGCACACCATAAGAACTAAATCTATATAATTTGCAATGTGTCTTCTCTCTTGTCTAGGCAATAAACACTTGTTGACAAATTCAAACAAGATCTTGTGCTCAGGCCTCATTTCACTTTTCTGCACAGCCCTGGCTTCATTCACATCTTCAGAATCACAAAACCTCCTGGTAATTGCAAGAGCAGTAGGGAGGGAGTCCAGACAAGGCCATCTTTGCCTTGTATAGTCATCAAACCCTTCAGAGGGTATGTCCAGGATCTCTCCCAGTTTCTCTGCATCAAACTGCACTTGAACTCCTTTCACCAGGCTACTAACCTTGCCATCCTTAACCTCAGCATTCGCCATAAACTCAATTAGCTCATTTCTGGCTATCCTACCATCCATCTGAAGGACCATGTCCTTCCATCCCTGAGCATCTAAAGCATCCACCAATCTTATCATTCCTGGTTCCACCAGGTCTTTCAGTAGTCTACCTTTCAGAATTTTTCTTTTGCCAAACATGGCAAGCATGTCTTGTTCACCAGACTCATCTTCTTCTTCTTCACTCCATTCCTCTTCTTCAGAAATTTTTGCCTGTTTGTTTTTCACTGCAGACCTTGTCCTCTTGGCTAGTGAAAGTTCAGCAGCCTCAGACACAATGGACGACTTCTTGGAAGAAGTCTTGGGCTTTTTGGGCTTGGGGGTCTGAACCTCCACTTGTTGAACTGCCTCTTGATGGACCTGTTCCATCTCCCCAACCTCCACAGATGTACCCCTTTCTTCATGGACCAGTTCCATCTCCTCATCTTCAGCAGCCTCTGAGGACTTTGCAACCTTCCCTTTTCCTTTATTCCTTCTTTTCTTCTTGCTTTCATCTAAAGCCCTTTGTAGATCAGCCTCACTCTGTTTCACCCTGCTTCTTGTGGCTCTTCCCTTTGGCAAGAAAGTGGCAGTAGGTGTTGGGGAGGAAACCTTTCTTTTCTTAGAGGATTTGGGAGCACTGAGGGCTTTTGGTGTGTTAGGTTTTCTCTTCTTTGGATCATAACTAGCCCCCACCTTTTTCAAGAGGTCTGCTAGGGTTTCTTCAACTGATGAACCAGGTTCATCTCCCAGTGAACTTAAGTTAACCAACCCCTTAGCAGCTTCACCAGAACCACTTCCCCCTGACTTCTTGCCACTTTCTTCTACAGGTTCTTGGTCAACCCCACAAATAGCAGGCACAAACAGACCAACAGTGGTGATTGATCAACCACTCCTTTCCCATTTACCCTCTCATCACTACATGCACCCTCTCTCTCTTTTGTAGAGTTCTTTTTACCCCCACTCCTACCTACTCCAGGTAATTCTACATCCCTGATTGGCCCAACCAAAACAAACCTAGTTTCTAAATTTTCAGAAGTGATTACCTGGAATCTTGAGCCTTCCCTGAGTCAGAAGACCCAGTTTCTTCACCCTCACTTGCTGACATAAACGACTCAGAATCAGAGGTAGACTTAGAGTCTTGGACCTGACTTTCTTTTAATTTTGCATTCAACTTCTTTTTAAGAGCTCTAGAAGCCACTGTTTTTCGAGCAAGCACTTTGACCCTTCGCAGCCTGGGTTTGGGAGCTGTGCTGGGGGGAGGAGAGGAAGATGAATCAGATGGAGTGGGTTGTGGAGGAAATCCGGGATTGTCTTGGGGGTTTGAAATTATCGCTGATTTCTAGGAGAATTAGGGAGTTAGAATTTTGGAGAAAAATAGAGCAAGTGAAAGAGAAATTTTTTTGACGGTTTAGAATTATGGAGTTGGCAGAGGGAATGATGTGTATGTAAATAGAAGTACACATTTAATGGGTAACGGCAGCTTTTAGCAGTGGTCACTTAGAGGTCTAATCAACCTGAAATTTCAGGTTTGAATGATCGTTTTATCTTCTCTAGATTTTAGGCAATTTTTCCGGTTTAGAGTTCTAGGCAGACGGAACTGGTTCAAAGCTAACGGATAGAATTTTCTATGAATTGAACAATTGTAGGACTTCAGATGAACCCATACTGATGAACCAGGTTCTTTATTTAGAATTCTCTTGAACATGACTCAAATTACCATAAAGAGAAAATTTTGTAAGAGATCAGTGAGTCATATTAACACATGTCACAGGAGTATACTAATTAAAGTATGAAGTTGAGTAAGAATTAATCTAGATATCTACACAAGTTCAGAGATCCTAGCCAAAAAAATCATTTTTTTTCTTGTGCATTCTGATTTGGACCTATTAGGTGATCTTAATCATCCCTAATTCCAACTTGTTCCTCTCAAAGTTTTCTCTACTCATTGCTTTAGTGAAGATGTCAGCTATTTGTTTATCAGTAGAACAAAATTCTATGGGGATCAATCATTTCTCATAGTTATCTCTTAAGAAGTGGTGTCTAACATCTATGTGCTTAGTTCTCTTATGATGAACAGGTTCTTTGTCATACTTATAGCACTAGTGTTATCATAGAATATAGGAATGCAACCCACTTCAATGCAGAAGTCTATCAGCTGCTGTTTAATCCATAGCAATTGAGCACAACAAGAGGCAGCAGCAACATATTCAGCCTCAGCAGTGGATAAGGCCACTGAATTTTGCTTTTTAGTGGCCCATGATACAAGACATGAACCAAGAAAATGAGCCATACCTGCGGTGCTTTTCCTATCCACAAGAAAACCTGCATAATCAGCATCAGCATACCCTACTAGATTGAAATTACTACCTTTAGGGTACCAAAGACACATATCAGTAGTGCCTTTCAAATATCTCAATATCCTCTTGACAACAATCAAGTGAGACTCCTTTGGATTAGCCTGGAAGCGAGCACAAAGCCCTACACTGAAAACTATGTCAGGTCTGCTGGCAGTAAGATACAAAAGTGAATCAATCATACCCCTATATAATTTCTGATCAACAGATGAACCAGGTTTATCTATGTCTAATTTGGTGGCAGTTGCAATGGGGGTATCCATTTCCTTTGATTCATCCATTTTAAACTTTCTGATCAGCTCCTTTGCATAATTCTGCTGATGGATCATGGTTCCATTTGGGCTTTGTTTGATCTGTAAGCCTAAGAAAAAGTTAAGCTCACCCATCATACTCATTTCAAACTCACTCCCCATTAATTTGGCAAAATCCTCACTTAGTTTATCAGTGGTAGCCCCAAAATATTATGTCATCAACATATATTTGTACCACTAGAAGATCCTTACCTTTTTCCCTCAAGAACAAGGTACTGTCAATTTTACCTCTTTTGTAACCATGTTCAAGCAGGAATTTGGACAATCGTTCATACCATGCTCCGGGAGCCTGCTTGAGTCCATAGAGAGCCTTGTCTAATTTGTACACATGCTCAGGACATTCCTTGCTTTCAAACCCTGGAGGTTGTTTCACAAACACTTTTTCTTTTAGGTAGCCATTCAAGAAGGCACTTTTGACATCCATCTGATGAAGAGTGAATTCCATGCGTGCTGCAAAGGCTATGAGGAGTCTTATTGCTTCTAGTCTTGCAACAGGAGCAAAAGTCTCATCATAATCTATACCCTCCTCTTGGCTGTAACCTTGTACCACAAGTCTTGCCTTGTTTCTTGTAACAGTTCCATCTTCATCAAGTTTGTTTCTAAAGACCCATTTTGTGCCAATGATTGATCTGTCCTTGGGTCTTGGAACTAGATGCCAAACTTGACTTCTCTCGAACTGATTGAGTTCATCTTGCATTGCATTTACCCAATCTGCATCCTGCAAAGCCTCAACAATATTTTTAGGTTCAATAAGAGATAGGAAAGCATCAAAAGCACACAAATTCTTTAATTGTGATCTAGTTTTGACTCCAGAGGTTGGATTAGTAATTATGTTCTCAATGAGATGAGAACTTTGATACTTATAAGGTTTCACAATCAACTGATTTCTGCTAGATGTTTCTCCCATGTTTTGTTGCTGAGGAACAGGGTCATGAACAGGTTCCTTTAGGGGATTGGTTTCAGTTCCTCTTTGATCAGTTCCCCCTGTCAGGTTGCCCTGGATGGAAGAACCTGTTCCATCACCTGTTCCTTCATTTGGTGCCACTTTAGGCTGTGCTGAGACTTCAGTCAAATCTCTTACCAGCCCAATAGCCTTATCTTCATGTTCCTATCTCTCAGAAAGAATGTTAGTTTCGTCAAACACTACATGCACACTTTCCTCTACACATTAAGTTCTTTTATTGAACACTTTATATGCTTTGCTATGTGAAGAATATCCCAAGAATACTCCCTCATCACTTCTGGGATCAAACTTACCTAGGGAGTCTTTTCCATTGTTGTGCACAAAGCACTTACATCCAAATGCCCTAAGATTAGGGCTGGGCATATATCGGGTAAAACCGATAACCCGAACCGTTAATTGTTTATTGGGTTATCGGTATCGGGTTATTGGGTTAACGGTTTGGTAACGGTTTAGAATTTTTTCACTATTGGGTTATCGGTTCGGGCCTCGGTTTGCCAATTTTGTTAATGGGTTAACCGATAACCCAATAAGAACTAATAAAATTACGACTTTACCATTAAGTATATACAAATGTTAGGGGTTCAGTTCATTCTCTCCTATTCTTTCTCAACCCCACTCTTCAGTTGCTTCATCTTCATTCTTCATAGATCTTACTAGTTACTCCTAGCGTAAGTCTTTAGTATACTATATGTGAATTCATCTCTTTTTTGCTTAACTCCAGTGAATTGTCTTTTCTTTTTTGCTTAACTCTAGATTGAGTTATCTTATCGGGTAAACCGATAACCGAACCGTTAATTATCGATAACCGATTAACCGATACCCGATAACCGTTATCTTATCGGTTCGGTTATCGGTTTATCAAATTTGTAAACCAATAACCGATATGCTAAACCGATAATATTCATAACCGAACCGAACCGACCGATGCCCACCCCTGCCTAAGATGGGATATATTTGGCTTTCTCCCTTTAAGTAACTCATAGGGAGTCTTCTTTACAAGAGGTCTAGTCATGCACCTATTGATGATGTAACATGCAGTGTTTACAGCCTCTGCCCAGAATCTGTGGGGCAATTTACTAGAAAGAAGCATAGTCCTAGCCATATCTTCAAGAGTCCTGTTCTTTCTTTCAACTACTCCATTTTGTTGAGGAGTCCTAGGGGCAGAGAAGTTATGATCTATGCCATGCTCATCACAAAATTTAGTAAACTTAGCATTTTCAAATTCAGTTCCCTGATCAGACCTAATGGATGCAAGTTGATTACCTAATTGTTTTTGAGTCTTTCTAACAAAAGCAGTAAACATATCAAATGCTTCATCTTTAGATGTTAAGAATAGTACCCAGGTAAACCTAGAATAATCATCAACAAGTACCATCACATATTTCCTACCACCTCTGCTCAATGTTCTCATTGGACCACAGAGATCCATATGAACCAGTTCCAACGACCTGGTCGTGCTTACCATTTTCTTGCTTTTAAAGGATGATCTTACCTGCTTCCCCCTTGCACAGGCCTCACAAACTTTGTCTTCCTTGAACTTGATGTTAGGTAGCCCTATCACCAAGTCCTTGGAGACTAATTTGTTGAGTTGATTCAGACTTGCATGACCAAGTCTTTTGTGCCACAGGAGGGGATCATTATCCAACACACTTAAGCAAGTGAGTTCATTTTCTGAAAGAGTGGACAAATCTACAATGTAAATATTGTTAACTCTTTTTCCCTGCAAAACAATCTTGTCAGTGGTAAGGTTAATCACAAAACATTTAATAGAGGTAAATGCTACAAGGTTACCTCTGTCACACAGTTGTGACACACTGATTAGGCTATACTTTAAGCCATTTATCAAGTAGACATTGTCAATGGAGTGAGAGTCTGTCTTACCTACCTTTCCAACCCCAATGATCTCACCTTTCTTCCCATTTCCAAAGGAGACATTCCCTCCTTTCAAGTCCTCAAGTGAAAGGAACTGGTTCTTGCTTCCAGTCATATGTTTTGAGCAGCCACTATCCATGTACCATATTTGGCTACTCCCCTTCACTTGGACCTACAAAGAAAATCAGGAGTTAGTCTTAGGAACCTAAACTAGTTTGGGTCCCTTTCTATAGGCAAAAGGGTAAATCAAATTCCTTTTATCCCACCCAGGCAGCCTATTTTTCCTTTGAACAAAGGCTTTGTTCTTTTGACTGGCCTTTTCTTTTGCATTACATTCATTTTTGTAATGGCCAGTCTTGCCACAGTGTGTGCAAATTTTGTTTTCAGGAAGAGTGAGGCACTTGCTTTTAGGGTCCCACTTAGGTGCTTGAGTCCCATAGCCAAGTCCTCTTTTGTTGCTACTGTGATGTTCTTGTAGCCAGGAAAGTGCATCAGAAGCCTTATTCCATTTGCAAGTTCTGTCTAGCTCATGTTTTACCTTCCCTAGATCTTCTTTTAAGACTCTTATTTGCTCATCCTTCCTGTACAACTCATCCTTCATTTTTCCTAAGTTTTCTTCTAAGGTGAGGTGTGTGTGATTAGCTTTCTTCTTTCCTGTTCCTAATTTCAGTTTTAAATTTTCATACCTAAGCTCTAGGACACTGGTGTCAAGTTCAAGAACCTGTTCTTCAACTCAGCATTTTTACTGTCACTCTCCTTAGCCCTAGATTCTAGATTTCTGCACTTGGCTTTTAAGATTGCACACTCCCTAGACAGATCTTCCTTCTCATTGTTAATTATCTCAGACTCATCAATGAAGTCTAGCAATAGTTCAGACAACCTTTCTTTAGACAGAAATTTAATCTTGTCTTAGATGAAGGACACTTACCTCTTGTTCATCATCTGATTCTCCGATGGCCATAAGTGCTTGTTCATCTCCAGCTTCATCTTCTGAGTCCTCATTTGATGTTTCTCCCCAAGCAGCTACCATAGCCTTCGTTGATCCTTTATTCCTTTTGGGTTGAACCTGTTCCTTCTTCTTGTTCTTTCGTTCAGCCCTTTTCTTCTTCCATTCAATTTCCCATTGAGGACAGTTCTCGATCATGTGATCAGTCTTGCCACATTTGTAACAACCCTCATTAGTTTGTTACTCAGAAGCCCTTGATTTGTTGAAGGTTGTACCTCTTGATGAACCATTTCCTCTCATTAGGTACTTTTTGAAATCCCGTGTGATCATGGCCATTTCATCATCTTCTAGATCTGCACCTTCAGCTATTCTGAGAGCCAGACTCCTCTCCTTCTTGGGTGCATCCATTTTCATGGTTTGCCTTCTCAACTCATAGGCAGTGAGGTTTCCAATAAGTTCATCCAACTTGAAGTAGCAATGTTCTTTGATTCCTGAATAGCAGTAATTTTGCTTTCCCAAGTCACTGGCAAGACCCTTGTCAAGATCTTCTCAACCTTGTCTTCTTCAAGGATAATTCTCCCAAGAGATTTGAGTTCATTTGTTAGTGTTGTAAACCTTGTATACATCTCCTGAATAGTTTCTCCTTCCTTCATAGTAAAATTTTCATATTGAGAATATAACAGTGTTCCTCTTGATCTCTTTACTTGGGGATTTCCTCCATGAGCCACTTATAAAGTGTCCCATATCTCCTTGGCAGTGGTACAACTTTGAATCCTGCTGTACTCGTCTGGACCCAGTCCACACACAAGCCATTTCTTGGCCTTGGCATTCTTCTCCCATTTCTTCAAGTCTTCAGCAGTGCAGTCAGCTCTTGTTTTTGGCACGTCCACTCCTTCATCATTCTTCTTTGTAGCTGCCAGGGGACCATCAGTGACTATGTCCCAGAGTTCATAGTCTTCTCCTATGATATGATCTCTCATCATGTTCTTCCACCAAGAATAATACTGACCATTAAAGAGTGGAGGCCTGGCAGTGGATTGCCCTTTCCAGTTTCCAGGTGGTGCACTCATCTCGATCTTTTCCTAAGGTGTTAACCTCTTCAAGGATAACCTGCTCTGATACCAATTAATATTTTAAGCGTCAATACCACACAAGAGGGGGGTGATTTGTGTGGTATCCAATTTTCGCTTAACTACACAATAGAAGGACCTGGTTCTTCTAGGTGTTCCAACTAGTACTGTTTGCAGAATAATAAATATTGAAAATAAAGAAAATAGAGATTTTTACGTGGAAAACACCTGGCTCAAAAGGTGAAAAAACCACGACCTACTACTCAGTAGGATTTTCCCAAACTTTCACTAAAATCACTGAGCCAAAACAGCATTTACAAAAACTCTTTGTAAACCTAAGGATTAACTCTAATCCCGTTGTGGCACACAGCCTCAACTGCTGCGATAACTTCAAGTTAACTCTAACTTGAATACTCTAGGTACCTAATACAATTGCTTCTATGAAAGCTGAAAGGTACAATGTAAAATCACCTACTACAATTGAACTAGAATAAAAGATAGACACTTGGAACTGGTTCTTCTATCACGTTCAAGTAGCTTCAGGAGTGCACACTTAAATCACACATAAATTGCTTGCAAAATCGCCTTGCTCTTTTGCTCTCAATTTAAGTTTAACTTCTGCGTATGTGCAACACCTGTAAAAGAAAACTACACTCATATTTAATAGGTTAGTAATCAGAGTTTGATTGGGATTAGATTGCTGCTCTTCTATCGTAGAAGAGTTCATGATGATCTCAAACTCTAACACTATCTTCATCCTAGATTGTGTTCTCTTCATATAAGGAGACTTTCTCTCCTTATCCAATATGCAACCTTTTCGATCAGATCAGGAGATATTGTTGCTTGATCAGTAGGACTTATCTCCTTCACGTGCATCTCACATGTATAGGTTGATCATGACTGTGCTTCACAAGATGGACCTGGTCCATGTCTGAGTTCTTTTGTCAATCTTCAAAACTTCACCTGTTCTTGGGCCAACATCATCTTACGCAGAGCCTCCTCAACCTCCTCGACTCTTATGCGCCTACAGTACCCAAAGTCTCGACGACTCTCCGAGTGATCTAAGTCACCTAGCTCAATATTCCTACCTCCCTCTTCTTTCAAGAGTTTAGGAAACACTGCTAAAAAATCAGGTTTTAGCGACAGACAAATTCTGTAGCTAAACAGAAAAATTCATCGCTAATCTCATTTACTGTCGGATTAGAAGCAGATTATCAATAAATTCTGCAAGCTACGAGCATTTTAGCGATAGATTAGCGACGACGTTCGTAGCTAATTCCAGTTTTTTTTTTGTAGTGAAAGTAAGCTTGCCATCTTCGGCGAATAAGTGCCTCATCCAACAAAACTCTGCCTTCCTCGTCCTTGATGCACTTCACTTGTTCCAAGTCACAGGCCTTCTTTTCTCGCACCTTGGCTAGTCTGTACAACTTCTTATCCCCTTCTTTGCCTCCAAGTTCTTCGTACAAGCGTTCAAACACAACAGTTTTGGCCTTTGTGACCGCTAACTTTGCTTCTTTCTTAGCTATCTTATACCGCTCCCTATTCGTCCTCTTTTCCTCCTCGTCCACGCTCTCCATTAGCTGCAGATATGCCGCTTTCTTGGATTCCACTTTGCCTTGAACCTCGGTATTCCACCACCAATCCCCTCTGCGGCAACCAGACGAGCCCTTCAAAACCCCTAATATCTCTCTAGCAGCCTCCCTAATGCAGTTCGCAGTCACAGTCCACATACGACTCGCGTCCCCACTACTCCTCCAAGCTCCCATTGCTAGCAACTTAACCCTAACGCTTGTGCTCTGTCTTTAGTCAAAGCTCCCCATTTAATTTGTTTGTTTAAGACTTATATATATAAAGTACTAGTAAACTCCTTTTTGCTTATGACCACTAGAAATGGTATTGTTTTCGAAGGCTCACTATAATTAGTTTTAATAATATGTTAGAGAAATTTATTTTTCTTGTTTCGAAATTGCTCGAGCAGTATATCAATATTCCAAAAGAGGTTAGGAGATATTACATATTAATTTCAAGTCTTCTTATATTGAGGCAAAACAACGTGGGCCATCCGGTGAACTAAGTTTCTGTTATGCGTAGGATCCGGAGAAAGGTATTGTACGTAATTTTACTCTACTTTCTGCAAGAGACTGTTTTCACAGGATGAACTCGTGACTTCTTAGTCACATGGCAGTAATTTTGCTGGTTACGCCAACAATGTCCTATTATTGAAAATCAATGAAATACATCCATATTTATGATTATGTTTCAATTCTTGAAGTGAATTCTATAACTCATGAATACATGCTGAATGTGACAATATTAAAGGTTATGAATACCCATTGGCTTGTTAATCTTGAAAATTTTTAGTAGATTATTAACTGTTAAATCATTTAGATGAGTTAACTTTGATTACACTTATTTTCACCATTAAATGAATATATTTTCAACTTGTCCAAGTTTGGGCATATTACACATTTATAAGTCAAATTTGTTACTTTGTTTTCTACCTCCAAATATACCAATGACTTGAGCAAGTTGAATTTATAGGTCATAATTGTCACACGCACGGTTTTTGGTCATCTAAATACCAACGTAAGCCATGATCTTATTATCCAAACTCTAAAGTATCTATTGATTATCAGCTTATTGACCCAAAGAATGTTTTTCATTTGTAATATTATAAGTCGTTGATTGACTTAAGGCTGCTGCTAATCATTATTCTTAAAATATCATCCACGTCCTTAATAGTAATAAGCTATCCATTTCTAGACATAAGGCGGATATACTAAAGGAAAAATGATATTATATAGCAGTTGTAAAAATAATAGTCGAAAAATATATAAAATATATATATATATATATATATATATATATATATACAAAAATTATACAAGTTTTATACACTTTTTCGGCTACCAAATGTAAATAGTTTCTGGTACGGGCTAATGTGATAATATCCGCTATACTATATCACTGCTAAAAATAAGGAATCAACGACGGATGAATTGTGTAGTTCAACAGAAAAATCCGCCGCTAATTTCATTTAGTGACGAATTAGCTAAAAATGGGTTAGCAAAAGCGATTTAGCGATAGATAAACGAAGAAATTTGTAGTAATTTTTTTTTTTGGGTAGTGGATGTGTATTTTTAGATAATAGGTGGAGGAGAAACATCAGGTGTAAATATAAAAAAATAACACTGCTTGTCATTATAGTAATTTATTTATTGTTCACTTCTACAAATATTGACACTGTTTATAAAATATTATGCGTAATAAAATAGAGAGATCTCCACTTAGTGATAAATTAACGTTGTTTTATTAATATGTTAGTGATATTATCTTTTTCTAAATTCTAAGAGTGTTGAACGATCCACTAAGAAACTACAGCCACACGTTTTAAGAAGAAGTAGTAGTAGTAGTTTGCTTTTTGACTCTTAAAAATATTTTATTATTATCGCTTAATGAAGAGGTTGGCAGATACTATATTAAGGCACTATCTAGAAGGCGTGGTTAATTTAATGTGGTAATTTCCTTTTAAGGTTATGATTAGCATAAAAAATGTTTCATTTAAGTAACCATTAAGCATATTAAGTAGTAATAAATAACAATTATGTTCTGCTAAACGAGTTGGTTAATACGTTTTTCCTCGGTTTCCATATGATTTCCAGTGCCAACAAATCTCACATTGAAGATAAAGCGCTCTTTAATAAACGCGATTTCATATTGGAGGACGAATTCGAGTGTTGGTTAATACGTGATTAAGCAACATCACTGGTCTTCCCTCTGGAATTTGTGGACTTGAGAGCTTGGACACTTGCTCCACTCTCTACTAGCTTTACTACGTATGAAAAATACAATTAAGAAAAATTTAAATGTATTTTTCTCAAATGTATATCGATGCGTCCATTAACCATATATATTCACTTTAAATATTTCAAGTTATATATTAAAGGGTTTCTGTAAAAAAATTTCAAATATATGCACTCTTATAGCATGCCTCATTCAGACAATACGGTGTATAATTAAAAATTACGTATTCTGAGTCATTCGATTATATTGTATATTTTTGCAACAACAAAAACATGGTTCAACATTAAATTAGAGCGTGTACATGCAAAACGTAAATAAAAATCTTGATTCCCATGGAAACTAGATTGATGGATTCTCTAGCCACATATATAGTGGCCTCATCGCCAATACATGCAAAAATAATTGCACTACTCAAAGGTTTGGAACTCGTTTCACAAAAAATCAAATATAAGTGGAGACGGACTGCCAGGTATTAATTTCCTTATTAAATGACAAATGCGATAACAAAACGTACGTTAATTTTCTACAAGACTGCAGGTTCCTTCTCGACGCAATGGACCAACCGGCTGTTAGGCACATCTATCGTGAAGGGAACCAAGTGGCACATACATTGGCTAAATATGGAAGCACCTGGACTCACATACTTATGCTGAGCGCGAAGACTATTTTAGGAGTGAACCACCTCTATTTGTTTTCTTAACGCAAAGACTTTTTAGGGATTACAACGTTAAGATCAGTCTCATATTGTAATAACACTTCTTAATTTTCTGCTTAATAATAAACTTTTCTGATTAGCAAAAAAATGAATAAAAATGTCACGAGATGGGCATAATAGCGTGTTTGGCATAATAAGAATATGTGTTATACGTAATTATTCCCACGATCCATATTAATCGAGTTTCAATGCAGGTATCAAACATCGGATAGAAAAAAGTAGAGTGTCCTAATAACACTGTGGAGACAAAGATGTTCTTTCTATTAGTGGAAATGGTATGATAAAAATTCCAATATCTATTACGGGTTGGAAAAGAATTCTATGTCAAACCAGAAACCCCCAAAAAATTGGAATTAGTGATGATAGATAATACCTTTTCTTTACCACATTACAACTTGTGGTTATGAGGTTTGAACAAGAAAATGTATTCTTCGTAAGTTCCCTTTCAACAAATACCTTCACGCAATGGATTTTTGAGATAAATGAGAGAGCATTAAGAATTTTTGTCTTTGATCGCTAGTGGTTAATGTTGTGTTGTCACTACTCTTTTGTTCTCATAGTACCGGGTTTATTTACTAGCTATTGCTTTTGCTTGTCATCTAATTTCTGGTCTTTATGATACTGTTATTATTCCTATGGTATCTATTGATGATATTGATATATTGTTTCTTTTCGTCTTCTTGAAAAGAGAGTTTTTCGGAAACAACCTCTCTACTCCCTCGAGGTAGGGATAAGGTCTGCGTACGCATTACCCTCACCAGATCCTACTAGTGGAATTTTAGTGGGTTGTTGTTATTGTTGTTGTGAGAGAGCATTACGAATTAAGAGAAGCATACCAATTAAGAGCAGATTCAGTATTTAAACTTTATTGCTTATAAATTCTAAGACAACTTTAAATACTAATAACTGAATTCTAAATTTAAAATTTATAGATATTTAGTAAATTTTACATAAATATAAATTTTAGGGCACACACTGGGTTCGATTGAACCCGTAAGTTATCTTCTAGCTTAATTATATATCTTAATTAATTACTAGTATATGTTATATGATATATTTAGGCTGAGGACTATTGTTATATAATAAAAAATGGTGTCCATTTAATCTCTTAATGCCAATAATGAAATTATTATACGGGTAGTTGTAGTTCTCTTTTTATTTTATTTTTTGAGGGGTTGGGGGAGGGGAAAGAGAGTAAAAGAACTCCAACTTCATTTGCACTAACCTTTTTAGAGTGAAAATGAAATAAAGTAAAGGATGGGTTCTCTGGAAGCTACGGGATAGCCATGAGAAAAATTACATAGACTTTGTAAATGAACAAACCATATTAATTTCTTATAATTTACTAATAAATTATGCTAAAATACATAATAATATCAATGTCAGTAAATACTTTCCCAGACAATATAAAAACTTATTCACATCGAATAATTTCACCAATTCATACTAATTGGTGAGGTGAGGATTAATATGGACCTTGGATAATAAATTAAGGTAAAAATATATAATTTAATTATAATTTAGTAATAATTATTTTTATGAAGTTATGTGTCATGTATTTTTTTTTTTATATTTCTCACCCGATGTTCGGTACTTGTATTGGAGCCCGATTATATTCGGATTCACGTCGGATAGGGCTCTATTCCGGGGGAAGCGCTCCCCAAATTCGGGGCTCGAACCCATGACCTCTGGTTAAGGGAGAAGCAGTCCTTTCCGCTACACCAATTAAAATACATATGAAAAATGTATACGTGGCGAGAGGGTAGAAAGGATTGAGAGGAGCCGGTAAAGATTTAAAGATTTAATTTGCAGATATGGCCTATGGCTGCTTTTGTTAGGAAACCTACTAATAGGTATACTTTACGTGGATATTTCATAACAATAACACCTCTTTTAATTTTGGGACCACTTTGATGGCTTCTTGCAACAAGGCACCTGTAGTACAAATATTCCTATTTCCTTTTTTAATTATTTGTAGTTTTATATGTGTAAATTTCGCTCGTGTGAGCTTGCCAATTAAAAATAATAATATATTAGCGCCCAAGCTAACTATTTGGACTGATCGATCAGAATGAAACCGATTAATATAAAACTGCTAAAGATGGAAAAACGCACCGAACGAAGTTGTGAGAAAGTCATGTGACTTTATTTCATGACACCCCTTTGTCGAAAAATTACATTGTATTAATAGATAATAGTTTTTATTTCATGCATATTTACTATACGTTTAACTTCCCTTAAATTTTCGATGTATTTAATTTTTTATATTTTAATACACTTCGGTGAAAAATCCGACTCCGCCACTATTGATAAGGACAGTATGTGATTGTTGAATTGGCACAAATCTGATATGAAGTACTATGTTGCCGCGAATCATCATGCCGTATTTTATTGGAAAAGCTGATTTTATTGGCCTAAAGCTAATTAAATAAAAATAAATCCAAAGAGACTTTGTTTGTACGACAGCAGAAAAATAAGGCCAAATCAGAAACAAATTTGAGATTTGTTCTTAAAATATTCTCATAAATTAGTCATTAGTGACATTTGAAGCCACTAAGGTAGCATTCACACGATATTATGATAAGACTACAGTATGGGGGAGACACTACATTAATAAGAGAATTGCAGTTAAATGCGGATCCAGAATTTGAATTATCGATTTTAAATTTCAAAAAAGGCAACTTATTAGAATATGAATAAATATATATACATATTAAATAAATTCTTTAATATAATTATAAAGTTATGCTGAACTTATAACTAGAATTCTCGCTCCGCTCCTGACGGCAACAACTGGAAATTAGTTTTTTTATAAATAATATATGGAGTATAGAATTTTAGAATATTTCCACTTCTTCTTATGTGTACTTTTTTCTCCTTTTGCAGATTCTAGAATAATGACAAGCGTCTATCTTTTTAATACTCCACTTGTAATCTGATTCACGCCCCATAGACTATGTTTTAATTAATTAATTTCTAAAATTCCATGACTTGAGTCCAAGATTAGAATAACAAGCAACAACGACATGTTATTAGTAAACATATATAGTGAAACCAATTATACCCTCTTTCGAGATTATTATATTCATTTTACAGTAATAACTTTTTTCTCTCTTTATTCTCTTCTTTTAATGCAATCATAATTAAGTTTATTATTAAAAGAAAACAAGATGAAGACTTGAGAAAATCAGTATACAGTTAGGGCTCATTGATACGAGAAATAAGGAATAATTAGTCCCGAGATTAAATTTGAGATGAGTTTATCCCACGTTTGGTTGGAACAAAATCGAGAATAATTAATCCCTGGATTGTAGTATTTTTTTTTTATCCCTATGGAAGGGTGAGATAGCTAATTCCGAGATAATTAATCATGGGATAACTTGGTTCCCAACCAAACAATCCCTTAGAGTATGGTTAAAGCTTGGAAAAATGTAAGCACAATATATAGCACGCGCAGAGACAGACTCAGAATTCGAAAGGAGGGGGCACCATTGTCCAATAACACTTTGAGCAAATGATAGAGTCGGAATCAAACTCACACAGTCTATTAAAATCAAGATGTGCCCCTCAAATCGGCTAACGCAACTGTCGAAGATTTGAATCTTAGGGCATCAACTAACATATATACTAAGATACATATATATATATATATATATATATATATATATATATATATACTGAAATTACTGGGGTCCGATAATCTCTCTACCCAAAGGGTCGGTCCGCCTCTGCACTCATAAAAGAAAGTTTCCATTTAAAGAATAAAAGTTTACAAGAAGCAAATTAAATGTTACAAATCCTTTCAAACCCTTAACTACAAAAAAGAAAAATAAATTCTAAGATTGTATTACATGCAGATTACTTCTGCATGTATATAATATCTCTTCACAAAGGCTAGCAAATATATATCTCACAAAAAAGAAAAAAGAAAAATTCCTGTCTTTTGGTGAATTATAATGAGTAATAACCCTAATTTTTTATTTCTACACTTCAGTTAACTCTAATGTTGTTTAAACCTCAGACATCATTAATTGTTGAGTTGCTGCTGTAAAAACAACATGTCCTCAATATTCCACAAATTGTCTGAAACATCTTCTGTACCCTCCATCCATTGGCTCATGTTTTGCTGATTATTATAATCCACTGTTCTAAAGTCTAATGCACCATGTTGAAAGTAACCTGTGGGGCTAATCAATAATTCCCCATAATCACTTTGATTAATAGGGTAATTATTGTAGCAACAATCAGACATGTCAGAAACTGGTGAAACTTGTGTCCCCATTGAATTTTCTGATGAAGCTGTCACAGTCGAATATTCCTGCGTGACACTCGTACTTGCATGATTATTATTGTTGTTGTTACTGTTGTTGGTGGTGGTGATGGAGGTGGTGGCGGCGGAGTTGGAAGAAGCTTGAATTCTTTCAACAAGCCTTGGCATCCAAAGATAACGTATTGTATCTTTGAATTGTTTGCTATTGACATCACATTTTAGCTGTTTAGCATGCTTTTGCACTCGAGTTCTCCAGTAGTTCTTGATCTCATTATCAGTTCTTCCTGGCAAATGTTGAGCAATTTTGGACCACCTGCACTCAAATTAAATAATATAAGATTGAGACATATTAAAATAGAGTAATATAGACAGTAACAATTCATGATATAGTCAATTTCAACTTGGTTCGGATTGACTCATAGCTATTATTGTTTGCACTTGAAAAAATATTACTCGCTTTGTCTCATTTTTTTATGAAAGGTTCATAGTACAAAGGCGTGGAATCGGTTGAGATATAGATTCTTCAAAATAAAAATTGAAATAAAATTTACATATTTAAAATGACGTGAAAAATATTATAAGTCTAACATACCGATTGCCCCAACGAGAATGAAGTTCAAGAATCAAGAGTTGTTCTTCAAGAGTAATATTTCCTCGTCGAACATCTGGTCGAAGATAATTAAGCCATCTCAATCTGCAGCTTTTCCCCGTTCTTTTCAAACCTGTTATTTTATTCCATCAACATATTATTTAGCGGAGTATAACTAATACTACCAAAAAGAAAAGATTACTTAGTAGAAAAAGAATTTATCAACCACACCAAAAATCAATCTTTATCTCCACATGAACAATCCAACCTAGCTATTGGTTAAGCGCTCGCGCACACACACAAAAAAAAAATTTAAAAATTCTTTTAGTGTATAGAAATTTACCAGCACATCGAGCGAGGGAATTCCAACGGCCTTCGCCATGAAGAGCGATGTGATTTATAAGAGTAAAATCTTCTTCAACAGTCCATGAACCTCTTTTGAGGTCCATATTATCTTCATTAACATGGTGATCCATCAATATGAAATATTTTCTGTAAATGGAGAAACTGATTGATTGATACAAAAAGGTATTTTGATGGATTTCTTGTTTTATGTATAGAGAGATAGATACTTTTAGAGAGAGAAAGAGAAAGAGATGTATCAATTTGTTCACAAGGAGATAAAGGAAGTGATGAGGGTTTATATAGACACAATAGAAAGAGAGAGAAGTTTGAAAAATGGTGAGTTAAACGTGGAATAAGATGGGAAAGAAGAAGAAACTTGTATTTAATTAATATCTCACAAAGCCGTAATAGTATGTTAATTAATTACACTTAATGACTTAAACTCGTTTTAGCACTTTTGACTTTGTCCATATGACTATAAATTTTAATATTAATCCCACAAAAATTAATATATTTACATTTATTTTCCCTTCTTACACCCACCAAGCAAGTTGTCATGGTTTTGCTGACTTTCTAACTTCATTTTTTCTTAATTCGTTAATTTCCTAAATTCCTTGTTTGAAAATGGAATAGGATGTCCACTAACATTTGAAATTGAAACTTTATGATATTTTTTTAAAGTTTTACGATGAACTAGAGACATGGTTATAGTTAGCAATTAACTTTAATTAACAGCTAAAACATTTGGAGAATTTGACCCAAAAAAAGAAGGAAAGAAAAAAGAAAGAAAACAAGATTGATGATATCTTGTCGTTTCCCGTTAATCTAAGATAAAATATATATTTATTGGCAAAAACCCAAATTTTCGGATTGGAAAATAAAATTGAAACAATTTAAGGTTGAAATAGCATATAATGACGGTCGTACTCATCTTGAACTTGATCGTACTCTTTGGATCGTCCATGCTCATGCTCATCAAACCCCATATGTAGGCGTAGTATCCCTTTTATCTTTACCCCCTTCCCTTCTTAGAGGCGAAACCAATGTATAAGTTACAGTTTCGACTGAACTCGGTTATTTTAGTTCAGATTATGTATTTGTCTTAGAAAATTCACTGAATATGTACAAATTATTAATTTAGAACCCCATTAACTTAAATCGACTAAAATTCTGAACCCCTAAGCTTCAAATCTTGGCCCCTCCTCTGTGTTAGGATCGAAAAAATCAGGTGTTATGCGGAAGCAAGCATAGCAAACCTTGAGCGACAATAAATCCAACAACAAAGGAGAAATCTACCAAAAGAGACACAAACATTTAACGTGGTTCGGTCAACTGACCTACGTCCACGGCGGAGATGAGCAATCCACTATAATAAAAGAGAGTACAAAATATCGAAAGAACAACCTCACGAAGAGGCAAACACAAGTGACACACTAACACTTGTCCCGTAAAATTCTCCCCCTAAACAAGACTCTCAAGCCCCCTATGGCTACATTGTGGATGCTACTGAATGTGAAAGAAGGATCCTCAATTTATATAAGTTCAAACCTTTTCCTACAAGAAAAAGGACTAGCCAAATATTGAAGATTTATAATTTTCTTTTACAAAAAGGAAACCCAGTTAAGGTAATTATATTGCCCTTTTCCTTCAAGAGATAGGAAAATCAAATATGGTAAGAAAATTATGGCAAACACCTAACACGCTGCTCCTTCTCCCCTTTTTTCCATCCTCTCCCTCCCCTGATTAATTAAAAAAAAACATGTTATTCGTCGATTAGATCTAGTATTATCGTATATACTCATTAGGGATGTTCAAACCGAACCGGGACCGCACCAAACCGAAAAATCAAACCAAACCGATTTAAAAAATCCGACTAGGTTTGGTTTGACTTGGTTTGGTATTGAGTAAAAAAACCCGAACCAAAGCGACATATAAATATATAAATTTTATTTATATTTTTAAGACTTTATAGTGAATTTTTTTTAGGAAATGTAGAAATATTTGGGATCCTCTCATGTATTAACCTTGAAAGCGTAAATTAACGAAAAATTATTGTTAGACGACTAAGAAAATAACTATCATGTGTTACTAAAAAAATTCTCCCATTAGAATATTTTAATAGATCATATATTTGTCAATATTTTCCATATTTACTTAACATATATTCATTTATCGAAGCTTTATCTATAATTTAACAAAATAAGATTGAAATAATATTCATGTAACAAAAAGACCCGAAAACTCGAAAAACCCGACAAAGCCGAACCAATCCAAACCGATTGACCAACCCGATCCATGTACATCCCTAATACTCATGTATCATTAATAGTATAAAGATTCAAAATACATACATTAATAACATAAATCTCTTTTATATTGTCAGTGTATAAAATTTTAACTTTTAATATAATTAAATACAACATGCAAAGCCCTAATTAAATAACTAGGCTCCGTCTGAAAAGGCTAAGTTCTTCAATCGGCTAGTTGTCTATTCTTTATCTATAGAAATTTAGCCAACTATCGTTTGTGGTGTCTCGTTAAAGTAGATATGTGAATAGGCACTATGCAGTTATGCTATTGAGGGCTATATAATTTATAAATTAGTAGAATAATTCCCTTCAAGCCTTTTTCTATAGGGAGTATTTATGATTCAATAAATGTGTGAATCCTACTCTATGCTTAGTACCCTTCTTTTTATAAAGCTTATTAAGTATAGTGATAGTTATGAATAGAGGTGAAGCCAGGATTTCATGGTTATGAATTCGGAATTCTAAACATTTTAAGTTATTGAGTTTTAAATTAATAATTTACACGTATGCAAAATTCAATAAAAATTTTAAGACAAATACAGGATTCGAACCAAAGCTACTGGATTCGGCCGAACATGCTCTCAGTACTCTAGCTCCACCCTGGATATGAATGAAGATAGCCAAGAGGCCACGGTGGAAGACATATTTGGGAACTTTGCAAATTATCTATGTGACCCAGGGTAATATATTTTGGGCCAAAATGATTTTTTTTTTCAAAGTTAAGTTGTTCCGCCAAGCTTTTAGAAGAAAAACGTGCTTTTGAGTAGAAATACAAGAGGAAAAATGTAGAATTCTCCCCACAAACACTTTTTGGAAAAGCACTTTTGAGAAAAATACACTTAAAAATATTTTTTAAAAGCTTGGTCTAATTCTAGCTGATGCTCAGAAGTGATTTTCAAATTAAATAGTCAAACACAAATTGCTTCCCAACAAAAATACTTTTTTGAAAAGCAATTTGAAAAAAAAAACACTTTTCGAGATAAACTGATTTTAGAAACTTGGCGAAACAGGCTATAAATTATACGTAAAAAGGAACATGATACCTGTAGCGAATACACAACACAAATATATTTTATATGTATAAATAATACTTTTTGTAAAAGAATGTATTTGTACATTGCATCTATAGAGCTTGACATAATACAAAGTAATTTTTAATTTAGGATAGCTTGAAGGTCCAAAAACAGCCAATTAAGCCCTCTTTTTTAATTTGAGGAAAGTAAAATACGATAGTCTAAAAATACACGTGGAGGATCTATGATTAAATTAATGCAAGAATTAAAATTTATTAATCAAGGATATTCGTTATACATTTAAGCCACCGGCCATCCTTTTGCTTGCATTTGTTAATAATCTATACTGTAAAATATATTTTATTTATGTACTCTAGCTTAACTCTTACTAATTAACACAAGGGGTGGCTACTATAAATAGATATTCATGGACCACTTTGAGACTACAATTTTTGAAATATTTCCATATTCATTGCACTGTTTAAGCCACTGGATTAAACAATAAACTTCTTTAATTTTATCCGTTTAGCTGTCCTTTTTTTGAAATAAAGAAATAAAAGTAAAATGGTACGGCGCAGATTTTCAGAATTTATGGCTAATTAATTTAAAAGTAAAAGAGGATAAAGACATTTACGTAAACAAATTAATCTACAAAATGAGTATATTCGTGGCATGGCAATCACGTGTTCAGTGACATTAAGCTGGCTTTTGGACATAAATTTGATTGAAATTAGAAAAGAGTTTTTGAAGTTGTGTTAAAAAATAATTTTTGCAAGTCGAAATTGTGTTTGGACATGCATTTTATTTGAAGAAAAGTTGAAGTTTTGTGAGTGAAAAAAAAAAAGTTTCACCAAAAAACTACCTTAAATCAGTTTTTGGGAGCTTGAAAATTTTTGAATTTTTTTTTCTCGAAACAGGATAATATTTTATAAACAAACAATTTTTTCAATTTTTTTTTTTAAAAAATCAAATCAAATTTAATGGCCAAACCGGAGCTAAGATACATGCAACTAGATTATTAAAGTGTTATTATATTGATGAAAAAAAGGCGATAGTATAGTTTTTTTGTTTTGTTACTTAGTTTGTCAAGTTTAGATTGTTATTTAATTATTTTGCTCTCATTTTATTGCTTGAGATGTCTCATGTGATAATAATTTTTTTAATTACTCCTACCTCAATAGTGCATTAAAAGAATTCCTGTAATTAATTTATGCTATTTTTAATATGCAAAGATCACTTTTAGCCCGCGGTTGAAATTATTTACATCCGGTATGGTAGTATATATATATATATATATATATATATATATATATATATATATATATATATTGCGGCTATTATTTTAAGAGCGGCTATACATTGTCATTTTCCCTTCCTAATGTTGTATGCGATTGGTATAACCATTGGAAAATGCTAAAGAACAATTTTCTGAAACCACTATTGTTTAGTGGCTATTAACTTCCTATAGCTACCATATACATAATTACTTCGTATTGCAACTAATTAGTTGTTATGGTAGTGTATTGGCTACATTCGCGCTACTGTATTCATGAATATAGTAGCAGAAATCACCTAAAAATAGGGAAGTCCAGCTGTTTCAGAAACCACTATTGCTTAGTGGCTATTAACTTCCTATAGCTACCATATACATAATTATTTCCTATAGTTACTATTTAATTGTTACAGTAGTGTATTCGCTGTATTGCAAAAATCGCCAAAAAACAGGGAAGTCCAGCTGTACGCGACTATATTCACATGTATTCGCGCCATGTATTCATGAATACAATAACGACAAACACCTTAAAATTAGGTTTGTCCAGCTGTCTAATAACGGAAATAGGATCAATTAGCGTGATACACTCCTAATATAACTCAACAAAATTAATTCTAACACGTCTCATTATCAACCCATTTAATTAGAACGATTTTTCAGACGTTAAACACAAAAAATAGAGCATTGTATATTCAGCTTCAACATAACACAATCTACAGAGCTTCAGTCAATTTTTCTCTGATATTGTTCGAGATTTTGATTTGACCGTCATTGATAGGAATTTTTTTTGCCGACATTGATACAAGTATTTACAGACTATTTAATAATTCGATTTATTAGATGGCAAGCTTAATAGTGCTAATTCGTCATTCTGGGAAGTGGAACAATGAAAATTGTTATGTCGATTATTCGATTGAGGGGATATTAATTAAGGACTATACTTTGTACAATGATTTAGTTGCTTCATTGTATACAAAATACAGTACATAACAAACAGTGAATACATGAATACAGAACTCAGACATCAATACATCAAAATACACTGATTATGATAGAACTGTTGGTGTATTTAAAATTATTGTTTTATGAACTCAAAATACATATAAATACATCTAAATACAAGAATTGAAAATCATTGTATAAACTAAAATCAGTGTATGCGAACTCAAATACATATAAATACATCTAAGTTTTGTACAGAAACTTGAGGAACATTAGGATATGTTGATTTTTTCAAAGATTTCTCATCTTGACCTTGTTTCATAGGGTCATTGCGCATTTTTGTTCGCCTTTCGGCTTCCATGGTTGCTGATGAACCTGCAAATACATGTTCCTCTTAAGTGATTCGCAAAATCGAAAGATGGTCCATCAAAATTGAGTGTTTTAGTAGGTATACCTCGTGTAACCTTCTTCGGACTTGTTGAATCAGCCATTGAAAACGAAATTTGAAGTTTTCTACTGAAAACCTAACAATGGTGAAAATTTAAAAAAAAAAAAAAAAGAGTGAATAGAAAAAGAAAAAGCGTGAACCGGCCAAAAACTTTAACACTTACCATGAATTTTGTAGCAAAAAAGTTGAATCGTGCTTTAACAATTAGCTTAATCTTACTGTGTGAGAGAGAGAGAGATCGTGGAGAGAATAACTGAAAGAAAGAGAGAGAAAAATTGGAGTAGCGTATTTAACGCCTTAATGGTAGTATATACTATAAATACCTATTTTGCTAAAAAAAAATATAGCTATAGAAAATAATATTTTAAAATAGTTTAATTTATAATAAATAAAGTGTATACGTTTACTATATAAGGTAAAATTTCCAATGCTGAATAGTATTTCTCATTTCATCAAATAGTCATTTATATTCTCCTTCTCATAAAAAAAGTTCATCGCATTTAATTTTATGCCATCATACAAAAGTACTCGCCTACATAGAAAACTGGCTAAATCATAAAAAATTGGCTTAGGATACAAATCCAGTTACCTTGTAAAACATTCTCACGTGTATCTATATAAAAATAAAATGTTTCTTTTTACTTATTCCCCTCCTTTCACTAAAGACATACTGAAAAATAATTTCTTTTTCCTTAAACAAATCCATTTCTCATGTTATGAATGGACGATATTATTTATGAATTAGCCGCAAAATAAAAGGCTTAGAAAAAGGGTTAACCCACCAAAATTGTCTCATTACTAAGATGCACGCTTCCCTTTTAAAGCATAATTTTAAGATTAAAATATAGGCTAGTGTTCCCTCTAATGTATGCCAATTATATATGTAGTGCACGTAATTATGTTGGTTTCCAACTCTATATTTTATACTTTATACTACCCCACTATTGTGCATAATCAATCTTTTTTTGGTTCCACCCGGTGTCCTATACTCATATTGGAGTACGGCGATATTTAGATTCGCGCCGCATAGGGCCCCATTCAGGGGGAAGCGCTCCCTACCAATGATTTTTTCATACCCAGAGCTCGAACACGATACCTCTGATTAAGGGTAGAGAAGCCCCATCCGCTGCACTACATCCTTTGGTGGTTAATAATCAATCATATTTCGAATGGATTAATTCTAATTTACTTGTTTAATAGCGTGTTGTTTTGCACCAGCTTGCCCCCCTATAATATAGCTAGTTGTTGACTTAGTTGATTTTGATTTGATTGTTCAATGTACCAATCCTTTTTCTTCAATCAGAGTTCACACTAGTGAAGAAAGAAGTGACAATAGTAACACTACTTACCCTCGACAAAATTAATATATATCCTGAATTTAGCATATAAGTAATACATGGGGATTTAATTAATGTATTTTAAATAAAAAGTTTCATGCCCATGAAAACGTTAAAAATTATATAGAGCTTGATTACCATGATCTCATCATCTTGATTATATAAAGACACAAACAATTAAATAATCTTGATAGGCCGAGGGTCTATTGGAAATAATATTTCTATTTTCAGGAGTAAGTGACTTTATGAATGAAAAAGAGAGATAAAAGCGACAAATATGAAAGATGGAAAGGACTTGTGTTTTAGTTTTTACAAGTTCGAGCATCATCGTACCAAGCGAACTAATTAAGTTTGATATTTAAGTAGAAAATGGTAAAAGAACAAAACGAGCCCATCATCTAGTTTCAAAGGTTGCGATCGACCTAAGGATTGGCTCATGACGCAAAGTATATCCCTCGTGTTAGGTAAATGAACCAATGAATTATCTATATCCATATTAAGCTCCTAATTAAGACATGTAATGAATTATCACTAAAAGTTTTTTCCCAGTTTGAAGATATAGTTAAGAAAACAAAAATATAATCTAATTTCTAATTTTTTTTTTAAAATAAGATGATCACACAATTCAATATTATATCGTAGGAGATAAATTATTAATTCAAAACTTATCGGCACTCATTATTAAAACATACTAATTTTTTTACGTTCACTCCTTTTTTTGCATCACAAAAAAATGACGATGAATGAAGAACGATTTGAAGGTAATGTAGATGTAACCACAATTTCACCATCAAAGATTTATGGAGCGGTTGTAAGTATTTCTTCATTTTTAACTAGACGTTAGAATTCGAATCCTGAAAAATGGAGTTACGTTTACTTATGTGTTTTTTTAATCTCTGAAGTGGGATTTTACCAACTCGTATCTAATTAATAAGCTCCAAAACGAACATGTTACAGGAAAACCAAAAAATCAGAGTTTCATGAAAACCACAGCTAGAAATTATGACTTATGATGGCGACGGATCGAATTGAACTGCAAATCAATAGTAAAATCAAATATATTTGACCAAGAAAAATAGAATGAATAGGTCTAGATTCATTGGCACCATTTAGAAATCAAGTTACATTTGCACTATGCTAATTGGAAAATTCCTTATTAATGAGTTGTCAATTCTTAATAATTACTAGGAGCATGTTACTGATTCATTCATCTTTTCTTGAGCAGAGGGTTTATCGGCAGAAACAGCCTCTCTATCTTTCCAGGTAGAGTAACGTCTGCGTACACACTACCAAGGGCGGATGCACGCTTGCCTAAGCGGTGTCACGCGACACCGCTTCGTTGGAAAATTTTATTAAATATATGTATTAATACTGTACGAAAACGAATAAGTAGAAAAAAATGGTATCATTTGACATAAATTGTGTCTTGTTGTGTTGGTTATGTGCTTGATTGTGCTCTAAGAGGTCAAAGGGTCAAACCTCAACTAATATATTTTTCTTTTGCAAATATTTGAGAGAGCATGTGTGGTTAAAAATTGTGATGAAGTATAATTAAACTCGGAACCTTTTCTAACTTAAGACTCAACAAAATCAATAGACTAAGGTTATTTCTTGTCTAAAAGCATGATAACCAAAATTATATTCCAATTCTTCTATAAATTTCGACACCTCTTACAAAAATTCTTGCGTACGCCCCTGCACACTACTCTCTCCTAATCCCACTTGTGGAATTATACTGGTATGTTGTTGTTGTTGTATGTTACTGATTTAGTTTTGGACCCATCCTTTTTTATTCTGGTGTATGATATCTGTATTAGAGCCCTATCAAATTTAAATTCATACCGGAAAGTTCATATATTAAGGGATAAAACACTCCATAATAAAAATGACTTTCTACCTAAGATTCGAAATCCCCATACCTATGATTAAGAATGACGGATTACTTATCGTTCCACTATAATCTTTGTTGGTCGAACATGATTTTCTCCTATCATCTTGAGTCAATAGATGCAAAGGTATTCTTTTAGGGTAGAAAACTGAAGTTTAAGTTTGTCAATTTTAATGTTACAAATTTTACTACTTTAGAAGAGTACAACAACAACAACCCCGTAAAATTTTACCAAGCAGAAAAATGGTAGGGACCACGCGAACGCAAGCCCCATCTGCCATAAATTATGATGTAGGCTCGACCACTTGGGCCTGCGTTAGACTAGCACCCTTCCAAAGTGCAATAAAAGTCACTAGCCTAGGCCATGGGCTTTCTTGATCGCCCATTGACCCCGTCGAGATAAGTACTACTTTAGAGGAGTATGCATTTAAATTGTCACCTATCTACCAATTAACAAGGTGATTTACATAAATTGATTAAACATTTATTCATGTTAATAGGTAATATTATATTAATAAGCTATGATCATCATTAAAGTATGTCAAGTATGAAAGGAACAAGCCAGCTAGAAGGCAAAGTAATTTTTGCTGCTTTCTTCCAAAGTTCAAAAGTAGACATTAGTGCTTATGCCGTGATTATATATTTTATCTAATACTGTCGTTTTTATATTAAAAAAGACAATTAAATGTACTAAGTTTTTACTGTACGCGAGTTTCGAAAAATGATATAATTATCTTTAATATGCAATTTTACATTATATTTCTTCAAAAGATTATTTTCATTTCTTGAACTTATGACCTCTTTGTCATATAGTAATAATATTTATAGTTACGCAAATATTTCCCTTCATTTAGAGCTACTATATTCTATAACATTAACGTTTATATTTAGTAATATCAGCCAAAATCTTTTACACAATAGATATGAGTTTGATTTCTATTAGCCTTTCCCCTCTTGGGAAAAATAAAATTGTATAGCCGCTCTCAAAATAATAGTCAAAAAATATATTTTTTATATAATACATGTTGAAAATTTTATAATTCAATTATTCAAAGCAGTAAACCAAGCCATCATATGTCTTTAATTTCTTGAAATTTTTTTTCTTCTTCTTGTCTTTGTAGTGATCCTATAGGTTTCTGCCCTTTAAACATAACTCTATAAAGTCAGAGACATCTCATTAATTTCTTTGTGATTGACCGTGCGTGCGTTATCTAGTCAACAAAAGAAGCTTCTAAAGTTAATTAATTCTAATTACTTAAATTAAATAATAGATCAATCTAGGTTGCTTGAGACTAAATAATAATTTTTAAATCCAAAAACCTTTCTATGATACATGCACTTTGCTTTGCTACACCATTTTAACACACAATTAGCTACTTACTCCAAATTCAAAAGGCAAAAAAAAAAAAAAAAAAGAAAGAAAGAAAGAAATCAGTTCAAATGTCTTAGTGGGCGTTTGGACATAAGAATTGTGATATTACGAAAAAAAAAATGTAGGAAGTTTTTTTTAATTGAAAATGGTATTTAAAAATTAGAGTTATATTTGGACATGAATAAAATTCGAAACTGTTTTTAAATTTTTGTATGTTCTCTAAAGTAAAAAATTTGTAAAATAATTTTTTGGAGTTTTTCAAATTTCAAAAAATTCTGAAATTCAACTCTAAGTGAAATTTGACATTTTCATAGCCAAACATTAATTCCGAAAAAAAAAATATAAAAAAACCCGGTAAAAAAGGAAATTTTTTTTATGACCAAACGGGCCTTTAGTAAGAGTTTATCATTTTAAAACTTGCCAAAAGAAATATTTATATTACGATGAGTCAAACTCAAAAAGTCAAAGTAAACAAAGAATAAACTAGTCCCTAGCGCAAGAAATCTAATTGTCCATTATAAGCTGCAAAATATATCTAAACTATTGTTAAGAGTCAAATAAAAATTGTCAACACCAAAGATTAATTAGGACTCTTAATTTGGATTTAAGTTATGTACACGGACATTATCAAAACTTTTTACAGAATCGAGTATTTATAGCAAAGTAAGTAGCTATCATTTAAATTAGGTTACTAATTAACACATATTGTAAGGATTTACTTATAATTATTTTATAAGTGTTCTGATAATATAAATATGTTTTATTTATATTGTCGGTGCATCGAACTTGAACCGATCATGGCAAACTGTGGGAAATGTTTAAATTGTAGCTCCAAAACCTAATTGCAATTCTGACAATTTGTTAATTATAAACAAAGAGAGCAGTGGACTCAACATTAACTTTCATTAGAGATACTTCCACGGTTAGCAGAACATCATATCAGAGTTGGTCAAATTTGAAAACTGAAACTATCTTTTCCAAGGAGTCCAAGTTGATTTCAAAGATGGTCTTCCTCTTAGAAGAATTAGTCTAAATAGTCGCTCACCGATCGCTTAAACTAAAAATAGTTCGGGGATATATAATATATGTATAATTCATATATAATATGTGTATAACCATGTATAGTTTATGTATAATCTATGTATACCAACTACCAAAAATAAAAAGTGAATCTAGATGGTTATTTGTTTGAAGATTCTCCTTTTTTTAACTATATCATTGGACACCTACTATCATATTACTTCAGACTTACACTGTATATGTAATATAATTCGGAGCAAAAATAATGGATTGTGTACCTTAAATACGCGGCGGATATTGTTGTTGTTGCTCCCAAAAGAACCTGCCCCAAGTGTCCTTTGATTTAACTAGGAAATCAAGGTTAAAGTTCACAAACTAAATGTCTTTTAGTGTGATGATATAATCTAGAAAGTCAGGATTGCTTTTTCTTCTTTCTGGTTTTTTTTCCTTTTGTTTTCTACGTAATGTCTCTAGTGCTGTCTCTTTTGAAGCAGAAGACTTCCCCTTTTTATTAGGAGAAGTTGAGCAGTTATCATATAACCGTTCCCTCTCCTTTTCAAAAAGGATTTGAACAGTTATAACTGTTCCCCCTCCTTTTAAGGATAAGGTTGAACAGTTATAACACAACTGTTCATCCTTTATTTAAAAAACCAAATAATCCTTTATTTACGGGTCGGATAAGATTGGATCGGGTCGGTTCACATGGGCGACGCACGATCCCAAAAACTTACATCTCCCACTTCGCACATGGTGGACAAGACCCAAACCAATATTACATCAACTAGACACACAATTCATACGACAAATAGTTCGTGCGACCTGTGAACATCAAGGCTTGCCTTCAAGGTTTTATAAGCCCTATATAGGAATTCAATGACGTATGGAAAGAATTCACTTTTAATATGAGGATATCAGTACTCACAATACGCAGACTTCACTATTTCAGTAGCTACTCATTCGATCCCTCATCCTCTTTAAGAGGTGAACTCGAGTTCAAGTTTAACTTTATATACACAATTACAGGTCAGTGTAATAGCCGGCTTGTGTACACAAGTCAGATTATTTTAATTTAATCGCCTTCCCTTTCTACTCGAATCTATCTGTTCCAAATCAAATGCTTTCCTAGATATGCACTGCACTGCCGAATCATTCATGGCTATTAGTGACATGCTAAAGTAGCAACATTGATCGAAATTTCAAGAAACGGTAAAAAGTCAAAGGGTATTCTAATGAAAAGTTAATTTTAACTTTTCAGGGTCTCACACAATGAAGATGCAAGGAACCATTCTTTCATTAACCCATTGGTCGCTTAACACACGTGGTATGAAACACGTGCTACGATGTTCCCACCTTATCCTGGTGCATGCATCTCATTTCTTTTAATTATCCAACATCGTACAGACCTTGGTCTAGACACCTCTTGATGTCTAACCCGAGTTTCTCTCTTTAGTGATCCTCAAACTCATTTTCTTATAGAGACTCTTGTCTGGTTTATAAAACAAGTCATAGCATGACAGTGAAAATTATCTCTTCACGTTCTCTGACGTAAGAGGCGATTGCACGCGTGAGAGAGCCAATCTCGCGACTTGTCCTACACATTTTATTTTTAAAACATTATCACATGCATATGAGACATAAATTCAATAGTCTTACTTTGATGAGAATATCATAACAACAAAGTTATTTTACAATACATAAATATCATTATTTCCTACGCAAACCTATAGCATAGTGAATAATCTACACTTCTCTTCCGGGATTAGATTGATACCTTCTTACCAGACCTACGGCATAACAAATGTCTGAACGAGTACCCATCATAGCGTACATCAGACTCCCTATAGCACTAGAATATAAAACTCGAGACATGTCTTCCTTTTATTTTTCGGTCTTTGAACACATTTCAAGGCTTAAAGTTTCACCTCTTGCTATTGGAGTATCCATAGGCTTGTAACTATTCATTCGAAAGCGTTCCAAAATTTTCTTTATGTATGTTTCTTGAGATAGACTCAAAAACTTTTTTTGGAACGATCTCTTTGAATTTTAACACCCAGTATATAGTCTGCTTCACCCATATCTTTCATGTCAAATGACTTTGAAAGCCATGACTTAACAGTTTTTACATACTCCAAATTATTTTCGACTAATAAAATATCATCCACGTAAAGAGAAAGAACTACAATTGGACTTTTTCCCATAGATGCAATGGTCTTCATCGATCATAGTGAAATCAAATGAAATCACCTCCTTATGAAATCTCAAGTACCACTGCCTTGAAGATTGCTTTAGGCCATAAATTGATCTTTTCAATTTACAAACTTTCTTTTCTTGGCCTTTAACAACGAAACCTACAAGTTGTTCCTTGTAGATTTCCTCATTTAGTTCTCCATTGAGAAAAGCGATCTTCACATCCATTTGGTGTAATTCTAGATCTAAACGTGCAACAATAGCCAAAAATAATCGTAAAGAGGTAAACTTCACAACTGGTGAAAAAATTTCCTCATCTATTCCAGCTTCTTGAGTAAAATCTTTTGCTAGCACTACAAGAAAATTTGTGGCGACAAATATCGCCACAAAAGCCCTGAAAGACGCCACTAAAGATAATTAGCAGCGACTTTATGGTCGCTCCAAGTAAAACCGTTACTAAATATTATTTGAGGCGACTTTTGAGAGTCGCTATTAATAAGACTGAATAGTGGCGACTATAGCGGCCACAAAAGTTGACAAATACCCACTGGAAAATGACTTTTTGTAATTAGCAACAACTTTATGGTCGCTCCAAGTAAAACCATTACTAAATATTATTTGAGGCGACTTTTGAGAGTCGCTATTAATAAGACTCAATGGTGGCGACTATAGCGGCCACAAAAGTTGACAAAACCTACTGGAAAATGACTTTTTGAAAACATTGTGCTTTCAGTGGCAAGTCTTTATCGCCACAAAAGCTATGTATTACTGACGACTTTTGTCGCCACAAATAGTTGTTTTTTATTTTATTTTTTAAAAAATGCAGCAACAATTCTGTACTAATATTGCACAAATGTATATTAGAACAACTTTAACATTATAAGAGACACCATTGAAGACAATTTTCAAACAAAATGATACATGAACTTCTATTAACAAATTCATAATATATAGTAATTGTGTATACACATGAAACACAAAAAAAAGTTACAACATAAAAATAAAATATCTTGGAACTCCTCCTAGGCTAGAATCATTTCCTCCTAAAGACCACGACTTTCTCTCGTATCCTAGAATGAAGTCAAAGGTGCGAGAAAAATCCTGAACAAAACCTCTAGGGAATAATATTGGCGTATCCCCCTGTGCAGCTCCTTTGCGATGTTCCATAAGATGGCATGCCATTATTGTTTGCGCACACTTTGGACAGTTCCGTTATCACCTATAAAAGAAAGTTCGGAAGATTTGTTAGACAACGCATTTTGATACCATAAAAATGGAATGATGCAATCCTATTAATATGCTTTTTTAAAAGTCACGATCAAAATGAAGACTAAAGTTACTCCCTTTCACTGCATTCAAGCTTTAATCTCATATTACTTTGGTTGGAATAAGATGTGCACTTCAAGAAACTCATAAACTAAATTCCAGAGATGAAGTGTGTTGACAAGACCTACAAGAAAAAAATTATATCCTATGTGATGAAGTGTTCATAGTGCAATATCAATTCTATCCCTTTTTCTGTGCACAATAAGGTCAACCTCATGCGAGTTAAACATCCTTAAGTATCCTTAAGTCTATTGAATATCACTGAATGGTGGAAAAAAGAATACATATTGCAGAAGCAAGATTTAGCTAACCAACTACTACCTTATTAGTGGCATATGACAACAATTGCAAATAATGTGGTAGTTTAATATACTCTACAGTTGTCCACTATCTGTAATATAAATAACTGAACTAAATAACAGCAAAAGATAAAATCTTATAGATAATCCAATAGCACGAAATAAATCGCAGGTTTTGTGGAGTGGTTTCAATTAGAGTACTTTTTATTTGAACACTTGTTATAAATTCTAGATATTTCAAGCAACCACTACTAATGCAAAGAGTTACCAGGTGTATTACCAACAAGCTTTTCTTTTCTTTCTTTCCAGGTCTGTTCTTATTTCAAATCATAAATTACCCACACCAAATGGATAAAGTCAAACAGAGCTTACTTTTTCTTGGTTTTCCCTATATGTAGCCCCACATGGAGTTCGCCAACATCAATCCCAAAAATTATGAGAAACTCAGCTGATACAAACACTGACCTGCAACCATTCTGATACATGACTAAGGAAAGTAAAGTTGTGTATAACTCGCAAGTTTGTAACTCACGAACCAACTATAAATGTATAACTTGGACATGCATGTAATATCTCTATCACAAAACTAGAACAGTTAACTGCTACTTTTCTAATATGAGCTTAAGACTAATATTTAAGAACAACCTAGACACTTAACTCTCAATATCATAACTCATTAACCACAATGCATCCTACCAAAGTTATTGTACCTTAAGTTTCTAATAAGCTGAAATATCAATCTCTTTAGGAAATATTTGCTTACTAACTTCAGATAAAATTTTCTCCACGGGAAAAAATAAACAAATAGCGCGGAAAGAAATGTGGTTTAAATATAGCAAAAAGCGATTTACCTTGCCAAGTGTAAAATACTTTCGACTTAATCACATACCAATACAGCTTTCAAACTAGTTTTCCAACTTCTACATCCTGACGGAACAACACTTCGATGATGAAACCTACTACAAGGTGATTAAAAAGAATAAAAACTTGAATAAAGTCCATGCGGTGGTTTCTAAGAGGAGGCTATTGTAATATTAAACATGAGAAGAATATTCTATCAGATTTTTTGATGCAGTTCACCAATAAGTAAAATGTCTCCAAGAATAACCTGTTTGCAATATTAGGATTGGATGAATAATCCGTTTAATAAATAAATAAACAGAAGTTGGTGATGACAAAGAGCAATTGGTTCCAATTTGGCCAATTAGTTACTTAGCAACCAATCTGATTAGATGGGAATCTCAAATACTTAATAAACCAACTAACCAAATACATGTGAAATCCCAGATTCTCTGTTCATTTAAAAGATCACAAGATGGACCAACCCCTAAGTCTATTTTGCTTTCCTACCTTAAAATATTTGTTGAAAAAGTAACGAAGCAAATTAACACAAATTCTCACTCGGAGACCTAAAACCTATGCTATTACCAACCAATAACTAATAGAAATGAGCATTGAATCATTCCAAATTCTTCAAAAATTACCTAAATTTAACACTCCAGAGCACCGAGTTATTCAAGCACAAAAGCCCTAAAATTTCCAAAATATTATCAAACCCACTAATTTTAAAGCTTGAGAGAGCAGATATTATATTAAAAAGAACATCCCATATCATGACAAAGCCTTAACTTTATACTTTTGCAACAATAAATAACCAAAAATCGCTAAAGATCGTGCTTACCCTAAATTTCATGCCGCAAAAATGCACCAATCACCATCAGATGGAATCGCTTATCCTGTACATGAGCATAGTCCGTAAAGCATCACAATACAGAAATAGGAATAGATTTTTCACCTCAATAGGGTAGAAAGCACAAAATATAGAGAGGAAGAAACAATGAAGGAAGTCAGCGCTCGATTTGCCAGATAATGAGACAAAAAGGAGCGTGTTCACCATTGATAGTGTGTGACCCTCTTCAGTGAGGAGCAAGTCAAGGTGATTTGGGGTTGAGATGGTGGAGCAAGTTAGATATTTTACGAGGAGGAGATTTGTTACTTTAGGGTTTATTTTTGTTCACTTTGCTTTTTGTACAAAATAGGACAAGTTGGGGTGACTGAATAGGATAGATTTAGTGGCGACACCAAAAGTCACCACAAAAGCCCTTATACTTTGTGTATTTTAACAGGGCTAGGCGATACTAGTTTTTGTAGCGACTCATTTTTAGTCGTCACTGATAGCTTTCTTTCAGCGGCGACATACTAATCGCTGCTATACCTTTATCTTTTGTAGCGACCAAGTGAGTCGCCACTTAATGTCGCCACTAAGATCAGCTTTCTATCGTGCTTTGTATCTTTCTATTGACCCATCTGATTTGCATTTAGAATCCATTTATTCCCAATAGCTCTACATCTCTAAGGAAGGTCAACTAGATCCCAGACTTTTGTTGGTTTTCAGGGACTCTAATCTTCTTTCATCGCTTTTAACCATTCATCCGTTTTAGGGCTCGATAAAGCCTCAGTCACAGAATTAGGTTCATCCAATTCTGTCAGAGATACCAAGAAAACATAATCCTCAATCTCATAAGATCGTTTAGGTACACTTTTTTTGTACTCTTATGTAACTGAAGTTCAGATTCCTCTATAGGATTTGGGATTCAAAACTCCCACTTGGACCAGGAACCATTTCTTGATCCATTGGTCTATTAAGTATGTCTGACGACATTATATGATTTTCTGAATTCAACATTTCGTAGAGAGGCTCACCTTCATTTATTTCACCCTTTTTTTGGGAAAATTATTTTTTGAAAATTTGACATCTCGTGATACAATTTCAGTAATACTTCCATCCTCCAATTCATCAATGAAGACATACCCTTTGGAGCGTTCTGAGTATCTAATAAAGATACATTTCTTTTCTTTTGGACTTAGTTTACCAAACTCACCAATACGATCTTTAATATATGCAACACAACCCCAAAGTTGTAGATCATTCATCTTTGTTTTTTGACCAGTCCAAAGTTCATAAGGAGTGGAAGATACTGATTTAGAAGGCACTTTATTCAATTTGTAGGCCGCAGTCAATAATGCATCTCTCCAGAAAGAGATAGAAAAATTTGCATGCGCCACCATTGATCTTGTCATGTCCAATAATGTTCTATTCCTTCTTTCAGCTACACCATTTTGTTGAGGTGTATAAGGAGTAGTTAACTATCTGATAATGCCCTTTACAGTACATAATTCTTCAAATTGTTTTGACAAATATTTACGTCCTCAGTCGGTTCTTAAAACCTTTATACTTTTATCTAATTGATTTTCAACTTCATTCATATACCTTTTAAAGCACTAAAGTGCTTCAGATTTATGAGAAATCAAATAGACATAACCAAAGCGCGTGAAATCATCAATAAATGTAATAAAGTATGCAACACCAGACCTTGCCCTCACATTCATTGGACCACAAATATCAAAATGGATTAATTGAAGTGGGAATTCAGCTCTTTTAGCCTTCCCAAATGGTTTACGCGTAATCTTTCCAGCAAGACAATTTTCACAAGTTAGCATATCAATTTTGGAGAAAGAACCTAAATGCCCTTTCTTTGCCAACCTATTCATTCGATCTTGCCCTATGTGACCTAATCTTGCATGCCATGTAATAACATCTATATCATTGTTACTTGAATAACATGCCATTATACAACAATCAACATAATAGTCATAAGTTGAAAGATTACCATCTAAAATGATAAACCGATCATAACGAAGTCCAAAACCATAAACATTATCTAGAGATATTCTTACACCATTGCGACTAAAAAACAAATCGAAACCAACATCCAATAGAACAGAGACAGATACTAAATTTCGTCGAATCTCTGGAGCATATAGGAAGTCATGTAACATCAAAGATCGGCCACCACGCAAGTCTACTTTGCAAGTGCCTATTCCTTTGACTTCAAGTCTAGCATTATTTCCTACATAAATCCACCTTGATCCAGGTGAAACTCGACGAAACTCCACAAATGCTTCTCGATCTCGACTCACGTGGTCGGTGGATCCTGAGTCTATAATCCACATAGGATAAGATTCAGTTAGTAAAGAAGTGCTTGAAACATACATAGCAGTCAGAGATGCGTTTAGGAATGCTACCTTTTTCGGCTCGGTACATTCACGAGAAAAATGCCCTAGAACTTGGAAATTGTAGCACTTTATTTTGCTTTTGTCTCTCTTCTTGAAAAACCATTTTCCCTTCCTCGAATTTGGTTTGTCCTTTTTTTTCAGAGGGTCCTTCTTCGGTCTCCTTACCCTTTCCTTTCTTTTTCTAATTTTTCTTGCGCTTGAAGCCTGAAGACTTTGTACCACTAGATTCAACCACAAAGGCATTAAAAGCAGCTTTAGCAGCACCAGGCCGCTCGTCTTCATGTTCAACATGTCGAGTAACATCAGGAAAAGTGTTTATACTTTCATTGTGGGTCAAGTTAACCTTCAAATGTTCCCAACTATTGGGAAGAGACCAGATCACTACCTCAACCTATTGCTCATCCGAGAGAACATGACCAGCACTCTTGAGTTGTGCTATCATGTTTGACATCACCCTAAGGTGTTGTTTGATGCTTTGATCATGATGCTTTTTGAAAGTGTCAAACTTGATAGTCAGCTGTCTAAGGTGGGTCACAGAAGTACCCCCATATGTTCCTCGTAAGTGTGACCACATGGCATGAGCATTAGGAAATTCCTCACATTTACGAATCAGTTCATCAACCATATAACTCACAATGATTCCACGTGCAATGGAATCTGTCCTTTTCCAAGCTTTGTAAGCTTCGAGATCTCTTCTGTGTTGAGCAGTGTTACCCTCTTCTGGTTGACTTAGAACATGGTTTATGCCTTCAAGAGCGTTCTGCTCATCTAGGACATACCATTTCTTACGACTCCAGATGTTGTAATTATCACCATTTAGTTTCTCATCTTTGTTTAAGTCAGCAATAATACTTTTTGATGCCATGTTTGTAATTACGAGACAATCACACAAATTTATTTATCAATTATGCATGTGTCATACACATTCAAGCAAATTAATTCTAATGAAGGTTTCACATTTAGTATAAAATCAATGGATTTGTAAGTATCCAATTATCATCCACGATCTAAATATTTAACCAAAATTAGAAATTAATTTCTTAATGTGCATTAATATGATGAAGACTGTAATCACTAGGATTTTGAGTCTTATTATTAACACCATATTCTAGAGTAACATAGAATAACAACCAATTCAAAATAGGACAAAACACAGAGATATATATTCAAAATATATCAAAAATAAAACAAAGGAGTTCATAAAAAAAACACTTAACTAAATTAAGTTATCATGGGAAATATTTACCCATCTCACTCCTAGAGCCACCAAGAACCTCCATAATGGTTCATTAGGCCCAATTTCGCCATAGATTTCAATAAGTTCATTCTTCCAGAAATCTGATAAAGAATGATACAGAATGATGAAGGCATCCCTATGTTCAATACTAAGGAATTTGCTATAAATTTCATCTAATTTTATCCTAAAAAATCTGAGAAAATCAAGCAAAGAGTCAAAAGGAACCATTTTTATTTTCTTGAAATCCTCAAGAAGTCTTCTTCCTTCCCTTTTACATGCCCTTATTTCTCTGTTCAGATTCTGCTTCATCCTTGAGTCATTTCTTTTGACTTCAGGCTCTGAATCTGAATCAACTAAAGTTTTGATCCTCTTGTGACATCTTCTACTATTTCTTTTTGATCCTCTATCAATATCACTCCTACTTGGAGCAATTTGAGCATGTTCACGTTCAGCCATATCTGAAATACAACAACAACAACAAAATCCAGTATGATCCCAACAGGTGGGGTCTGGGGAGGGTAGTCTGTACGCAGGCCTTACCCTTACCTAATGCAGGTAGAGAGGTTGTATCCAATAGACCCTCGGCTCAAGAAGGGCAAGAAGAAGAAAAGGAAAGAAAGAAAGGAAGAAAGAAGGAAGAGACAAGAAAAAGGAAGAGATAAAGGATAAATAGTACCAAATAACAACAACGGGCAATACAATACCTGAGGCGAACAAAACCACATAACGTAATAAAAATCTAAGAATATGAGGAGACATCCATGCTACTAAGACTATTGGTGAACACTAAAAACTACCTACTAACCTTCTACCTTAATCATCGACCTCCACACCCTCCTATCAAGAGTCATGTTCTTAGTGAGCTGAAGCAGCGCCATGTCCTGTCTAATCACCTCTCCCCAGTACTTCTTAGGCCTACCTCGACCTCTTTTAAAACTCCCCATGGCCAACCTCTCACGCCTCCTGATAGGAGAATCAATGCTTCTTCTCTTAACATGTCCGAACCATCTCAGCCTCGACTCTCGCATCTTGTCCTCCACGGAGGCTACTCCCACTCTATCTCGGGTAGCTTCATTCATAATCCTATCGCTCCTGGTACACCCGCACATCCATCTCAACATTCTCATCTCTGTTACTTTCATCTTCTGCACGTATGTGTTCTTGATTGTTCAACACTCAACCCCATACAGCATAGCCGGTCGGACCACCACTCGATAAAGTTTACCCTTAAGTCTTGGCGACACATTCTTATCACATAAAACACCAGAAGTAAGCCTCCACTTCATCTATCCCGCTCCGATGTGATGTGCCACATCTTCGTCAATCTCCCCGTCACCTTGGATAATAGACCCGAGATACTTAAAACTCGCTCTCTTGGGGATAACTTGAGCATCAAGCTTAACCTCTACGTTTGCATCATGAGTCTCATCACTGAATTTGCACTCCAAGTATTCTGTCTTGGTTCTACTCAGTTTGAAACCTTTAGACTCGAAGGTCTGTCTCGAAACCTCTAACCGCGCGTTAACTCCGCTTCGCGTCTCGTCAATCAACACTATATCATCGGCAAATAGCATGCACCAAGGCACCTCCCCTTGGATTTGTCGCGACGGTACATCCATCGCCAAGGAAAATAAAAATGGGCTAAGAGTCGATCCCTGGTGTCAATCCTCCTTTTTACTACCCCCGAAAGGGGTACAAGGGAGTTTTTTCCAATTAAACTGACAATCGAAACGAGATTATTTATATTAAAATCAGAGTCGCCACTTGGGATAATTTATGGTGTCCCAAGTCACCGGTTTAAATCCCGAATCGAGGAAAGATTGACTCTGTTTTAAGTTTCGCGAACACAGAAATCCGAGTAAGGAATTCTGTTAACCCGGGAGAAGGTGTTAGGTATTCCTGGGTTCCGTGGTTTTAGCACGGTCGCTCAACTGTTATTATTGGCCTATTTTTTTTTAAAACATCTTTGAAACCTATGCATTTTTATTCTTTTTTAAACCACTTTTAATAATTTATGAAATTATTCTGGAACAAGTTACGATTCTCGTACACTTGCTTATTTGGTACACATTGCGAATCGTGTCATGGGAGCCGTACCCACGATCAACAACATGTTTAATTTATTAACAAGATTAAATTGTGGCCGGGTCACATAAATGTACCCCCGGATTTTTAGAAATTAAGTGTCACGACCACGTCACGGGAACCGTACCCGTAGCTATGACAATTATTTAATTAACGCACCTAAAGCAACTACGAAAATTCAAGGCATTTTTCACACTAAATTTGTATTTACGTGAGGGACATAGATTATAGAATTTTACTTGTGTATGGCGCACCTCAAATTATTTTTAAGGAAAAAAAATTGTATTTTTGGAGGCCAACTTAAGATATTCCTATTTTAATCTAATTTTAAATTAGGTATCACAACCACGTCACGTGAACCGTACCCGTAGTTGTAATAATTTAATTGCGTGCCAAAAGCAAACTACAAAATTTATTTTAGTATCTAAGTTATAAGATATGAGGGCCATAGGTTATATGATTCAAATGTATGAATGGCACACCTCCATTTCTGGCAAAGGAATTGCACTCAAATTAAAGGAACCTACAGATATTCAGATGTAGAACTAATTAGCGGTTAAGTATCACAACCACGTCACGGGAACCGTACCCGTAGTCATGATGATTTAATTACGTGCCTAAGGTAAACTACAAGAGATTATGTTTGAACTAAAATTGGAATTGCAAAGGGACTGCCGGTTGAGAACCTTTACGAAGAAGACGGATCAGGCCCTAAAGCATTTACGGAAATCAACGGCTGAAGTATAGTACGTTGGATGGAAACATGGGCTAATAAAATTCTTTGGCCCAAATCCGATCAAGCCCAAGCCACGCTTTAGATGAAATTGGCTCGTTTGGCCTTAAATGAATTGTGATCCTTTTCCCCAGGATTTCTTCCATTTTTAACGCAGGATAACAACACAATAATGAATAACATATACTGAGGTAACCAAAAATATAAATCAAGCAAGGAAAGCTACATAAATCATTTAACATGGAACAAGATAAAATGGCAATTAAAGAAAGGAAATGAATCATGGTCTTTTAATCCTGTGGCCCCTTTTACATGCTCAATGATTTTTATATCTTCCTTTGACTAATAATTTTTCACCATCAACCAGATATTCTCATGGACATAAGCAACAAACTCGAAACGCTTAAGCAATTCAAACCCCGCTTCTAACTAAAAAGTAAAACCAAGATATCAAGACAACATGAAATGACCCTTATTTGAAAATCTAGATGCAACAGTGATAACCATACATCAAACATCATTCACAACCTTAATACAAAAGGTTCTAATGTCTCTAACACAATTTTAGAGCCAAAATTACGTAGGCAAACTCCCAATCACAATGTATATCCACTTGGTTCAAGCATTCAATATTTTTTCCTTTTTACGAGATTTTCAACACAAACAGAAGTCAGATCCTAAAAAAACTCAGATGTTACAATGACAATTTCATGCTCAAGAAACAAACCTACATCTATTGATGAACACAACAGAACCATGGCTGACAAAAGAGAATATATAAAAATCGATTGAACTTAGAAGCCAATTACTAAAAAAAATTTGATAACTCATTACATCAACTTCAACACATGCATCTTCATATTCAAATCACACTCCAAGGATTTAAAAGAGTACCTGTATACAGCAAAACGAAAGAAAACCAGAATAAATGTATATGGGATCAGCTTATGACAACCAAGAAATAACGGAGCTCAGCAGCAAGGAAAACAACAATGGTAATCAATCAACAGCCTAAATAAACAGTCCTGTTTCAGCTTTGGAAACCCGAAAAAATCCCCAGAAAAGTCGACCCAAAACCTTTGCCAAAGAAAAGTGAAGCTCAAAACTAGATAGTTTTTGTAGAAAAAAAAAGATTTTAGCCATTTCTGTTTTTGGAGTCTTAATGCCTTAGGAATGAATGAAAAGAGCCTTTTTATAGAAAGGTTCTAGGGCAGCAAAACATGATTTTCTTCATTCAATATTACCTCTCTTGAATTCCCTCTTGTTCACTTCCATCCCCAAACTTTAAACTCATTTATTAATCCACCCATTTTTCTCTTTCCTAGAACCTTCCCAGATAGTTTAGGAAAGATTCCTTTCATTCAAATCTCCTAACTACCCTTTAAAAGATTTGCTAATTACCTTTCAACTATACCAAGCATTTGAGCCAATATGCCCAAAATTTCTTTGGGCTTCTGCACTAGGAAGCCACAACATTCTCTTTGGGCCTCTATACTAACAAGCCCAATTCTGAATCCAAACCAAAAAAATTCAGAAGAAACCTAAACAACCAAGGCTCTGAACTAAACTGAAAACAAAACTTGCAAGGAGGAAAAAAAATAGAAAGAGGAAAAGAAAAATCAAAAGATGTCAATGCATTAGCATAGGCGATTAATCGTATTACTAAACTATTGTTGCCGACTTAGTCAACTATGAACTAAACATGCCTTAAACCTAAATGTGAGATGAAGAGTTATAAACAAGACAACAAAAAAAAAAGGAAGAAAGGTATACCAGTTGGGCTATCAAAGAGATCAATGACCCAGCGAGTCGATAACCAGCAAAAATGTTTCGGCGAATGGTGGGAATTGTAACATGAGCACTGGCCGGAATTTCTTCAACGGCTAGTGCTCCATGTCACAATCCTCAACACATGCCAAGAGGAAGATGAAGCAGAAGCTTGGAGTATTGGCTCATCAATGGTTGTTTAACCAGAAATCGGTTACCATGAAACGAATCGAAATCACAACCAATTGACTAGTCGATTCACGCATGTTATTGTCAAGAAGATGCCAAGTGAGGGAGGAATTAGAGGAGGAAAAACATGTTGGATTTTCTGTAATCTTAGATTTGAAGTTCGGAAAGATTGGGTAATATTTGGAGGAAATTAATGGTGGATTTGGAATGAGGGGCAACGGAGGTTGTGTGGTCAATTTTTGGCGGAGTTTGGAGATCCACCGCCGCAGCTGGCGATTTCCGGTGGATGGCGGACGGTGGTGAGATACAGGGTGAAGGAGATGAATAGATATGGTCCTAGGTTATCTCTGAAGTCATTTGGACATTTTTAAACATATGAGGTGAGGCTTTCATGGCCGTTAGATGAGAGAAAATGAAGGGCCAGAATTTCTTTAAAACACTTGAACTCAAAACGACGTAGTATTGCCCTCATACTACGTCGTTTCAGGCATCTTAGAAGCCGAAGACTTTGAAGCGGGTAACTGGGTTGGACCGGGTTGGGGGGACTGGGCTTGGATTTGGAACGGGTGGAGGGGAAATTTGGGCTCCACCAAGGCTTAGCCCAATTGAATCAACCTTTGCAATTAATCCCATTTGTTTTCTATTCTTTTATTCCCTTCCTTTTTATTTGTCTTTTCTTTTTCTCTTTTTTTACTTTAATACCAAAACTAAATTCCTAACTTAATCTAAATTACAAAATTAAGCTAATTATCTGGTTATAAAAATTATAAAAATCACTTAATTCTAAATTAAAAGAGAAAAACCAATAACCTAAAGATTTAAAGGTAAAAATGTAAAAATGAGCTATTTTTTGTGATTTTCAATTTTTATAAAACCAGTAATTACTGATTAATCCTAAAAATGTAAAAATAAGGTCTAAATGCAATGCATGGTATTTTTTGTATTTTTCATGATTTAAATAAAACTTAAACATGCACAAAAATGCAAACAATTAGCACAAATTTCCACTAAATCCTATAAAATTGCAAAAAATGGAAAAAATTATTTTCTTATATTTTCTGGGAGTAATTCCTATAGGGCAAAAATCACGTGCTCACAGCTGCCCCTCTTTGCTCGGAAACACGAAGTGTTTTCGTGCAAAGATAAAGTGAGTGGATACGAGCTATTTTTTTGCCCGTTTGAATACTCCGTGGGAAGCATTTTTGAAATATCTAACCGAACCTTGCTTTTGAGGCTGCCTACATATCCTTGGCTATAAAGAAGTCAGGTCAATGTAGTTCGGAAAGTTTTGGTTTCACTGTTGCTGCTGATGCTACTGCTTGCTGAGCTCCTTATTACACCGAGACAAAAATGAAAAGAAGTTAGACTAAACTATGATCTATGAATTATAAGAATCCTATCTACCATCTTCAAACTTGGTCTTGCTGCTTCTACAATTCTGTTGTGCATCTTGAACTGTTGACCTGCACTCTCGAGGCAAATCTCTGTTGTTGCTAACGTGAATTGAGTTCTGAAATGAGTTTCCTTATTTTCCAGGTAGGTGCCTGATTACCAAAACTTGAACTGTATTCCCTTGTTCTCCAGGTGGGCGCCTGATTGCCAAAAACTTGAATCGTATTCCCTTGTTCTCCAGGTGGACGCCTGATTGCCAAAACTTTAACCGTATTCCCTTGTTCTCCAGGTGGGCGCCTAATTATCAAAACTTTAACTGTATTCCCTTGTTCTCCAGGTGGGCGCCTGATTGCCAAAACTTGAAACTGTATTCCTTTGTTCTTCAGGTGGGCGCCTGATTGCCAAAACTTTTAACTGCATTCCCTTGTTCTCCAGGTGGGCGCCTAATTGCCAAAACTTGAATCGTATTCCCTTGTTCTCCAGGTGGGTGCCTGATTGCCAAAACTTGAAACCGTATTCCCTTGTTCTCCAGGTGGGCGCCTGATTGCCAAAACTTGAACTGTATTCCCTTGTTTTCCAGGTGGGCGCCTGATTGCCAAAACTTGAACTGTATTCCCTTGTTCTCCAGGTGGGCGCCTGATTGCCGAAACTTGAACTGTATTCCCTTGTTCTCCAGGTGGGCGCCTGATTGCCAAAACTTGAACTGTATTTCCTTGTTCTCCAGGTGGGCGCCTAATTTCCAAAATTCGAACTGTATTCCCTTATTTTCCAGGTGGGCGCCTGATGCCAAAACTTGAAATGTATTCCCTTGTTTCCAGGTGGGCGCTTGATGCCAAAACTTGAAATGTATTCCCTTGTTTTCCAGGTGGGCGCCTGCCATTACAACAAAACAGATAAAACAAAAGAAACTTTTCTGCCCCAGTTTGGTACTGAGAACATCTGTGAGTGTTAATCGAATCATGTTACCCGAAAGAGCTCTAAGAATTTAAAAGATAAATCTCATTATCCAGGAGGGCCCTGAAAATTAAAATTAAATCTCATCTTAAGAGTGAAAACTTCAAAATTCTATTTCATACAGGTAAGACTTGCGCTAAATTTTATTATCGATGAAGGTCTTAAAAACTTAACTAAATCCCATTATCTAGGAGGGTCCCGAGAACTTTTAACATTAACTCCCATTATCCAGGAGGGCCCTGAAAATTTTAAATTAAATCCCATTATCCAGGAGGGTCCTGAAAATTTTAAATTAAATCCCATTATCCAGGAGGGTCCTGATAATTCACGGTCGAACCTGTCCGGTACATGCTTTCCTCACGGAGGGTTCCTCCGGAACAAACGAGATTTCCTGCCCCTGTTTCAATCAAAGAAAACTTTATTAGTTTGAAAATGTGGTGGTTAGTTTGTGGCATTATTGCTGAAGGTGGCCTTTCCATTGCCATGCTTTGTTCTAACCGGCTGCTTTGAACTTGCCAAGAATTGTTTGACTTTCTGACTGAATCTCAACGGCAGGACCCTGAATGACCCGAGTGCTCTGCACCCAACCCGTTGTTTTACATTTCTGTCCTTTCTACCTGAACCTCTGTATCTCCCACAAGATTCCCAAACCATTCGCCCAATGGAGCTTTCACTGACACCTTATTTTTCACTTTGCATCATGCTATCTCTGGTATGTTTTGGCCGCACTTTGCTTTGTGCAATTTGGAAGTTGGTAGTAAGCTTTGAAATCCTTTCTCACTTTCTTAAACAAAACTGACATTGGAAAAACCTTAGAGAAATAAACCCAAAAGAAATGAAATGGAATGACTTCGAGAGTTAGGAATAAAAAGAAAATCCAAAACTGGATGACTGTTTGAGGGAGAAAAGGAAAAGAAACTTATCTGAGTGAGGCAGCTGGCACCAATGATCATGACATGTATTTCGGATTAATCAGCCCAGCCCGTTCAGCCAATCACCTTTTAGTTGTCATACTTTATACCCCCCGGGATCTCCACACACCAATCTCTTCGCCAAGTCACTGACCTTGTTCGGTTTGCGGTGCCCTGAAGGGTTTTCACCAACAAACCTCACTCATTTGTTCATCTCTCAACTCACTATCGTCTTACGGTGCCTGTGAAGGTTTTCACCAATAAGACTCTCTCATTTTAATTTCTCTCATCTTTCCATCGCCCTATGGTGCCCGCAAGGGTTTTCACCAATAAGACTCTCTCATTTGTTCACTTACCTTGTGCGGAACGGAGTGTTGCCCCTGATGCGAATCGTAACTCTATCTCGTTTGACTTGGCATTCTTAAATGTTGGTCAGAAGGTCTTTCTTTGGACCGTAATGTGGGCTTTTGGATGGGGTTAGAAAGAAAAGGTAACGGCTCAAAACAAATTGAGTGGGTTCACAGTTACAACTTTTGGAATCAGATTTTTTATATAACCACAACTTCTGCCCCAGTTCCTTTGCCTGGGGGCTTTTGGATTTTTATTTTGATGGTACCAAACCGTGAGGCTGCCTAAGTATCCTTAAAAGGAATCAGGTCGAACGTAGTTCATGTCATAGGAATTGCTTTGTTGTTGTTACTTTTCTCTTTTCTCTTTCTTTCTTTTTTTTTCTTTTCTCTCTTTTCATTCTTTTCTTTCTCCTTTTCTCTTATCTTTTCCTCTTTTCTTTCTTTATTTACCTTTTGTGCCATGTTTCTGAACTTTGCTACTGATTCCGAAAGAGGGGTATGAAAGGAAATAAATAAGGCTCAAAGGGGTAATAAAGGATAGAGTGTTTAGATAGTAGAATAAAATGCCTTCGTCATTCCAATCTTCAAACATGCCAAGTACAAACAAACACAATTTAAACCAAAGAAATCATACATAATATCTTTTGACTGCATAAGAATTAATAGCCATATCTACAATTTGCCTTCTATATCTGTTAAATACAAAGCACCATTGGACAACACTCTCGTTACGATGAATGGGCCCTGCCAATTTGGGGCGAACTTGCCTTTTGCTTCAGCCTGATGTGGAAGGATGTGTTTCAATACTTGCTTACCCACTTCAAATTTCTGGGGACGCACCTTCTTGTTGTATGCTCTTGCCATTCTCTTTTGATACAACTGGCCATGACACACTGCTGCCAGTCTTGTCTCGTTAATCAGACTTAATTGCTCCAAACGGGTCTTAACCCACTCATCATCATCAATTTCGGCTTCAATAATAATCCGAAGAGATGGAATTTCAACTTCCGCGGGTATCACTACTTCAGTACCATACACCAACAAATAAGGAGTTGCACCTACTAAAGTGCGAACAGTAGTGCGATAACCTAGCAAAGCAAAAGGCAACTTCTCATGCCATTTCCTGGAACCTTGCACCATTTTCCCAAGTATCTTCTTTATGTTCTTGTTGGCTGCCTCGACAGCTCCATTTGCCTTGGGGCGATACAGAGTGGAATTCCGATGCGTAATCTTGAACTATTGGCATACTTCATTCAAATAACTGTTAAGATTAGCACCATTGTCTGTGATGATTACCTTTGGGATTCCGAACCGACAAATGATATTTGAATGAACAAAGTCGACCACTACCTTCTTGGTCACAGATTTGAAAGTTTTAGCTTCAACCCACTTAGTGAAATAGTAAATGGCCACCAGAATGAACCTGTGCCTGTTTGATGTCGCGGGCTCAATTGGTCCAATGACATCCATGCCCCAAGCAACAAAGGGCCACAGTGCGGACATTGTGTGCAACTCAGATGGTGGAGAAAGAATCAAGTCTCCGTGTACCTGGCATTGATGACACTTACGCACAAGGCTGATACAATCTCATTCCATGGTAAGCCAATAATACCCTGCTCAAAGAATCTTCTTTGCCAGAACATACCCACTCATATGCGGCCCGCAAACTCCAGAATGTACCTCGGTCATGATAATCGTGGCTTGCTTAGCATCGATGCACCTCAACAATCTGAGATCCGGAGTTCTTTTGTACAAAACTCCTCCGCTTAAGAAAAATCCACTTGCCAAACGTCGAATTGTCCTCTTTTGATCACCTGTGACTTGTACCGGATATACCCCTATCCTGATGTATTCCCTGATATCATGGAACCACGGCTCACCATCAAGTTCTTCTTCTACCATGTTACAGTAAGCATGCTGATCATGGACCTGAATATGCAAAGGGTCGATATAGGCCTTATCCGGATGGTGTAACATTGACGACAGAGTAGCCAAGGCATCAACAACCTCATTATGGATCCTAGGGATATACCTGAACTCCACTGATCTAAACCGCTGACAAAGATCCTACAGACATTGTCGATATGGTATGAGCTTCAAATCTCGAGTCTCCCATTCTCCCTGAATCTGGTGCACTAACAGATCTGAATCTCCCAAAACCAGCACTTCCTGGACTCCCATGTCCACAGCTAATCTTAAACCCAAAATGCACGCTTCGTACTCAGCCATGTTGTTGGTACAATAGAAACGAAGTTGAGCTGTGACAGGGTAGTGGTGCTCTGTTTCAGAAATGAGCACAGCTCCTATCCCAACACCTTTCATGTTAGCAGCCCCATCAAAGAAAAGTTTCCAACCGGGCTTCTGATCCTGCTCGAGCTCCTCAATATGCATTACCTCTTCATCAGGAAAATAAGTCTCCAACGGCTCATATTCTTCATCCACCAGGTTCTCGGCCAAGTGATCGACCAAAGCTTGGGCTTTCATTGCCGTTCGAGTCACATACACGATGTCAAATTCCGTGAGCAAAATCTGCCACTTTGCGAGTCTTCCTGTGGGCATAGGCTTCTGGAAAATATACTTTAAAGGATCCAGACGAGAAATGAGGTAAGTAGTGTAAGATGACAGATAATGCTTCAACTTCTGCGCTACCCAAGTCAGGGCGCAACATGTCCTTTCCAGGGGGTATACTTAACCTCATAGGATGTGAACTTCTTGCTGAGATAATAGATGGCTTGCTCTTTCCTGCCAGCGATGTCATGTTGACCCATCACACAGCCAAATGAATTATCCAGGACTGTCAAATAAAGAATCAAAAGTCTCCCGGGTTCCGGCGGGACCAGCACAGGTGGGTTTGACAAATACTCTTTGATCTTATCGAATGCTTCCTGGCACTCATCGGCCCACTTGACCGCAACATCCTTCTTTAGCAACTTGAATATGGGCTCACAGGTTGTCGTCAGTTGAGCAATAAACCTGCTGATGTAATTCAACCTCTCTAACAGACTCATCACTTCAGTCTTGTTTTTTGGGGGTGGTAATTCCTGGATAGCTTTGATTTTTGACGGATCCAGCTCGATGCCCCGCCGACTGACTATGAAGCCTAACAACTTGCCCGACGGGACACCAAATGCACACTTTGCAGGATTGAGCTTAAGATTGTACCTGCGGAGCCTCTGGAAAAACTTCCTTAAATCTCGGAAGTGGTCAGACTGCTTCTTGGACTTTATGATTACATCATCCACGTAAACCTCGATCTCCCTGTGTATTATGTCATGGAATATGGTAGTCATCGAACTCATGTAAGTTGCCCCAGCATTTTTTAAACCAAATGGCATGACTCGATAGCAATATGTTCCCCATGGCGTGATAAATGCCATCTTTTCTGCATCTTCCTCATCCATTAAGATCTGATGATACCCCGCATAGCAGTCTACAAAAGATCCAATCTCATGCTTGGCACAATTATCAATCAAAATGTGGATATTTGGCAATGGGAAGTTATCCTTTGGACTTGCTTTGTTGAGGTCACGGTAATCGACACATACTCTGGTCTTACCGTCTTTCTTCGGCACAGGCACAACATTAGCTAACCACGTGGGATACCGCGTGACTCGAATTACCTTTGCCTCGAGCTGCTTTGTGACTTCTTCTTTGATTTTCACATTCATATCGGTCTTAAACTTCCTTAATTTTTGCTTGACGGGAGGGAAAGTTGGATCAGTTGGCATTTGTGGACCACCAAATCGGTACTCAAGCCTGGCATGTCATCATACGACCATGCAAAAATGTCCTTATATTCAAACAATGCTTTGATTATTTCTTCCCTAATTTGTGGTTCAAGATGGACACTTATCTTGGTTTCTCTGACATTATCTGGATCTCCTAAATTGATCGCTTCAGTTTCATTCAAATTAGTCTTGGGTTTTTCTTCAAAATGATTTAAGTCTTTACCAATCTCCTCAAATGCCTCATCCTCGTCATATTCCGTTTCATCATCACACTCTATTTCTTAGATTATTATTTCAGAGTTAGATTGACTTTTAAGACTTGGGTGAAGATTCCTCATGCATGTCATGTCATTGAAACCAGCATAAAAAGAACTGTACAAAGAAGAAAAGAAAACAAAAATAAAAACTATCAGGAATGATGGAAAAGGGAAATTGCATTTCGTTGAAAATAAAGGATAACAGGGTTTGTACATCAACAAGCAAAAATAAAAATCTGGGTCACAACCCTGGAATAACCCAGATAAAAAGGAAAATAAAGCCGACTACCAAAACTCCTTCCGAGTAGGGAGAGGAGTAGCCTTCCAATTGTTAAGCTTCACTTTCGGCCCGACGAACTGCACATCTGCTTTGCTAGATCCTTCTCCAACTTCTTCCATGTTCACATCATCAAACAACCTCTGGAACCTTTCAATTAACTCTTCATCAATGTCAACGACGGGACTTGGAACTGTTGTCACTAGGTGTTTCCTGGCACTGGGCTTGACAAAGGACCTGGAGAGACGCGGGATAGGCTTCGAAAGTGCCCACGCCTTCTGTTTTAACCTTTTGGCCCTTTTCACATCTGCCGCTGTGGGTTTGAATCCAAGACCGAAAGTACCCAAATTTTCAGGGAGAGACACCGGCTGTATGATACCCTGTAAGAATGCACCCAAACCTTTACCTGGCACAAAGCCATTTTCAGCATTTCAAAGGCCACCATGACAGATGCAGAGGCTATCTTTGGAGCTAGAATGGATTTCCCTTCTGAAACCTTCTCGACCAACACCGTTTCAGAAACTTGGTAGACCCAAGGCACTTCATCGTCTCCGGCCTCAATAAATGGGACAGAGACATCACTGTGAGCACACTAATTCTCCTCACCATGTACGACAATCTCTTGTCTGTCCCACTCAAACTTGACCATCTGGTGCAATGAGGACGGGACTGCTTTGGCCGCATGTATCCAAGGCCGACCTAACAGCAAATTGTAAGAGACGGCCATGTCCAGTACCTGGAACTCCATAGTGAATTCAACCGGTCCTATTGTCAATTCAAGCACTATATCACCAACCGAATCCTTTCCTCCACTGTCAAAACCTCGGACACATATGTTGTTCTTTCGGACCCTTTCAATATCAATTATCATCTTGTGCAGAGTGGAGAGAGGGAAAATATTTGCGCTGGAACCATTGTCCACCAGCACCCTAGTGACCATAGTGTCTTCACATTTCACTGTAAGATAAAGAGCTTTGTTGTGCTTAGTACCTTCCTCGGGCAACTCATCATCAGAAAAAGTGATCCTGTTCACCTCAAATATCTTATTGGCGATCTTCTCCAAATGATTGACTGTCATTTTGTCGGGGACATGAGCTTCGTTCAGAATTTTCATCAAGGCCCGACAATGCTCATCTGAATGGATTAACAATGACATCAAGGAAATCTGAGCGGGAGTCTTTCTCAACTGCTCCACGATGGAGTAATCTTGTACTTTCATTTTTCTCAGAAACTCCTCCGCTTCTTCTTCAGTGACTTCTTTCTTTACTAGAACTGGATTATCCTTGAGTGCTTTAGCCTTCCTCAATTCTTCTGGGGCAAAGCATCTCCCCAAACGAGTTAACCCTTGGGCTTCATTGACTTCTTCTTTCACTTCCTTCCCCTTGTAGGTCACTATCACCCGTTCATAGCTCTAGGGGAAAACCTTGGTATTGATTACCGGCAACTGGGTTACAGGCTTGATGATGACAGGGTCCGTGCGGGCACCCTCCACAATTATGATAGGCTTGTTTGCCAACCCTGGCACGATCACTTTTGACTTTGCATCACTTGTGGATCTCTTCTCAAATACCACAGAAGGTTCACCTTTTGTCATGCTCAACTTGTTCACTGCTCCTTCAACCATCGCTTTTGTGACAATTGTTTCCTTGAATGGCTTAACCTCACTGGACCGAATCATCATAACAGATTGCGATGGCTTCTTGGGCTCCCCCTCCTTGTGTACTATCTCGATCATGTTTGCTTCATCATGAGTTGGCAATGGGTTCTGATTGATGTTGGGTGCTTCCGGAGTTTGCACCACAATCTGGTTTGTGTCAATGAGCTCTTGGATGGCATTTTTCAAGTGCCAGCACTTTTCCGTATCATGCTCCGGAGCACCAAAGCAATATGCACAACTCAAGGAGTAATCAAGGTTCTTTCGGGGAGGGTTTGGCAATTTTGACTCAATCGGCCTCAGTACATCCAACTGCTTCAATCTCTGGAATAAACCGGTATAAGATTCCCCCAACGGGGTGAAAGTTTTCTTCCGCTGCAACCTCTCATTTCTGAACACTGGTTTGGGCTGGAAACTTGGACCGGCAAGGTTTCGGTAGGCTCGTGGAGGTGGGTAAGCATTTTGTGGAGCTGGGTAGGTGTTTTGTGGGGTTGGGTGACGCCACTGTGCGTAGGAAGGAGGTTAAGTATATGACTGGGCGTGGTGGACAGAAATTTGAGGGTCTGGTGATGGGAAATAGTGTTGGGGTGAATTATATGGGGTTTGGGTGTAGGTTCGATGATGGGGTCGAGGCTGGGTATAATGGTGTGACGGGCCCCTCGGTCCAAACCATGATCCTGAATCAACTGTGCCCACATCTTCTTTCTTCTTCTTTCCGATCACTCCTCCGGTACCGTTCTGGATGGCTTGGGTGGTTGCTTTGATGGCCGAGTAGCTCATAATTTTGCTCGACTTATGCCCTTCTTCCACCATGCCACCCATCTTTACAACCTCGTTGAAAGACTCGCCTATGGCCGATATCAGATGGCCAAAGTAAGTGGGTTCCAAAGCTTGCAGAAAATACTCCACCATTTCGTTCTCCTCCATCGGAGGGTTGACTCTTGCCGCTTGTTCTCTCCAGCGAAAACCATATTCTCTGAAACTTTCTCCTGGCTTCTTTTCTATCTTAGTTAAGGACAAATGATCTGGGACGATATCTATGTTGTACTGGAAGTGTCGTGCAAATGCTTGGGCCAGATCATCCCATGTATACCATCTGCTGTGGTCTTGATGTGTATACCATTCTAATGCCGCGCCACTCAGACTCTGGCTGAAGTACGCCATTAACAACTCATCTCTTCCACCAGCTCCTCTCATTTTACTGCAGAAACCCCTCAAGTGGGCCACCGGGTCCCCATGCCCGTCATACAGGTCGAATTTATGCATCTGAATCCAACAGGCAACTGAATATCAGGAAATAGACACAAATCTTTGTAGGTTATGCTCACCTGGCCTCCCAGTCCCTGCATGTTTCTGAACGATTGTTCCAAGCTTTTTACCTTCCTGAACATCTCCTCCTGCTCTAGGTTTTTAGGTGATTTCTCAGTCTCAACAGGGAGGTCGAAACGAGGAGTATAAGAGTGATGATCTGGGGCATTGAAAGTAGGCTCCGGGGGATAGTACTGATTATCTTGGGTCTGGAATAATGGCTCACTGGAGGATCGATGGAGTGTAGCTGGCGGGGGTGCTACAAAAACAGGGGTTGTTGGTGGAGGGGGTATGGGATTATTTTGGCTGGTGGTGCTTGTGGGGTTTGGGAGGTGGTACCCTGATAATGGTGGTAGTGAGTGAAACTTGGCGCATTTTGTGGGGATGAATCAGCAGTGGGAGGCTCTTGGGATTGAGCTAATGGTGGGATGAAAGCGGGGTTGGCAGGGTATGATGGTGGGGGATGCCCTTTTTCCCAGGCTTGGTACATTTCGGCCATCTGATGTTTCAACTTATATAGCTCCTCTTTCAGATTAACCTCAGACTCTTCCCCCTCTCTCGACGGATCAATAACACTTGCGTCCAGTTCTTGGCCGGCCATGATCAACTTGTTCTTAGACCTGGTGTTGTACGGGTGGGTTGCCAGAATGCCGATCAAACTAACCACCTGCCTGTATTTGATGACAACAAGCAAACTTGTTAGCGATTAAGAGCTTAACGGATGGGCAACCGCACATTGGGAATGCAATGCACCTAAGCAGTTAACCATTTCTATTATGCATTTGAACGACTGTTTGCTTCATCCCGACTTTCATTAATTCTTTTCATTTTGCATTTTTCTTTCTTTCTCTTTTCATTCCGTCTTTCTTTGTTGGCTCTCTCTCTCTTTTTTCGCAATTTCTTTACTCTCTTGTTTTGCCATTGTTTCTTTCCCCTCAATTTATTCTTATTTTCTCTCTTTCTTCTTTTCTTTTTCTTTCGTTTTATGGTTATGATCGAATCCTATGGGGATTGCCTACGAATCATGGCCCGCATGAATCAGATCATTACGTAGTTCAGGGGGTAAGTGTAAAATAAAAGAAAGATGCATTTTCGGGTTTTCAATTTTTCAAAAAAAAAAAAAAAAGAAGCAAAATACCCTGATTACAACGACTTCTCCTACAGCATTAATCATAAAAACTAACAGACTCGAAAGGTGGACTAACAGACTCCAAAAGGAAAGATGAAAATACAGACTCAAAAATGGACTAACAGACTCCAAAGAAAACAAAATACAGACTCGAATAATCATGAATACATCAGTGCCTCAATTACTGCTCCAGGGGCCCGCGGGACATCAGTCGGTCTCGCCGCGGGCCTATGCACCATATCCTCTTGAAGGCGAAATAGGTCATCCATGATCTGTCGAACAAAAATCATAACGGAAGCGAAGAACATGGACCTGGTCATGTCTTCACATTCGTTGCACTTCATCACAATGTAGTCCGCAATGCTCCTAACCCTTTCTCTGATAATACCCTTCTCTTGCAGCAACCGTCCAATCTGCTGAGATCTGGCCTCCAAAACTTGTTCAGCTGTATGATTTTGCTCTTGAAGCTGCTGCAGGTCTTTTTCTAGCTGCGACATCAAGGCATAGCAGTGTTCTCTTTCTGCTTTGAAATCTTTTGCCTGCTTGGTCATTTTGTTCTCAAGAACGGTAATCTTTTTCTTCAACCCCACGACTCTATTGTCATATTTTTCTTTTAACTGTTGAACCAAGCATGCTCGTTCCTCCGCATTCTTTGCCAATTTTGTTCGAGCCTTTGCCAATTCGCCTTCGGTCTTTTTAAGATCAAAACTATATTCACCCACTTTCCGCCTAAGATTATCTATAAGCTTTTCATCTTTTGCACTTCTAACGAGGTTCTCGGCTGCTAATTTTATTTCCTGAATTTGGGCCCGGAGGGCGTCATTTTCTTTGGCCAGCCTTTTCTTCTCACCCTCATCCGCGGCGGCTTGCACACCATTCTCGAATTGAAGATCCCTGACTTGCTTTTCCAACCCGCCTATTGTGGCTATGTACTCATTCTCCTTGGTCACCAAGCACATAGTTCCTGTGACGCTTCAACGAATTCCTGGATGTGGGGTTTTTTGGTTGGTCTTTCAGGTTCGGCCCTTGCACTGTTCTTCTTTCTATACCAAGCAAGATAGCCTGGTGAGACCTCGCCTTTAGACAAGTCACGCACTCGAGTGTTCGCCGTCAAATACTGGCACTCATTCCAAATATGATGAACTGTTTCTTCATGAAATTGGCCGTCAGAGCTGATTTCGACCGCATAAACACTAAGATCTTTATCTGGGTGCGTCACCTGACATCTTCCCAACTGTCTCATCACCCGGTATGGAGCGTAAGGCTGAATGCTTCGAAGACCCATTAGGAGGAAGTAAGGGCCGGTAGCAGGCATATACACAACTTCTTCAACAGGAAGCCAAGCCAGTGTCCATTCTATTTGTCCCGCCGTTATGGAGCGAAGGCGGGATACCCAATTTCCAAACCCTTCTGACAATTTGAAACCCGAGACCCTTGTGTCGAACTCTTCAATGCAGCTCTTTCCCGTGGATCCATAATTCATATATTGAGGGCGATGACACAGGTGCTCAATCATCCACATTTGTAGTAGCAAATTGCACCCCTCAAAAAAATCTACCCCAGCTTTACAAGCCGTGAGAGCTCGGTATATCTCAGACACTATCATAGGGGCAAGGGTGCTCTTGGCGTTGGTAGTCAAAACATTAACGACTCCAGCTACCCCAAATCAATATTCCCATCCTTCCGGGGAAACACCACGAGACCTAAGAAAGCCACCATGAAAGCGAAGCGCCTATGCTCGTCCCATTTCAATCGGTTCCCTTTGCTACAAATCCCATTTTCCGGGTTGTCAAATCCTCCTACATGCCCGTACCTCTGGTATATGAAGCGTAGAATGGAAAACCCAACTGCCAAATATGCATACTGGACCCCCTGCTTATTTTTAGCAAATCCAGAAACTTGTGAGGGGTAACGGCCCTTGGAGCGACCAGGTACTTTGCCTTAGACCTTCATTACTTCCCACATAACCTGCTATTTCTTCCAAGGTGGGTGTGAGTTCAAAATCTGAGAAATGTAGGACGTTGTGAGCTGGGTCCCAAAATTTTACCAAGGCCCTTATTATGTCTCCTCTAGGCCTGACCTTTAGCAATCTGGTAAGCCCTCCCAAATAAAGGTTGACCACATCTCGTCCTTCTTTACCCAAATCTTCCCACCACATGTGTAGTTCCAGCGGAATCTTGGACATGATTTCTATTGGTAATTTTGACTCGTGCTCATTATGCACATTTAGATTAAGGTTGGTTTAAAGACAAAGTGAATCTTATTTGAAAATTGACAAAAGGCTTCTTTTTTGCAAAAAATAAAATAAATCAGGGCTACTTTTGCTAATACGGCTTTTCATTACTTCGGAATGGAAGTTCTTAGGGTTGTGTTCACTAATGGCCAAAATTAACAAAGAAACCGTCGGTGGCTATTTTTGCAAAGCAGCCTTCCGGCGTCCCGTTGGGAAATTCGGCTATTTAGACAACAATGGCATCACCCACTTTATTTACGACAAAATGACAACATTTCATATTTTTTCAAAATTTTCAAAAAGCGGGGCTGGACCCGATGAGGGTTGCCTACGTATCCCGCGTCCGGTGAGAATCAAACCCGCGTAGTTCGGCCAGTTTTGACACGAAAAGAAAAACAAAAACCATTTTGGACTAACTCTTCTCTCAAAAACTCTTCTCTTTTTTTTTTCAAGAAATCTTTTTCCTCTCTATTTTTCAAAAATTCGGCAGAGTTTCGGGATATTTCGGACACCATTTTTGGAAACGAGTGAATTCCTCTCTCATACCTCAAACTTGGTTTTTCTTTTGGTTTTTCTCACTTAGTCTAGAAGCCGGTCAACATGCAATCCGAAACAAATTAAATGCACATGTAGCACATAAAATGCACCAGGTTGGTCTTTTTATTTTCGGGTACGCCTGTCCTAGACGGACCCAACCCCTGTATTGAGTCTCCAAGGTCAAATGCACATGATGCAAACAAGTGTTCCTACTAGGGATCCGACATGAGGCTGAGTTATTCTAGGTATAAAACCTAGGTGTATTGTTCTAGACCTAGCTTACCCGAGCGGACAACTCGAGCCGGGAGGGGGGAGGGCAGCATACCGGTAAGCAAAAGATCATCCGAATTTGCAACTTGTCCGAATCTCGTTCTAAATTGGGATATGACACTAACAGAAAGAAGTCACGCCAGCGCGCACTCCTCAGAAGATAGAAGAGAAGGGTTTCGTAGCAGTTTACATACAGTTCAGAAAATATCAAAGCGGTAAAAAGCAACATTTAGCATATTAGGCCCAAACATGTAATAACAATCAGATAATAAACAAAGCCAAATATAACAATTATTCTAAGCTCGAATTCTTGAACACTGAACCAGAGATTCTGGGTTCTTATCCCCAGTAGAATCGCCAGAGCTGTCACACCTCCTTTTTACTACCCCCAAAAGGGGTATAAGGGAGTTTTTTTCAATTAAAGCGACAATCAAAACGAGATTATTTATATTAAAAATCAGAGTCGCCACTTGGGATAATTTATGGTGTCCCAAGTCACCGGTTTAAATCCCGAATCGAGGAAAGATTGACTCTGTTTTATAGTCCGCAAAAATAAAAACCCGGGTAAGGAATTCTGTTAACCCGAGAGAAAGTGTTAGGCATTCCCGGGTTCTGTGATTTTAGCACGATCGCTCAACTGTTATTATTGTCCTATTTATTTGATTTTTAAAACATCTTTGAAACCTATGCATTTTTATTCTTTTTTAAACCGCTTTTAATAATTTATGGAATTATTCTGGAACAAGTTACGATTCTCGTACACTTGCTTATTTGGTACACATTGCGAATCGTGTCACGGGAGCCGTACCCACAATCCACAACATATTTAATTTATTAACAAGATTAAATTGTGGCCGGGTAACATAAATGTACCCCTGAATGTTTAGAAATTAAGTGTCACGACCACGTCACGGGAACCGTACCCGTAGCTATGACAATTATTTAATTAACGCGCCTAAAGCAACTACGAAAATTCAAGGCATTTTCCATACTAAATTTGTATTTACGTGAGGGCCATAGATTATAGGATTTTATTTGTGTATGGCACACCTCAAATTATTTTTAAGGGAAAAGAATTGTATTTTTTGAGGCCAACTAAAGATATTCCTATTTTAATCTAATTTGAAATTAGGTATCACAACCACGTCACGGGAACCGTACCCGTAGTTGTAATAATTTAATTACGTGCCTAAAGCAAACTACGAAATTTATTCTAGTATCTAAGTTATAAGATATGAGGGCCATAGGTTATATGATTCAAACGTATGAATGGCACACCTCCATTTCTTGCAAAGGAATTGCACTCAAATTAAAGGAACTATGGATATTCAGATTTAGACCTAATTAGGGGTTAAGTATCACAACCACGTCATGGGAACCGTACCCGTAGTCGTGATTATTTAATTACGTGCCTAAGGTAAACTACAAGAGATTATGTTTGAACTAAAATTGGAATTGCAAAGGGATTACCGATTGAGAACCTTTACGAACAAGACAGATAAGGCCCTAAAGCATTTATGGAAATCAACGGCTGAAGTATAGTACGCTGGATGGAAACATGGGCTAATAAAATTCTTTGGCCCAAAATCCGATCAAGCCCAAGCCACGCTTTAGATGAAATTGGCCCGTTTGGCCTTAAAGAATTGTGATCCTTTTCCCCAGGATTTCTTCCATTTTTAAAGCAGGGTAACAACATAGTAATGAATAACATATACTGAGGTACCCAAAAACATAATCAATCAAGGAAAGCTACATAAATCATTCAACATGGAACAAGATAAAATGGCAATTAAAGAAAGGAAATAAATCATGGTCTTTTAATCTTATGGCCTCTTTTACATGCTCAATGATTTTTATATCTTCCTTTGACTAACAGTTTTTCACCATCCACCAGATATTCTCATGGACATAAGCAACAAACTCGAAACACTTAAGCAATTCAAACCCCGCTTCTAATTACAAAGTAAAACCAAGATATCAAGACAACATGAAATGACCCTTATTTGAAAATCTAGATGCAACAATGATAACCATACATCAAACATCATTCACAACCTTATTACAAAAGGTTCTAATATCTCCAACACAATTTCAGAGCCAAAATTACGTTAGCAAACTCCCAATCACAATGTATACCCACTTGGTTCAAGCATTCAATTTTTTTTCCTTTTTACGAGATTTTCAACACAAACAGAAGTCATATCCTAAAAAAAACTCAGGTGTTACAATGACAATTTCATGCTCAAGAAACAAACCTACATCTATTGATGAACACAGCAGAACCATGGCTGACAGAAGAGAATATATACAAATTGACTGAACTTAGAAGCCAATTACTAAAAAATTTGATAACTCATTACATCAACTTCAACACATGCATCTTCATATTCAAATCACACTCCAAGGATTTAAAAGCGTACTTGTATACAGCAAAACGAAAAAAAACCAGAATAAATGTATCTGGGATCAGCTTATGACAACCAAGAAATAACGGAGCTCAGCAGCAAGGAAAACAGCAATGGTAACCAACAGCCTCAATAAACAGCCCTGTTTTAGCTTTGGAAACCCGAAAAAATTCCCAGAAAAGTCGACCCAAAACCTTTTGCCAAAGAAAAATGAAGCTCAAAACTAGATAGTTTTTGTAGAAAAAAAAAGATTTTAGTCGTTTTTGTTTTTGGAGTCTTTATACCTGCCTTAGGAATGAATGAAAAGAGCCTTTTTATAGAAAGGTTCTAGGCAGCAAAACCTGATTTTCTTCATTCAGTATTACCTCTCTTGAATTCCCTCTTGTTCACTTCCATCCCCAAACTTTAAACTCATTTATTAATCCACCCATTTTCCTTTTTCCTAGAACCTTCCCAGATAGTTTAGGAAAGATTCCTTTCATTCAAATCTCCTAACTACCCTTTAAAAAATTTACTAATTACCTTTCAACTATACCAAGCATTTGAGCCAATATGCCCAAAATTTCTTTGATCTTCTGCACTAGCATGCCATAACATTCTCTTTGGGCCTCTGTACTAACAAGCCCAATTCCGAATCCAAACCAAACAAATTCAGAAGAAGCCTAAACAACCAAGGCTCTGAACTAAACTGAAAACAAAACTTCCAAGGAGGAAAAAGAAATAGAAAGAGGAAAAGAAAAAGGAACAAAAAGGAAAAGAAAAATCAAAAGATGTCAATGCATTAACATAGGCGATTAATCGTATTACTAAGCTATTATTGCCGACTTAGTCAACTATGAACTAAACATGCCTTAAACCTAAATGTGAGATGAAGAGTTATAAACAAGAAAACAACAAAAAAAGGAAGAAAGGTATACCAGTTGGTCTATCAAAGAGATCGATGACCCAGCGAGTCGATAACCAGCAAAAATGTTTCGGCGAATGGTGGGAATTGTAACATGAGCACTGGCCGGAATTTCTTCAACGGCTAGTGCTCCATGTCACAATCCTCAACACATGCCAAGAGGAAGATGAAGCAGAAGCTTGGAGTATTGGCTCATCAATGGTTGTTTAACCAGAAATCGGTTACCATGAAACGAATCGAAATCACAACCAATTGACTAGTCGATTCACGCATGTTATTGTCAAGAAGATGCCAGGTGAGGGAGGAATCAGAGGAGGGAAAACATGTTGGATTTTCTGTAATCTTAGATTTGAAATTCGGAAAGATTGGGTANCAACGGAGGTTGTGTGGTCAATTTTTGGTGGAGTTTGGAGATCCGCCGCTGCCGCTGGAGATTGTCGGTGGGTGGCGGACGGTGGTGAGATACAGGGTGAAGGAGATGAATAGATATGGTCCTAGGTTGTCTCTGAAGTCATTTGGACATTTTTAAACAGATGAGGTGAGGCTTTCATGGCCGTTAGATGAGAGAAAATGAAGGGCCAGGATTTCTTTAAAACACTTGAACTCAAAACGACGTAGTATTGCCCTCATACTACGTCGTTTCATGCATCTTAGAAGCTGAAGACTTTGAAGCGGGTAACTAGGCTGGAATGGGTTGGGGGGATTGGGCTTGGATTTGGAACGGGTGGAGGGGTAATTTGGGCTCCACCAAGGCTTAGCCTAATAGAATCAACCTTTGCAATTAACCCCATTTGTTTTCTATTCTTTTATTCCCTTTCTTTTTATTTGTCTTTTCTTTTTCTTTTTTTTTTATATTTTAATACCAAAACTAAATTCCTAAATTAATCTAAATTACAAAATTAAGCTAATTATCTGGTTATGAAAATTATAAAAATCACTTAATTCTAAATTAAAAGAGAAAAACCAATAACCTAAAGATTTAAAGGTAAAAATGTAAAAATGAGCTATTTTTTGTGATTTTTAATTTTTATAAAACAGATAATTACTGATTAATCCTAAAAATATAAAACTAAAGCCTAATTGCAATAGATAGTATTTTTGGTATTTTTCATGATTTAAATAACACTTAAACATGCACAGAAATGCAAATAATTAGCACAAATTTTCACAAAATCCTATAAAATTGAAAAAAATGGAAAAAATTGTTTTCTTATATTTTCTGGGAGTAATTCCTATATGGCAAAAATCACGTGCTCACACCTGGTGCAACCCCATCTCCACAGGAAAATGCTCCGAGTCACCACCCACAGTCCTCACCCAAGTCTTAGAATCATTATAAATATCCTTAATCACCCTAATGTACGCTACCGGAATGCCGCTAACCTCCAAACACCTCCACAGGACCTCCCTCGGGATTTTATCGTACGCTTTCTCAAGGTCCACCATATGCAAATCCTTCTTCCTTTCCCTGTACTGCTCCACTAATCTCCTTACTAGATGAATCGCTTCCGTAGTCGAACGTCCCGGAATGAATCCAAAAAGGAACAAGAAATCAGAAATATGGTTGTTACCATTTAATGCAACAATGTATGTCACAAATTTCTGGTAGAAGACAAAAAGGATCATAAAAGGATTTTTAAAGTTGGAAGATTCCGTTTTTCACATCAAAATATTTTTGGAAAGCCCAAAATGAGTATATCATGAATATATAAGTTTTAGGCAAAAATATTTAACAAGTTATTTCTAAAATGCTGAAAACAGAAGCAGTTTTTCGTCAGAAAAATAGTCAAAAACTGCAAATCTTCAAAAAAATCATATCTCACTCGTTTTTAATCTGTTTTTCACATATAATATATTTTCGGAAAGCCCAAAAGGAGTAGAACATGATTATATAAGATTTAGGCAAAAACTTTTAACATTTATTTCTAAAACGCTGAAAGCAGAAGCAGTTTTTCGTTAGAAAAATAGTCAAAAACTGCCAATCTTCAAAAAATCATATCTCACCGATGACCAAAACGCAAAAAACCAGAAACTGTTTTCTCTGAAACTTGTCAAAAATTAGCCAACAAAAAAAAAATCAACATAAACTTATAAAAAAGCGATTTCAAGACAATTTGCATGAATAACTGGATCATTCAACCATGCTATGATACCAATATAATATAATTCGGAGCAAAAACAACGGATTGTGTATCTTAAATTTGCAGCGGATATTATTGTTGTTACTACCAAAAGAATCTGTCCCAAGTCTCCTTTGATTTCGCTAGGAAATCAAGGTTAAAGTTCACAAACTAAATATCTTTTAGTATGATGATGTAATCTAGAAAGTCAGGATTGCTTTTTTTTTTTTCTTTCTGATTTTTTTTCCTTTTGTTTTCTACGTAATGTCTCTCGTGCTCTCTCTTTTGAAGCAGAAGACTTCCCTTTTTTATTAGGAGAGGTTGAGCAGTTATCACATAACTGTTCCCTCTCCTTTTCAAAAAGGATTTGAACAGTTATAACTGTTCCCCCTCCTTTAAAGGATAAGGTTGAACAGTTATAACACGACTGTTTATCCTTTATTTAAAAAACCAGTTAATCCTTTATTAACGGGTCAGGTAAGATTGGATCGAGTCGGTTCACATAGGCGCCCCATGATCCCAAAAACTTACAGTATAGTACCTATTAAAGAAGAAAACGCTTGCTACTAAAAAAAATTCATTTTCGGAGACCTATAGTTTAAGAATATGGGGATCTCATCTGGTCATCCATCTCATTACATTCGTAACTTGATGGTAATTATTAAACAGCTTTATTTTTAATGATTTAATTTCCCCAATAAGCATTTATTAATACTCCTAATTACCTCATCACCCTTGTGACTAGTGATTGAGATTAGTATTATATTTTCCTTATAATGCATTTTCAGTACTTTTTACTCTCGTGCAACGATAACATGACGACGACAACAACAATAACAACAAACAACAATAATATTCAGTTTTTTTTTTCTTTTTTCCATCTACAGAATTTTTCTTTTTGAAGGGGATCTTTGGAGTAACGATAAAGTTATTTTCGTATGACCTCGCGAGTTTGAGCCATCAAAGCAACCACTAATGCTTGTATTAGGTTAGGTTGTCTGCGTCATACCCCTAAGGGTACAGACTTTCTCCAGACCTTATGTGAATGTGGAATGCTTCGTGAACCGAGTTGCCTTATTTATGTTTATTTGGTATCACTCTACACATTATTGGTAGCTAGAGAATTTGTTTTTGAGGTGTTTGATAAAAAATTGCTCGTGTCAGTAGCTGTTATGTTGAGATTAATTGTCCTAATTTTTTGTCTAACTCTTAAAATCAGTTGTTTTATTATTTTTATACAGATTAATTAGTCACTACTACCCATGTTCTTACAACTCTTTGCTCATATAATATTTTTTTTTTGGGATTACTTTTTATACTACATGCATCTATAGAATTGAATAGTTCTTCCTTCTGATGAATCTGATGATGGATGGATGTACTTTAGTTGTATAATTGTGCAAAAAAAAAAAAGAGAGATATATGTGGGAAATATACTTTCAAATAATACTCCAATATATACAAACTTAAAAAGAGCATTTTTTTTTCTTAAAGAAAAATAATGTCTTGTGATGGAAATTTGGACTCAACCACCTGTACAAATGTTGAGTATTGAAATTTTGATGATTAACAAAGTGTGATTAAATTCTCAAAGAACCAGATTCTCAACGTAGTTGCTTAACTGCTGTGAAGAACCACCTCCTCAGGATAAAAGATCAGCTCCTCATAATGGATACTTATACGTCTGTATAAAACAGTAACTTTATCTAAATGTTACCCATGTCCGAGTTTGGTGGAAGAAGGTTGCTATAAGTGATAAGGGTTGTTGCTGAAGAAGATACAGATAATTCAGTCAGAGACAAAAGTCCCAAAGCTTGTGAAATTCTTGGAACAGTAGGAGTCCTATCATATAAGAAGCTGACTATGAATAGGGCTCCTAGAAGATATCAAGTCGTGTTTTAAATAGGATAGACTTTGGACTTCTGAACTATCTTTTTACACATCAACTAAAGAGTCATAAGTCGTTTACTTGTATTGAGTACTTGCCTTGTATTCTTCTCGAGTCAGTCTAGTGAATGTGTTTTAGGAAATTGAGTCGTAATCAAGTGTTATAAATAATTAGGGAGTTGGAGTGAGCATTTTGATTTACAAGTTAGAGTAACTTGTAAATCAAATAGGAGTAGTAGGAGAATTTGGAGAGTATTTAATTACTCTCTTGTAATTGACACATTTTGGCTCATTGTTTTAGTAGAGTTGGAGTTGAAAATCCTACGTGGTAGGTCGTGGTTTTTGCACCTTTTGAGCCGGGTGATTTTCCACGTAAAAATTGCTATGTTCATTTTATTGCTTGTTTATTTTTTGCTTAAGGAACACGGTAAAGAACCAAGTTCTTTAGTAATCCATACAGGCACTCAAGCTAATAATTGATATCAGAGCAGGTTCTCTCATTTACACGGCTAATACCTAGAGTAATCTTGAAAGCATGATGAGTGCTCCATTCGGAATTAATGAAGGACGATCAACTACCAAGGTACCTTGTTCAATGGAAAATATTATAGTTGGTGGAAAGCAAGAATGGAAGACTTCCTGACAGCTGAAGACTATGAACTATGGACCATAGTGTACCAAAGTCCTTGAATCCTACTAAACAAAAAGCACAAAATAAAACAGTTCCTAAGGACCCCTCCGAATTTGTGGCAACAGATTTCAGAATGATAGAGAAGAATGCAAAGGCTAAGAAAATCCTTATCTGTGGACTTGGTCCTGATGAGTACAATAGAATTTCTTTGTGCTCTAATGCGAAGCATATATGGGATGCACTCCAAACTGCTCATGAAGAAACAAACCAAGTAAAGAGATCAAGGATTGAGCTACTCATGAGAAACTATGAGCTTTTCTCCATGAAGGAGTCTGAGCCCATCCAGGATATGATGACTAGGTTCACTATAATAACCAATGAACTGAAATCACTTGGAAAGTTCTCTGAATCCTTCCAGCATCATGGGAATCAAAGGTCACTGCAATCCAGGAAGCCAAGGAATTGGACAAAATCTCACTTGATGAGTTGGTTAGAAACTTAAAAACTCATGAAATGAGAAAAATAGAACTGCGCAAGGAAGAACCAAAGAAGGATAAGGCCTTGGTTCTTAAAGCATCTGAGTATGATGAATCTGACTACGATGATCCTGATCTAGCAATGTTTGCCAAGTTCAAGAGGTTCATGAAGAATTCCAAAAGTTCATCCAAGAGAGAGACCAATAGTAAGCCCAAGCAGATCGACAAAGCTAACTATGATGAGTGCTACAAGTGTGGCAAGCTAGATCGCATGGTCAAGAACTGCCCAATGTAGAAAATTGAGCGGAGAAAAGAATGAGCTGAAAAAGAGAAATCGGAGAAGATGAGAGAAAATGGTTCTAACGAAGGAAAAATCCTAGGCAAAGGATTTACTGAAGCATATGAGGACAGTGGAAATGATCAAGAGGAAGAAAAGGAGGATGAGGCTATAACTCTCTATCCTGTGATTGATGAACACCAAGCTGTGAAAACAGAACCCCTAGTACAGCTTGGAATGCATATTGGAAGACCTCGTTTGTTTGATGAACACCATTATGATGAATGGAAGCTACGTATGGAAACATTTATTCAGGCTACTGACTTTGACCTATGGGTATTCAGTCATGGACCAATTCTCCCAACCAAATTGGATAGTGAAGGTAACAAGTGCAACAAAAGAGAAGAGGAATACGATGAGGAAGATCGTCGGCTAGTTCAGAAAAATGCTAAAACAAAAGACTTGCTCTACAAACGCCTGTCTAGAAACACTCGCCTCAGAGTGTACTCTTGCATCTCTGCTAATGATATATGGAGGACCTTGGAAACTGACTTTGGAAATGAAAACATCGAAGTGGCTTTAATGGCGATTGAAGAATCCAAAACAGAGGAAGAAGTGATAGGAATGATGGCCATGAGTGATTCACAAACTGAAGATGAAGCAAATCAGGTAAGTATATTTGAATTGAAAGAAAATATTCATGCTATATCCAAAAAACAACAGATGGCCATAATTGTAACCTTAATGAATGAAATGTATAAAATGAGTACTGGAAATGATTAGCTAATAAGCAACCTTTCTTGTGTCAAACTTTATATCAAAGAGTTTGACAAAGCTAGTTTAGAGAAACATGTCAAAGACATTAAGAACCAGGTTCTTGAGCTTACTTCTGAGAATGAGAAATCTCCTGATATACATGGCAAAGGAAAAATGAGTGATCTGCAGGATAAGCTTGAAAGGAATTAAAAATTGCTAATGATAATCTTTGTGATGTTGAATGTAGAAATAAAGTCCTGCATGAAAACCTAAAAAAGACTAATTATGAACTCTTTAGACTAAGAAAATGTCATAGATCTTCTCATGCCTTGAATTGGCTGGATAAAAATTGTGCTCTAACAAATCTAGAATTGGCTACAGAAAACCTGTCCTAAATTTGACCCAAAGTATGTAGGAATTTCTAATAATAACATGTGCACTCATTATGAAAGAGTAGGACACTTTAGAGACACTTGTCCTGCCTTAATTCATGCTCAGTTTAGAAACGCCTTTGGTATTGCTAAAAATGTGAAGAAGGAAGATGAGCCAAAGGTTAATCCTCATGTCCATACTAAGTGGATTAAGGTTAACAAGAAAATAGCTCATAATCCTCTCCCCTTCTGGACAATAAGGGATCTGATTCATCATTTTTCCAACAAAAAGGGATCCAAGCTTGTCTGGGTTCTGAAAACTAACTTGTGAATTTTGGTGCAGGCTAAGGTGAGAGGAAACAATCAGGACTAGTATCTAGATAGTGGATGCTCAAGACATATGACTGGAGAAAAGAAAAACTTCCTCTCACTGACAATCTTCCAAGGAGGGAGTGTGTCATTTGGAAATGAGAAAAAGGGCCAGATAACAGGTATTGGCAAGGTTGGCAAGTCACTCTCTTCATGCTATAGAAGATGTGTATTATGTGGTAGGTCTTAAACACAATCTTCTTATCATCTCACAAGTGTGCAACAAAGGAAATGAGGTAAAATTCAATTCTAAAATTTGCACTGTCACTAAGCTTGATACTTATGAAATTGTGTTAAAGGGTAAGAGACATAACAATGTCTACAAGATATCTATCATGTCACTTCCCTAGAGTGAGCACGCATGCCTAAGTGTAGTGGAAGATGATCAACTGCTATGGCATAGAAGACTAGGACGTGCTAGTCTCTCTCAACTTAACAAGTTGGCAGCAAAGGACTTGGTCCTTGGGCTACCTAAAGTTGAGTTCACCTCTGACAAGGTATGTGATGCCTGTATTAGAGGGAAACATGTTAGGTCATCCTTTAAATCTAAAAGGTTTGTAAGAACTTCTAAACCTCTGGAACTCCTTCACATGGACCTATGTGGACAAATGAGAATAAGGAGCAGATGAGGTAAGAGGTATATGTTTGTGATTATTGATGAATTCTCCAGATATACCTGGACATTGTTTTTGGGATTCAAAGAAGAAACATTTTATGTTTTCTGTGTATTTATCAGAATGATTCAACAAAATCTAGGATGTAATGTTTTAAGTGTAAGAACTGACCATGGAACTGAATTTGAAAATTCAAAATTCTTTAAGTTCTGTGGCTCACATGGCATTAACCATAATTTCTTTGTACCTAGAACTCAACAACAAAATGGGGTTGTAGAAAGAAAGAATAAATCCTTAGAAGACATGGGGAGGACCATGTTGATTGCTAGTGGAGTGCCTAAGAGTTTCTAGGCTGAGGCAATCAATACTGCTTACTAACTGCTAAATAGATGCATGGTCAGACCCATTCTTGAGAAAACTCCCTATGAGTTACTTCGAGGAAGAAAATCCAACATCACTCACTTGAGAGCCTTTGGGTGCAAATATTTTGTGCATAACAATGGGAAAGAAACTCTAGGTAAGTTTGATGACAGAAGCGATGTGGGAATTTTCTTGGGCTAATCTCCACATTCTTGGGCTAATCTCCACATAGTAAGGCCTATAATGTTTTTAATAGAAGAATTGTGTGTGTGGAAGAAAATATTCATGTTATTTTTGAAAAATCTAAGAATTTAGCTAAGAAAGGTTGTAGGATGAAGATTATGACATAGGGTTCACTGGTAATGGAGATACAAAGGGATCTGATGAAGATGGATCTTACAAACAAAAAGAAATTGACAGTGATCATGAGGAACAAGGAGAAGAAAGAATTACTCTAACTGATGACCAAACTAATGAAGTCACACCTATTGAACCTGCTCCTTTGGGTCACTCCTCGGGTGAATCTTATTTGGGTATACAAATCAGACCATGGAAGCACCAAAGCTCATATCCTCTTGAGAATATCATTTCTGATCCAAATGCAGGGGTACAAACAAGGTCTTCTCTAAGAAATCTATGTGCACTCACATAAGCTCTAAAGGATCCAGACTGGATCATAGCCATGCAAGAGAAGCTAAATCAGTTTGAAATAAGCAATGTCTGGCACCTGGTACAGAAACCCAAGAACAGAACTGTCATAGGTACCAGATGGGTGTTCAAAAACAAGTTGGATGAACATGGAAATATCACAAGAAACAAGGCCAGACTAGTGGTTCAGGGATACAATCAAGAGAAGGGCATTGACTATGATGTGACATTTGCACCTGCAGCTAGAATGGAGGCTATAAGGATGCTGATAGCCTTTGCTACCCACATGGAGTTCACTTTATACCAAATGGATGTAAAGAGTGCCTTTTTGAATGGTTACCTGAAGGATGAAATGTCTGTCAAACAACCTCCTAGATTTGAAAGTGAAGAATTTCTTGACTATGCGTGCAAACTGGATAAAGCTCTTTATGGACTGAAACAGGCTCCAAGATCATGGTATGAAAGGCTCTCAAAATTCCTCCTAGCCAATAACTTTGTAAGAGGAAAGGTGGACAACACTCTATTTCTAAGAAGCAGGGAGAAGAATATTCTTATTGTGCAAGTCTATGTGCATGACATTATTTCTGGGGCTACCAATGAAGCAATATACAAGGAATTTTGCTAAGATGATGGGAAATGAGTTTGAAATAAGCATGATGGATGAATTGAACTTCTTCCTTGGGCTGCAAATCAAGCAAGCACCTACTGGAACCATGAGACATTAGCAGAAATATATCAAGGAACTATTGAAGAAGTTCAACATGGATTCCTCTAAGTCCATTGACTCACCCATTGCAATTGTAACAAAGTTGGACCTTGATGAAGACGGAAAAATTGTGGAACAAAAACTATATAGAGGAATGATTAGGTCACTATAGTACCTCATAGCAAGCAGGCCTGATATAGTGTTCAGTGTGGGATTGTGCAATATTTCAAGCAAATCCCAAGGAATCTCACCTGAAGGTTGTCCAAAGGACTCTAAGATATCTCAAGGGGGCTCCTGACCTCTGTTTATGGTATCTCAGAGGGTATAACTTTGATCTAGTTGGTTATGCAGATGATGACTATTCAAGTTTTCATGTTGACAGGAAAAGTACTTCAGGAACAACTCATTTTCTAGGTTCTTGTCTGGTGTCTTGGAAGCCAAAAAAGCAAAACTCAGTGGCCTTATCTACTGAGGCTGAATATGTGGCAGCAGCATCCTGTTGTGCTCAGTTGCTATAGATAAGACAACAGCTAAGGGATTATGATATATTCGTTTATTGTGTTCCCATTTTTTGTGATAACACCAGTGCCATAAACACTGCTAAAAATTCATTTCAGCACAAGAGAACCAATCACATTGAAGTTAGACATCACTTTCTTAGAGATAATGTTAAAAAGGGGAATATCTCAATTACCTTTTGTAAAATTAAAGATCAAATTGCTGATATTTTCACTAAAACTATGAGTAGGAATCACTTTGAAAGGAATAGACTAGAACTAGGTCAAATAAACTCTTCCTACTGAGTTGAACCCTAATGATTGGCTAGAAAAGGCATAATAAGATGTAGATAATTAAGTACAATGTGTTTGATTCAGCTCTATGCTTATGTTAAGCTCACACACTTGCTTTGAAAATTTGGTTGATAACTGTGTTGCATGATACTAATATGAAGTGCTGAATCCTTAGTGCAGAAACACATAAGGAGTTGCTAAGGAGCTGGTTCTTTGACTCGGGTACATGACATACTGTCTTAAGTCACTAGGACTCTATATTCTAAAATTATTGCTATACTCAGACTTCTAATTCCATTGGCATCACTTCCAATCATCTTCTAGTTAAAGAGTAAGGAGGAATCCTAGTGCAATTAGAGATCAATTACTCCTGAAATCATAGCAGTCAAAGTAACCGTTATAAGAGCCCCATTAGAACTCAAAATTCGGTCACATTCTCTCTTCCAGTCAAATCAGTAGTAACACCTTTAAAAGGCTTTTATGATCAGCTTCTCATACCTTACTGTTTCTCTCAAACCCTAAGCAAGAATCAAAAGCAATTATCAAGAACTAATTCTCTCTTTCTCTTCTTCAAGTATCTTATCTGATCACCATGCCTAAAGCCAGTCAAACACCCTCTAAAGCTAAATCATCAACCAAGTCTGAAGCAAAACCCAAAATCATGAAGCCCAAATCGAAGAAAAATGCCAAGCCATCAAAAGAACCCACACCCACGCATGTTCCTTCTCCTTTGATATCCTCCACTATACCTACATCATCATCCCCTGTTCATACTGTTCATATTGTTCCTATCATTCCTGTCTCCATTGTATCCCTCCTCCAAAAATAACTACCCATGAACCTGAGCTTCCTGCGAAAATTACCTCTAAGTACACAAAGGTCAAAGCTACTACAGGAAAATCTGTCAAGAAAGTGCTTGATGTTGCTATGCAGGGTGACACTGTAGCAAAGGAATCTGTGGTTCAGGGGGAATTAGTGCCAGTCACTACAGATCAGGTACAACATCCTCCCTCCAAATTAGATATTTTGATATCTGCCATAGATACTACACCCACAGATACTCTCCCACCCACGAGTGAGAAGCCATCACTGGAGAAATTCACTGTAGAAAAGGGTGCAAGGGATCTGGGGAAGGAGGTAGATATAATGGCTATGGAGCCTGTGGTTGAGGGGAAATAAAGTAAAGAACCTGTGCAAAAGGAGGATTCTGATGCCCTTTCTTTTAGTTGGACTAAGGGTGAGGAAGATGATGGGGGTGAAAAGAAGAAGAACTGGTGAACAGCCATGAAGAACATGATGCTCAAAACATAGCCAATGAAGAATAAAAGAGTGAGAATAAGGGAGCATCTGAGATGAGATGGAGAGTGATACAGAAGATAATAAGATAGGTGAACATGCTAATGATTCTGCAGAAGAAGAAAATCTGAGTGAAGAAGAGGAGGTTTATAAAGGGAAGGTGAGGATCAAGAAAAAGTAAGTGAGAGTGAAGGAGGTGATGAAAAGAGTGAGGAAGAAGAGGGGAATGTGAGTGAGGAATCTGAAGGTTCCATGACAATTGGAAACACTGTCATAGCCCCTTTAGAAGAAATTGGTAAAGAGACAAGGGCCCAAGAACCTGGGTCTTTATTAACTCCTTTCACTGGAGATGAAGAAGTTAGCAGTGATGAAGATGATGTGCCACTATCTCAGGTAGGGAAGAAATCCAGGAAGACCCCTGTGAAAGCTACAAAGTCAGCAGTCTCAACAAAGAAAGGAGTGGTTCCTCCTGCCAGAACTCCTCTCACAAGGAGTAAAAGAAAGGTTATTGATGCACAAATCATTAAAGATTCTAGAAATGCAAAGAAGCCAAAGAAGAAGGTTTCAATTGTGGAACCTGTTGTTGAGGTGGACAGAGAAGATGAGTCTGACTCTGCCTTGCCAGCAAAGTCTGCTACACCAAAGAAAAAGGGTGCCAAAGTCACCAAACCTGCTACCTCTTCTGTAAGGGCCAGTAGGGGTAAGACAAGAAAGAATATGCCAGCTGCAGTTGATCGACTCACAGAGTTCGGGAACAAAAAATGCTAAACGGTAAGATTCTTGCAAACACTAATGAGAAAGGGGATGGCTCAACTGGTTGAAAAACCTGAGCTACAGGGGTGGAAGCATATATTTGTCAAAGCTTTTTTCCCAGTATGTGTTCCTACTGTGGTGGAGTTCTATACAAATTTCACATTTTATGGGAAGGTCGTCAAGAGTTAGGTAGGGGGCTTTGACATGGAGTTTGATACTGAGGAGCTGGGATTGCTTCTGAATGTCTCTTCCTTGGGATTTGACAACTACTTGAAGAATAAGTGACCAGCCATAGACAATGATGTTAACACTGGCATTGTAGTCACCAGGAAGTTCTCCCAAAATTTTTAACTAGATACTCCCCAGAATATGTACAAGACTGATATGACTCCCTTCCACAAATTACTGTTTCAGTTTGTCAACTACTTCATTCTTCAGAGGTCTGAGAGAAGGCATGAAGCTACTTCACTGGACATGGCTGTAATGGAGCTGCTCGACACTGGTAGACCTATCAATCTTCCTAGCCTGATGATTTAGCACATGGCAAGGGCTGCTGATACCTCCAAACCTAAGCATGCTATGCCTTATGATTTCATGTTGACAAGCTCAACATTGCCTTACCTGAGCTTAAGTTTGGAAACCACAATGACGTTTTGGATGTTGTTACCCTCAAGAAGTGTGGGTATGAGGAGATCAAGGCTAGAGAACCCACAAGATATGCTATTCTACCCGGGAGCAGTAGGGTTATAGAGCTCAGCAAGAGGCTGGAGTTGGCTGTTGAATAGAATACCAAGCTTCTTAACGACAATAATGAGCTGCGACAGGAAACAAAGCATATCATGGAAGAACTTAGAAGAGATAGGGAGGCTCATGCCCAACAGATTGCCACCCTTGTGAAAGCTTTGACCCCCTTTGCCTCTTACTCATGAACTTGTTCCTTCCTAGTGTCCTTAGTTTTTTTGCTATTCCAGTGATGCCTTATCTTTTGTTCCTTTTTATCTTCGTCTGAGTAGTTTGTTGTATGCTTAGTTTATTTTGTTCTAATGATAAAGACAAGGCCCTGGGCTTCTTTTGACACTACTTAATGTCTCCTATTACTCTGCTTTACTGCTTTGTACTATATTGGATCATCAACCTAGTCTATTTGCCTTTTCTTAAACTTGTGTTGTTGCTTGTTTGGCCTTGAATCTTACATTATCTATTTTTAATTTTATTTTGTGTGTGTTTTCAATGATGCCAAAAGGGGAAAGATAAAAGTTGGAAGGTTGGAAGGTTGTGGGTTATGCTATGAACATACATGTCTACCAATAGTCCTTATCACTTGGTTCTGGTTCTTTGCTGTGATTCCCTGGTTCTACTATATACAAAGTTTGTCATCATCAAAAGGGGAAATTTATTGAGTATTGAAGTTTTTATGATTAACAATGTGTGACTAAATGCTTAAACAACCAGGTCCTCAACGTAGCTGCTTAACTGCTGTAAAGAACCAGCTCCTCAGGATAAAAGATCAGCTCCTCATGATGGATACTTATACGTCTGTAAAAAACAGTAACTTTATCTCAAAGTTACCCAGGTCTGAGTTTGGTGGAAGAAGGCTGTTATAAGTGATAAGGGTCGTTGCTCCCTCCGTCTCAAATTATTTGTCATGGTTTCTAAAGATAGTTGTATCAAATTATTTGTCATTTTAGATGCTCAAGAGTAAATTAATTATCTTTTCCTATTCTACCCTTAATATTAATTGTTCTTGAAGACTACACACACTTTAATTATGAGTAAGTATTAAATGAAGGGAGATTATATTTCAGATATAAATAAGGGTAAAATAGTCAAAAATATTTAATATTTTCTTAAGGGGCATGTAAAAGATAAACATGGCAAATAATTTGAGACGGAGGGAGTAGTTTTTACTCTCGTGCTACGATAACAGAGATCTAATGATAACAACAACAACAACAAAAGACAACAATAATATTCAGTACTTTTTTCTTTTTTCCAGCTGAATTTTTCTTCTTGAAGGGGACCTTTGGAGCTACGATAAAGTTATCTACGTATGACCTCATGGGTTTGAGCCATAAAAACAGCCACTAATGCTTGTATTACGTTAGGTTGTCTGCATCACATCCCTTGGGGTGCGGGTTTTTCCAGAACCTGTGTGAATGCAGATTAATTGATATCAAAAGGACTCGATAGATTTGTTAAGTGTGAGAGAGAGAGAGAGATTTAGAGATAGAAAGAGAAGGATGAGATGTATTGATTATTACACGAGGACATAGAGAAGGAGGTGGGGCTTTATTATATAGATTCATGGAAAGTGAGTAGTAGTTTGGAAAATGGACGGGAGCCTTAAAATAACGGTAAAGTTGTCTCTTTGTGACCTATATGTTACGGGTTCGAGTCATGGAATTAACTATTGATGTTTGTATCAGGGTAGGTTCCCTATATCAAACCTCTTGTTGTGCAACCATTCCTCGGACCCTGCGTGAATACGTGATGTTTCATGCACCGAAAAAAAAGGTGGTTTGGAAAATAGTGAACAAAAGGTGGCATGTGATGTGAGGGAAACTCATTATTTTTATTCCTACTTTTTAATTCTAATGTTTAAATGAAGCATATAGTATATTAATACGACTTATTAATTAACTCGTTTTGCACCTTTGAGTTTGCCCGTCTTAGCATATATATATATATTAAAATACTACATCCCTTGAAATCATGTATAGAGAGATTTAGAAATACCACTTTACCATCCAAGTGAGACTACAGATTAGTCGGACCCAAAAACAAGTACCGAAAATTTAAGTGAAAAAACAAAAAATAAAAGTGCTATTGATATTTTTGACTGTCTCTAATTTCATGTGTTGATGTTTCTTAATTCATTGCTTGAAAATGCTTGAAACGTAATAAAATGTCTGCTAATATTTGTTCGAGTTGAAAGTAATGATTTCAGTTAAATCTGACTCATTTGTATTAATGCAATATGCAGCCCTAAAAAGAATTTGAAGTTCTAGCATTTTGCATTAATACAACACGCAGCCCTAAAAATTTAATTAACTAGGGGTTCCTACATTCTTCAAATAGCACCAACTCTGTAAATTCTTTAATCGGCTATTTGTTATTCTATCTCTAACGAAGTGTGACCAACTTCGTTTTGTGATGATTCATAATTAAGTAGGCAACTAATTTAGAACAAGCTAGCCGTACATATCTTAAAGTTGGACATATTTATGTATAATATAATATTAATTTACTTGTATTTTTATCGTTCTTTGATTGTATTTTACAGAGAATATATGTCCAACTAAGTTTAAATATGGTTTTGCACTTATTTGGATTTACATTGGAGATGAAATTTGGAGTGAAAATAACGAAAAATATGACTACACAAGGGGAAAAATACTTATTTGTATCAGATGTTTCCATTAGAATATACTAAGTTAATATGATTACGTGATAAATTAAGGTGAGATCAATTAATTATAATTTAGTATTAAACAAATTTGTAAATATATGTTTATATTTATCGATTTGGTGTAAAATTAAGATGAATAATTCTATATTTTAAAGATTTAGTCTACGACTCTCAAAAACGACGTGTCATTTTTTATTCATTCTTTCTCTTTTCCTTTTCATTTTCTTTTTCCATCTTTCAATCAATTCAAATACAATTGCATTATACTAATTGGAAAATTCCCCATTAATGAGTCGTCAATTACTAATAAGTATTAGGCGTATACTTTAACAAGTTAAACATTACTATTGCCTCTTATCCTCTGAATTGACAGATCCAATGGTTTTCTTTTTAATTAGGGAACAAAGCAGATTCTTCAATTTTCTATTATCTATTCAATAGGGATATCCTGGTGGTATTAATTTACGGTACTGTAAAACATATTTACATATCAAATTTCTTTTAAAAAAAAATTGTAAGCAAATATTTACACTAAATGTAGGTTAATAAATAGAATTTAAGTATACACACTGATAGTGTAAAACTCATTTAACAAGAAAATTTAGCATTGTATAATGCTTTGGGGTAAATCTAGATTGGTTATTTGCTGCCAATTTTTTTAGGCTTCAATTGCTAGATCTAATCTTTGGCTAAAATCCTGCCAATAGTAACTAACATGCTTAATAAATCATGCTTAATACTGTTACGTGGCGCCTCCTAAGATTCCTTTGAAGGGCGAGATAAGGCTAAGCAACTGATGTCAGTGCAGTTACTATCCGCCAACTGAGCTCCCCTCCGTACGCTAGACGAGATTGTCAGTGCCGTACGGAAAAACCAATATCAAGAGCAATTGAGAGAACAGAAATGAGAATTGAGAATGAAAGAAAGCTTGATTGCATTAATGAAAGCTATTACAGAAAGGTAACATGGTGTCGAGGGGGAGAGAGACCAGCACAGAGAATTGTTTGCTTGCTAGAACGTTTGATTGCTTGATCCCCCCTAATAGTGCTTAAAAAATAAAGCAAAGTTACAAGACTTGACCTAACTAAGCTAGAGGAACATAATGGAAGTACATAAAATAAAACTACTCTATATTTACAAGGAAAAGGACTTAGTTTTCTAAAAGGTAGAAACAGGTCCGTTGTCAGCAACCTTGTCTTTGGCATCACAGTCTGCGCGTGCGGCGTTGTCTGCGCGCGCGGCGCTATTGGCATCTGCCTGCAGCTGGTCGCTGGCGAGGGCTATCGGTGGGGCGACAGAGACACATGCGCGCTTGTCACTTGGCGCAGCCAAGACCACGGGGTCGTCCATGGCGCTAGGCATTGGGAGGCTTGTTAGGACACCATGGGGCGCGTCCAAGGGGTCATGGGGCATGGCTAGAAAGCCGCCTATGACATTCTCCCCCGCCTGAGTTAGCGACTTACTTGCAAGATAATCATCAATAAGGCTCTTGTAGGCTTTGAGGTTTGTTCCCCTCTCCCAAGTATTCTCCTCTGCATTAAGCCCTGCCATTTCACCAAGAACTCTTGGTGATCTTTCCTTGAGGCGTGAATCATTCGATCGTCGAGAATAGCTTCAACACGCCTTTTTCGGGTTGAATTGGAGCCTCGAATGCTGGGTATTGTGAGTTGGATCCGTGAAGGATCCTCCATGTCTTCCCGAAAAGGTTTCAAAAGACTGATAGACGGGATGGATTTTCCACTAGGCTGGGGTATCTACCCGGTATGCAACTTTCCCAATGCATCTTTCAATGGACAAGGGTCCAATGTATTTTTGCAATAGGAGAGGGTCATGGACCCCTGCAAACAAGTACCGCTTTTGGATTTTGACCATCACTTTGTCTCCTACTTGGTATTCAATAAAGAGACAATTTTGATCGGCATGCCTCTTCATCCGCTTTTGAGCTTTAACAAGATAGCTCCGCACTATCTCCAAATTTTATTTCCATTCTTTTGAGAAGCTAGAACCTCGAGGAGATTTTGACATGTTTGGTACATTCACAGTGTGTGGGAGTAGCGGTTGCTGTCCGATAATAATTTCAAAAGCGTTTTTGTTTGTACTAGAGCTCTTTTATGAATTGAAACACAGTTGAGCAGCATCCAGAAGCTTCATCCAATTCTTCTGCGATCCGGTTACAAAGAGGCGGAGATATTCCTACAGCATGCCATTGAACCGCTCCGTCTGGCCATCAGATTGTCAGTGGAAACTTGAGTTGTGACTCAATTTTGACTCGAAGCACTTAAAGAGTTAAGTCCAAAAATTGCAAGTGAAGCGTGAGTCGCGATCACTAATGATGTATTTAGGCAGGCCCCAATATTTGATAACATGAGAGAAAAAGAGTCGAGTTGTATCTTTTGCTGATATATATTGTGGGGCAGCTAAAAATGTAGCATACTTGGAAAACCCATCCACCACAACCAAGATAGTTGTGAGATCTCCGACCTTAGGCAATCCGGTGATGAAATCCAGGGAAACTCTTTCCCAAGGTCTCTTTGGAACAGCTAGTGGTTCTAAGAGTCCCGCTTGTGTCAAGCGGTCCGACTTGTCCTTCTGGCATACTAGACAAGTCTTCACATACGGAGCGACGTTATCGGCCATTTGAGGCCAATAATATGCACGGCGAAGTAATGCCATGGTGCGTTCTTCACCGGGATGGCTGGCCCACAAAGTATCATGACATTCCGCCAGAAGAGTCCTTCGCAGATCTCCTCCTTTAAGAACATAAAGCCGATTCCTTTTCACTTTCAGGTAACTGTCTTCCATATAGAATTGGTGAGTCTTGCCCTGTCCTACCAAATCAACCAAATATTGTGCAGCATGATCCTTGAGTAGATCCTGTATCTGGTCTTTTAAGGTGGTGGCTATATCACTCCCCCTTAGGGTGGTGAGTAGGCACAATGATGCTAGATCAGCTCTCCGACTGAGCGCATCAGCAACATGATTAGTCTTCCCGCTTCGGTACTCCGGGTTGAAGTGAAATTCCGCTAGGAGTTCCTACCACCTGGCCTGTCGACCATTCAGCTTCGGCTGGGTCATGAAATGGCTAACAGTTGTGTTGCCATTCTTGACCACGAACGGGGTTCCCAGCAGATAGTGCCTCCAAAGGCGTAAGGAATGAACAACAACCAATAATTCTTTCTCGTGGGCGGTATAGCGTCGCTCTGCATCCTTCAGCTTCCGGCTCTCGTATACTACATGATGCCCTTCTTGTAGAAAGACTCCGCTGAGGGCATAGTCGGAGGCATCCGTTTGTATCTCGAATGGCTTGGCCAAATCAGGAAGGGCCAAGACGGGGCTACTAGACATAGCCGCTTTCAATGGGTTCAAGGCCTCCGCTCGCCTGGGTCCCGTATTCCAAAGCGTGACCTTCTTGAGGAGTTCTGTCAATGGCACTACGATGAGGGAGTAATTTTACACAAATCGCCGATAGAAGTTGCATAGTCCAAGGAACCCCCTCAAGGCGTGGATATCCTTAGGCGGTGGCCAATCTGTGATAGCCTGAATCTTCTGTTGGTCCATCTTGATCCGCCCTTCCTCGATGGCATGTCCGAGCAAGCTAATATGTTTTTGAGTAAATGAGCACTTGGATAGCTTCACATATAATTTATGCTCCCGCAATCAGGCTAGGACCTTCAGCAAGTGCTCCAGGTGTTCTTCCAGTGTTTGGCTATATACCACAATGTCATCCAAGTAGACTACCACAAATTCGTCAATGTGCTCTCGTAAGACTAGGTTCATTAGGATGCAAAATGTGGCTGGAGCGTTAGTCAATCCGATTGGCATAACCAGGAAGCCGTACGACCCATATCTTGTCACACAGGTGATCTTGTATTCATCACCCTCTGCAACCCGAACTTGCCAATAACCTATCCTTAGTTCTATTTTGGTGAACACTGTCGCACCATCGAATCTATTGAACAAGTCTACCATTAGCGGCATAAGCTACTTGTTCTTCACGGTGATTTTGTTTAGAGCCCGATAATCCACGCAGAGTCGTAGGCTGCCATCATGTTTCTTTTGGAATAGCACAAGGGACCCGTATGAGGACTTGGAGGGCACGATGATCCATGTGTCTAGCATTTCCGTCAACAGTCTGCGAAGCTCAGTGAGTTCGGGTTGTGACATTCTGTAAGGCATCCGGGCGGGTGGCTTCGCACCCAGCACCAACTCAATCTCATGGTCCACAGTGCGCTGATCGGGTCCAAGCCTACACTACTATTGAGTAGAGAGGGTGGTCGATGCAGTTTTAACCCAACTAGGTTAGAATCGAATCCACAGGGAGTTAATAATTGGAATTAGGTTTATATCCAAGTCTAGATGCGGATTTTGCTCTTAATTACACTTCCACACATGTTTGGTTTGATTTCTACTTCTAACTCTATTCCATTGATTGCAATAATTGAATCTAAGTACAATGTTTTTGTTGTTGGTTTTAAAGGGTTTAAAGGGACTAGGTTAGTGACTTCCACCTAGGTGGATATCTAACGGGTAACAAAAATCTAGGGCAATCATGTGATTAATTATGGCGTAATATAGCTATCACACCCGGGTACTCACTCTATAACTCTTGGTAGTTTGAGTGATTTTGCCCAATTTGGCTTTCTCAAGTCCAAATGGGTATTCATGCAATTCAAGTGATTTTAGCTCAAGTCGGGTATTACTATCTCTAGGTTTAACCCTTTAATTGAGGCTATCAATTTCTCGAGTTCCCAATTCCTTGTTAGCCTAGATTTCCTAGACTTAGTCCCTCTTTATCAAGTAGAGACTAAGTCATAAAGGCATGAATAAGTGTTTGCAACCACTAATTCTATAGTTCTAGCAAGAGCTAGGCTAAATATCACTAACCCATACACATTCAAGCCCTAAAATTCAATACCCATCACATACGCACACTAGGGTTGGGTCACAACCCTAGCTATAGGTTTAGCTACTCATGGAAATAACAGAAATCAAAGATAAAAAGAAGATAAAATTCATATTACTAGATTAAAAGATGAAACTCTAATCTTAAAAGATGAATCTAGTACAAAGTTTCCAAAAGCAGTAAAGTCAAAAGTCTAAGATGCTCCTCCCATACCTAACATGACCTAAAAATGAAAAAAGATCTATTTATACTAAGCTGAAATTTCCGGACAAAAATACCCCTGCGGAGGTTTCGCGGCCGCGTAATTCTGACCGCGGCCGCACTCTTGCTTTTGCGGCCGCGTAATTCTGATCGCGGTCCGCATTTTTAACTTTTGGATCTGGGTTGAGCATGGTTTCGTGGACCGCGTAATTTTTATAGCGATCACGTAGGAGACTTTCGCGGCCGCATAATTATAACGCGGACCGCACTTCTTGTTTTAGCTTGAAATGTGAACTCTCTGAACCTCAGCAACCGCGGTCCGCAAAATTTCAATCGCGGTCGCGCAGGTACTTTCGCGGCCGCACTTTTCTGACGCGGTCCGCGTTCGTGTTATAGCCCCAAAATCCATCTCTCTGATTCTTCATTTTGCGGACCTCGAAATAGTTGATACTTCGCGGCCGCACAATCTTGGCGCGGTCCGCGTTTCTCATCTCTTGGCACAGTCTTGGTTTTTGTTCAAGTTTTGACTCCTTTATGAGTTGATTATAGCTCCTTTGGCTCATTTTCAACAATCCCTGCAAGCAAGCATATTACATTAGTTTCCAGGAATACCTTCATGCATTTTGGCCTAAAACGCAAGTAAAAGAGAGCAAATAATAGGTTAAAATCCCTACTTATCAACTCCCCCAAACTTAAGCGTTTACTTGTCCTTAAGCAAATAAGGCAATTCCCACCTCCACTAAAACAGAAGGATATTTCAGCTGCCCTAATGTGAATCAATCATGCATCACTTGGGACTAACAATTTCCCTCAACACAAACGAATTATCAACAACACAAAACCTTTTTGAGTACTATAGTTCTATTGCGACACTAGAGCATCAAAAGTTGACTTAATTTCAGCAAGGAAGCTCGCTCTATTACATAAGTCATTGTGGAACCCAAACTCCTCCTCCTCTACTCTCCATAAGCAAATCTCACTTTATAGTGTAACACTCAAAACAAGGATTATGGAGAAGTACGCTCGTCTCTCTCAAAAGAATGCCACAAGTCCGGCTCTAAGTACCATAAGCTTGCCCTTTATGTAAATCACCACAAATGTAAGCTCACTCAACTCGAAATCTTATAGGGCATTTGCGGGAATGTAATGAAGGCTTTGGATCAAGGTAGGACTTATAGGCATATGATGGTTTCATATTTCCTTAAGCACTCCATTTTCTCATTTTGGCTCATACTTTTCTTGACTCTTTGAGTCATTCTCTTCTTCCTTAGGGGAACTAGAGAGACACATTGTCACTCTTTTTTTTTTGCTCATGACAATCATTTTTCTCCTTTTCTGATCATTCTATGCCTTTCATCATTGTAATCCCTTCACTGTTCTATCTTATTCACTTTGTTTGACATATTTCTTTTTGGCTTTTCTTTTTTTCTTCCCTTTTCTTCATTTCTTTTTGTTCTGTGTACCTTTTATCACTTTCACATTCCTCGTCTCTCCCCCAAACTTATGCTTTTGCTACTTGTCTATCAAGAATGCCAAGGAAAGATCGGATGCCAAGAGAGGGTCATCATAGAACGGATAAAGGCTTATAACGTGGTTATTGAAAGAAAAAGGGCTTCGGCTCAAAGGGGTTGCCTAGGGATATCGTATTGGTAGGCTACGGAAGCTTTCAAGTTTCAAATTGGATCAAGAAGAGCCTACAATCATTTCTCAAGCCAAACTACACTTAGAATTTTACCTAGACAAACATTCAGGGCAAGTTCTAGACTTATTGGCACGGAACTTGGACTTGCAATTCAATACCTCGCCTCACAAGTTGTTGGACTGTTAAAGAGAAAAGAGTCGAGGACCCACAACAACCCTAGCTAAGATTGAATATCACAATGGCTCAAAGAAACCACTCGATGATTGTTTTAGTCAACTCAAGAGTCTAAAGGTCACAACTATAGCTATTCTTTATCAATAAACTTGTCTCTAACCATGAGATCGAAGGTAAATGTGTTAGTACCAAGTGAAGCCTACTTGAGATACTTTTATTCATTACTACTACATATCAAAGCAAAAAGAAAACGGATGCAATCCCTTAAGAAGGTTGTCACGCCATCCATCGTTGGGAAGAGCCACCCGATTCACACAACATCCACATTTGGAAAGAACCGTGGCATTAAGAAAACCAAAGGCTTATTGATCACGCAAAATGTAAAAAGAAGCTAAAAACTTAAAAAGAAGCTACTAAAGGAAATAAAAAGCTAAACTATTAAGGAGAAATACGTAAGAAGTTATGAAGTAACTACGGAAAGTAAAATGAATATGTACAATAATGGAGTAAAATGAATATATACCAAATGGCAATGAATATATACATCGAATGGTAAAGCTATGTACATACCAAAAGTGAAAATAACAATCAATAAAGATAAAAAAATAGTATCATAGTTATTACTTGCCAATGTCATCAAATCATCACCAAATCAAAATGGACCACCCCTTCCCCCCAAATAAAAGATAGCATTGTCCTCAATGCTAATATCAAAATAAGATCAGGGAAAGGATTAGAGAGTAAAGAAAACTCCCTATGTGGTCTCTATCTACATCGGGTCAGGCACATGAGTAGGGTCCTCAAACCGCAAAGGATCATCAGCTCCCTTTGGGTCCTCTAACTGGATCTCCAAATCCTCTGACTGGGGGACTACGGCGTTGCGGAGCATCTGGATCATCTCCTCAGCAATATGTGTAGTGGTAGCCGACTCCTCAGACTGGCTAGCTACTGCATCTGGTGCCTCATGCTCTGTTGCCTGTGCTGCTGGGGCTTACTCCTCCATGAGCAAGTCCAGTGGGAAGTCTCCAGCAGATGTAAACTTCTCTACCTCCTTCTTCAGCAGCTCCACTGACTCCTTTGAGGCCTGAGTCTTCTTATCTTCTTCACTTGCTTGCGCAGATCCTTGATGACTTTTCCGTGTGTATCCAAAGTCTCCAGGATCTTCTTCTAGTTGTCCAGGAGCTTCTTATGGTTGTCCAGAAGCTCATTCAATGAATCCTCCACTGATGGAGGTACCTGAAGCTGTGTTGGGGCTAACTGTGCTGCTACTGCACTGATAAGACAGACAACTTTGATGTAGCTGCCTGCATCCAGTTGTTGATGCTGGATAATGTCTGAGAAACCCTCAGTGCAGTCTGAGGGTAAGTGGAAGATGAGGGCACAAATAATGGTACGGTGATGTATGGCCCGGATGAAAGAGGAGGCATGGCAACTGAAGAACCCTCTGTTGTGGACCCGGTGGCCACTACCCTTAGCTCTTCAGACTGGCCAGTGGAGGTAGTAGATTTACCCTTTGCTTTAGGGTTGTCCGGTCCTTGGAGGCTATACCGGGAGAAAGGATTTTTAGGCCTCACCTTTGTGTCATAGTGCCTCTTCTCGACCCCTTGGTCCTCGAGATACATAGTGATGGAGTTGGGGTGGGGATAGGATCTTTCTTCTTTTCCAACTGTCTTGGAGATGTGGTAGGACATGAGGTTCCCCACATTGATTGGATACCCCTCCATAATGGAAGATATCAAGATCGCCAGGGAGAGTTGGAGGACATTATCATGCTGGCACGGGTCCAGCCGGCTGCACACAAATGTGGACCACCCATTGGCTTCAAAGCTGAGGTTGTTTCTGGCTATTGGGACTCCAGTTGTGAGCCATGCCGGTGTCGTCCCTGGAATGGCTAATATCTTTGCTAGCCATGGATGGGTTGCTTCATCTAGGTCCAGCTTCTCCAAGTATTGCACGGCTTCCACATCCTCAAACCCGGCATACTTGTTCAAAGTGTGGCCACCAAACCGGATCTTCAAGTTCCGGACCTTTGTCACAGTGGTGCCCTTTTTGATGTGGCAACATTTGCGTAGAACTCTTTGACAAGGTACTCATTTGCATCCACCACTTTGCTGGTGAAGTACTTCCACCATTTCTCTCCTCAAACTATTTCTTGACATTTGGATTGTGGGGAAGGAGGTCTCTCTCTATGAACTGTCGCTCAAAAGGGAGCGACCTTTGGGGATACCATTCCCGTAATTTCAAATATGCTTTCTCGCTCATGAATCGATCAACCCACACCTCGGGCTTTCTCGACCTGGTCGACCCCCCCCCTCCCATATTGGTATTACCCCCTCTCCCGTCATCCGGGACCTCATCATTATCATCAACATTAATAGGGGCAGTTGTTGAGGCCGATGTTGTGGCAAGTGAGGAAGATGGTGTCGAAGCCTCACTACCTCCCTCTGAGCCATCAGACGACCCAGAAGAGGAGGTAGGTTCATTGACCAATCTGAAAGGTTTTGATTGAGCCTCCAGTTGTTGTTGTGCAGATTCTCCCTCAAAAGTCTCCCGATATAGGAGGTATTCACTTGTGTCCGAGGAGTCAGCAGGAGGTCTCATAAGAGTAGCCTTTTTGCATATTATTCTTTGAGCTGCTAAGGGCAATGCTACTTTCCTTTGCCCCGTCCTCGAGAGGATTCTACCCTCCCTTTTGATTTGGCGGCTTCACCACGAGAACGAACCATTTTCTGCAACACACAAGTAGTGAAAGACAGTTAGAGTTGGGGTTCAATCATGCCTTAAAGCAGTACAGACGAAATGAACAACAGTGCTTCTCGGAACAGAGCATCGCGGACCGCGTAAAAGTGAACGCGGCCGCGAAGACAATTGATAGACTCTCTGAAGTTCAAAACTACGGACCGCAAAAACTTGGATGCGGCCGCGAAGGACCAACTGCGGACCGCGGAAAAGTGACCGCGGCTGAAAAAGCTAAACAACCCTTAGTGCTTTGAAGTTAGGGTATCGCGGACCGCGGAGTTTTGGATGCGGACCGCGGAAAAATGACCGCGGCCAGGAATTTCAAATGAAATCGGCACTGAATAACACTGACAACTAGGGTTTTCACTAATTTGTGACAATATTATAGCAATTAACCATGCAAAGTTACTAACCCCAGCCCCTATTGGGCATACAAACACTACCCACATGTATTTAAGCAACAATTAAGCATTAATTTGACATTATGGCATGCATCTAACCCTAACTTAAAAAAAATAAAGCAAAGAGAAAAGAAAAGAAAAAGATAAAATCAAACCATTGAATTCAACATACCAGTTGTAAAATTTGTAGGAAATCTACACTTGAAGTGAGTGAGCTGAGAATGAGAGCAAGGAGAGATGAACAATGCTTTTTAGGTGTGGTGAAAAGTTGGGGTTCATAAAGTGTAAAATGATTCAGGAACTCCTATTTATACTTAGAACCAGTGGACCCACCGCCTTACCTGCGTGCGACCGTGAAATTTTGTCGCTGTCCGCACTTTGTTACCTTTCGTAGATCTGCTTCAAACACATGGGCGCGGTCCGCGAAATATTGGCCGCGGCCACAGAATTTTCGCGGTCCACAAAAATTTGAACACGGCCGAGAAGTGCTCACACGGTCCGCGAAATTTTGGGCGCGGTCCGCGAAATTTTGTCACTTAGCCAAATTTCTTCCTTGTCAATTTCCTGCACTGCACAACCAATTCCTACATACACTTCACAACCAGTTAGTCCAAAACAATGCCTAATATAAGAAGAAAATCAAAAGAAAGAAAAACACATGGGTTGCCTCCCAAGAAGCGCCTAATTTAACGTCGCGGCACGACGCATGTTACCATCATTCACTTGAAATGGATCAATACCACAACGTGGCCATCATCAACCTTACCAAGGTAGTGCTTCACTCGGTGCCCATTGACTCTAAAGATCTCACCATTCTTGTTTTTCAAATCTAGAGCACCAAAAGGAGTTACATGCACCACTTCAAAGGGACCGCTCCATTTTGACTTTAGCTTTCCCAGAAACATCCGTAACCGGGAGTTGAATAAGACAACAAGGTCACCTTCTTTGAATTTTTTGTTCCGGATATACTTATCATGTAGGTACTTCATCTTTTCCTTATACAAGGACGAACTAGAGTAAGCATGGAACCGGAACTCATCAAGTTCACTCAAATGTTCCACCCGAAGATTGGCAGCTACATCCCACTCTAGGTTCAACTTCTTCAACGCCCACATGGCCTTATGCTCTAATTCTACCGGGAGGTGACATGCTTTCCCAAACACCAGCCGATACGAAGACATACCAATTGGAGTTTTGTAAGTTGTTCTATAGGCCCATAAAGCATCGTCAAGTTTCCTTGACCAATCAGTCTGATTTGCATTAACAGTCTTGGATAGAATACTCTTGATCTCCCTGTTGGAGACCTCAACCTGTCCACTTGCCTGGGGGTGATAGGGGTTGACACCTTGTGAGTGACACCATCCTTGGAGAGTAAAGTGTCAAAGGCTTTGTTGCAAAAATGAGAAGCCCCATCACTAATGATGGCCCTTGGGGTGCAGAACCTTGTGAATATGTTTTTCTTCAAGAAAGCCACCACACTCCGTGCTTCATTGTTGGGCAAAGTCATCGCTTCAACCCATATGGAAACGTAATCCACAGCAACAAGAATATAGGTGTTCCCACACAAACTCACAAATGGACCCATAAAGTCAATGCCCCATACATCAAAAATATCAATCTCAAGGATGGTGGTGAGAGGCATCTCATTCTTCTTGGAAATCCCACCGGCTCTTTGGCAATCATCACACCGCTTAACAAGCTCGCTAGCATCTTTGTACAATGTAGGCCAATAGAATCCACAGCTTAGGACCTTTGTAGCAGTTCTCACCCCACCATGGTGACCACCATAAGGCGAGGAATGGCAAGCTTCAAAAATACCCAATTGCTCTTCTTCTGGAACACATCTTCGGATAACACCATCGGTGGAAATTTTGACAAGATATGACTCGTTCCAATAATAATCCAAGCAGTCCCGTTTGAGCTTCTTTCTTTGGTTTGAAGAGAACTCATTCGGGACAATTCTGCTCACAAGATAGTTAGCCACATACGCAAACCAAGGCATCCCGATCAAAGACATGGAAAGGAGTTGTTCATCCGAAAATGAATCATTGATCTCAAAGCCATCATGGGGCCTACCCTCCTCTTCCAAACAGGACAAGTGGTCCGCCACTTGATTCTCACTCCCATTTCGGTCTATGATTTCAAGATCAAACTCTTTTAGAAGAAGTACCCACCTCATCAATCTAGTTTTTACTCATCAAATAACGAAGCGCCGTGTGATCGGTGTGAACAATCACTTTGGTACCCATGAGGTATGGGCGGAACTTTTCCATAGCAAAGACAATGGCTAAGAGTTCTTTCTCGGTCAGCGTATAGTTGACTTGGGCATCGTTCATGGTCTTACTAGCATAGTGGACCGGATGGAATATCTTGTTAATTCTTTGCCCCAACACTGCTCCTACCGCCACGTCACTAGAATCACACATGGGCTCAAATGGTAAACTCCAATTTGGTGCGGTAATGATGGGAGTGGTAGTCAACCTATACTTGAGTAGCTCAAATGCCTTCATACAATCATCATTGAACACAAATTTGGCATGTTTTTCCAACAACTTGCACAAGGGGTTCACCACCTTTGAGAAATCCTTGATGAACCGACAGTAAAACCCCACGTGCCCTAGAAAACTCCTCACTCCTTTGATGGAAGTAGGAGGAGGGAGTTTTGATATCACTTCAATTTTTGCTTTATCTACTGAAATGCCATTCTTGGAGATCTTATGGCCGAGGACAATGCCCTCCTCAACCATAAAGTGACACTTCTCCTAATTAAGCACCAAGTTGGTCTATTCACAACGTGCCAAGACTTTATCAAGATTATCCAAACACTCATCAAAATAATCCCCCACAACAAAGAAATCATCCATGAAAACCTCGAGGAAGTCCTCCACCATATCCGTGAATATTGCCATCATCCACCGCTGAAAAGTAGCCGGTGCATTACATAGACCAAACGGCATCCTTGAGAATGCAATGTGCCATACGGACAAGTGAAGGTGGTCTTCTCTTGGTCTTCAGGTGCAATAAGAATCTGGCTATACACGGAATACCCATCCAAGAAGCAATAATAAGCACGTCCAACTAACCTATCCAATATTTGATCAAGAAATGGAAGCGGAAAATGGTCTTTTCGAGTCACTTTGTTGAGCTTCCTATAATCCATGCATACCCTCCAACAAATGACAGTTCTTGTGGGGATCAACTAATTGTTGTCATTTCTAATCACAGTCATGCCCCCTTCTTTGGGACACATTGTACCGGTGAAGTCCATGAACTATCAGAAATGGGGTAGATAACCCCAGCATCCAACCATTTGATAACCTCTTTCTTGACGACCTCTTGAATGGCCTCATTCAACCTTCTTTGATGTTTTACGGAGGTTTGGCATCCTCCTCCAATATGATTTTTTGCATGCAAAAGGCGGGGCTTATACCCCGAATATCTGCCAATATCCAACCTATTGCCTTCTTCCTCCTTTGGAGCACCGCAAGGGTGGCATCTACCTGCACGTTAGTTAAGCACGAGGAAAGAATAATAGGTAAATTGGAACAAGGGCCTAAGAACTCATACCTGAGGTGTGAAGGCAAAGGCTTCAACTCCAATATGGGAGGCTCCTCGATTGAGGGCTTTGTTGGTGGAGTCTTCCGGTTCTCAAGGTCCAAGGAAAGTTTCTGGGGCTCATATGTATATGAACCCATTCCTGGCAAGGAATTGATATATTCCACCAAACCTTCCTTCTCATCCACATCATGATTCAACAACACAACTTCCAATGGGTCTTCCACATTAATCACAGCACTTGTGTCTTCAACAATCACTTCGGTCACAAGATCCACAAACGAACACACTTCGTTGCTATTAGGCTGCCTCATTGACTTGAAAACATGGAACACAACTTTTTCATCACCCACCCCGAAGGTGAGCTCCCCAACTTCCACATCAACTAAAGCCTTCCCTTTCCCTGTAGCTAGGAAAGGTCTCCCCAATATGATCGGCACCTAGTAGTCAACCTCACCGTCAAGTATCACAAAATCTGCGGGAAGTATCAACTTGTCGACCGGAACTAGTACATCATCAATTATCCCCAATGGCCTCTTCATTGTCCTGTACTCCATTTGAAACCTCATAGATGTGGGCCTTGGTTGCCCAATCCCCAATGTCTTGAACACAAAATACGGCATCAAGTTAATGCTTGCCCCCAAGTCGCACAAAACTTTGGCAAAATCAGCACTACTAATAGTGCATGGGATTGTAAAGGCACCAGAGTCTTCTAACTTTGGAGACATAGAGTGTACAATGGCACTCACTTGATGCGTCATTTTGATCATTTCACAATTCATGGATCTTTTCTTTGTTACCAAGTCTTTCATGAACTTGGCATATCCCGGCATTTGTTCTAGAGTTTCAACCAAAGGCACATTTATGGACAAAGTTTTCATCATATCAATGAATTTCTTGAATTGGTTCTCATTGTTTTCTGTTGCAGCCTTTGAGGATATAGTGGAGGAGGCCTTGTAAAAGGAGCCTTAGCTTTGGGCACTACCGTTTCCGGTGTGGATATCACATGTTCCCTAGACGGGTTCACATCATTTTGTGTCTCCTCCATGTCGTCTTCAATGTCTATCCTCACTTCATCATTCACATTCTCATCATTCACTTGTAAATATTGCTTGGTTCATCATCATCTTGTACCAACACATCATCACTCACAATCTTTCTTGGATTAGAGGTACTAGCAACTCCACCTCTACCACTTCTTGTAGTCACCGCCATAGCATGGCCCGTATTGTTCCCATCCTTTGGGTTTACCACCGTATCACTTGGCAGTGCCCCCTTAGGGCGAGTATTCAACGCTTGAGAAATTTGGCCAAGTTGGACTTCCAAGTTGCGGATAGAAGTGTTGTGGGAGGCCAACTGGGCATCAGAGTCGGCATTTTTCTTCATCATTTGCTCGAACATGGATTCAATCCATCCCATCTCATTATTGGAAGAGCTAGGACCTTGTGACGGATATGGTAGCGGGTTGTTTAGTTGTTGATACATCGGAGGCCTTTGAAAGCCTGACCCCCGATTCCCTTGATTATTGTTGTTCCAACCCCCTTGATTGTTGTTGCCTCCCCAATTACTATTATTGCTCCCCAAATTGCCTTGGTTGTTGTTGTTGCCATTATTCTAATTTCCGTGTTGACCTTGATTTCCCCAATTTCCTTGTAATCTCCACTATTGTTGATTCAGAGCATTACCTCGTTGACCTTGATAATTGTTGACATACTGAACCTCTTCACTTTGATCATCATTGGAATCATCTTGATTGTACCCACTACCACTTTGCTCAAAGTGGTCCGGATTGTATTGAACTTGTTGACCTCATTGCCTTCTCCTGTTGATCATCATATTTTACCCCTTCCATGGCATTCACTTGTTTTGGACCTTGATCTTGTTGCAATTGAGCTTTGGCCAATTGGTTCATGGTAGCAGTCAACTCGGCTATAGCTTGGTCGTGGTCATGTAGCTCCTTATGCAGGTGAATAACATTAGGGTCACCTTGTGGCACATTGGATCTACTTTGCCATGCCGAGGATGTATCTGCCATCTCATCAAGTATTTCACACGCTTTGGCATATGGCGTGTTCATGAAGTTCCCCCTGGCGAGTTGGTTAACCACACATTGGTTTGTTGTATTGATGCCACGGTAGAATATTTGTTGGATCATAGCTTCAATCATATCATTATTCGGACATTTTTAACCATCGTCCGATACCTTTCCCAAATCTCATGCAGCGGTTCATTTGGCTCTTATTTAAAGCAAGGATCTCATCTCTTAGCATCGCCATATGTCGTGGAGAAAAGAACTTTGCAATGAACTTCTCGGCCAACTCATCCCAAGTGGTGATGGAATGGTTGGGTAACCTTTCTAGCCAATCCAAAGCCTTCCCCCCTTAGAGAGAATGGGAAAATCCTTAACCTCAATGCGTCCTCGGAGACATTAGTTTGCTTGCTCCCCCAGCACGTGTCAACAAAACCTTTGAGATGCTTGTAGGCATTTTGGTGTGGAGCTCCGGTGAAGAAACCCCTCTATTCCAACAGTGTAAGCATGACATTGTTTATTTTAAAGTTACCCGCCCTAATCCGGGGCGGGACTATTACACTTGCATAGCCTTCGTTGGGTAACACCCGGTGAGCTGCCCTTGGAGGATTTAGGGGTGGGTTTGGAAAATTATCATGAGGCGGTCGGCCTCTCCTTTGTACTTGAAGTTCGGGTTGAATCTCATCCACGTGATCATCATCTACCTCCTCCCCCAATGGCAAATTTCTGAGGGCTTCATTGTTAAGAGCCATTTGGTACCTAAAAGCAATTCACACACAAATTAGAAAAACGGAAGGAAAGAAAAACAAAACACACAAATACTCAGATATATAGCTAAAACCTTCTAACTCCCCGGCAACGGCGCCAAAAATTGATCGGGTCCAAGCCTATACTACTATTGAGTAGAGAGGGTGGTCGATGCAGTTTTAATGCAACTAGGTCGGGATCGAATCCACAGGGAGTTAATAATTGCAATTAGGTTTATATCCAAGTCTAGATGCGGGTTTTGCTCTTAATTACACTTCCACACATGTTTGGTTTGATTTTCTACTTCTAACTCTATTCTATTGATTGCAATAATTGAATCTAAGTACAATATTTTTCTTGTTGATTTTCAAGGGTGTAAAGGGACTAGGGTAGTGACTTCCACCTAGGTGGATATCTAACGGGTAACAAGAATCTAGGGCAATCGTGTGATTAATTGGAGTAGTAATATAGCTATCACACCTGGGTACTCACTCTATACCTCTCGGTAGTTTGAGTGATTTTGCCCAATTTGGCTTTCTCAAATCCAAATGGGTATTACTATATCTAGGTTTAACCCTTTAATTAGGGCTATCAAATTCTTGAGTTCACCCTAATTCCTTGTTAGCCTAGCTTTCCTAGACTAGTCCCTCTTTTTCAGGTAGAGACTAAGTCATAAAGGCATGAATCAGTGTTTGCAACCACTAATTCTATTATCTATAGTTCTAGCAAGAACTAGGCTAAATATCACTAACCCATACACATTCAAGCCCTAAATCCAATACCCATCAAATACCCACATTAGGGTTGGGTCACAACCCTAGCTATGGGTTTAGCTACTTATGGAAATAACAGAAATCAAAGATAAAAAGAAGATGAAATTCATATTATTAGATTAAAAGATAAAAATCTAATGTTAAAAGATGAATCTAGTACAAAATTTTCAAAAGCAGTAAAGTCAGACGTCTCAGGTGCTCCTCTCATACCTAACATGACCTAAAAATGACAAAAAGATCTATTTATACTAAGCTAAAATTTTCGGACAAAAATACCCATGCGGAGGTTTCGCGGCCGCGTAATTCTGTCCACGGCCGCGCTCTTGCTTTCGCGGCCGCATAATTCTGATCGCGGTCCGCGCTTTTAACTTCTAGATCTAGGTTGAGCATGGTTTCGTGGACCGCGTAAGTTTCATCACGGTCGCGTAGGAGACTTTTATTGGCCGCGTAATTATAACGCGGACCGCACTTCTTGTTTTAGCTTGAAATGCGAACTCTCTAAACCTCAGCAACCGCGGTCCGCGGAATTCTAATCGCGGTCGCGCAGGTACTTTTGCGACCGCACTTTTCTGACGCGGTCTGCGTTGATGTTATAGCCCAAAAATCCATCTCTCTAATTCTTCATTTCGCGAACCTCGAAATAGTGTTCATGGCCGCGTTGATACTTTTGCGGCCGCACAATCTTGGCGCGGTCCGCATTTCTCATCTGTTGGCACAGTCTTGGTTTTACTTCAAGTTTTGACTCCTTTATGAGTTGGTTATGGCTCCTTTGGCTCATTTTGAAGCAAGCATTTTACATTAGTTTCCGGGAATACCTTCACGCATTTTTGGCCTAAAACGCAAGTAAAAAAGAGCAAATAATAGGTTAAAATCCCTACTTATCATGCGCCTAGGCGGGAGCCACTTTGGCATGTCCTGTGGCATGACGTCTTCAAACTCCAGTAGCAACTCCTTCACGGGTGCAGGAATGGGGCCCGAGGAACGTTCTATATCTTCAATGCAGAGGGTAGGCTGGAACGTAGGTTCATGTCTTTTGACCCCCTTCTTCAATAGCAAGGCCGAGATGTTCTCAGCGGCCATCTTCATGGCATGCATGGGATAATGCAGGTCTTGGCCCCATTTGTTCCCATCATCGGTAGCATGTCTGCATACGGTACGGGCATGGTGTTGGTTTGCCTCAGGAATTCCAACCCAACTATCAACTCGAAGTCATCTATGATCACCACGCGCATGTTGTATTTTCCTTCATAAGGGCCAAGCTTCACTGGTACTTCTTTGGCTATTCCACCTACTAGCTGAGGACGTGAGTTGATAGCCTTGACACGACCTCTGCCCTTTCCTATAACTAGACCAAGGCGCTCCACCTGAGTCGACCATGTCTGCCTCTTGTGCCCTATAGGCTAAATCCTCGGCACGCTCCTGTTGGTGGCCCTCAAATTTACCAAAAATTTGGCTGCCTCTGTGGCTGCTGTTTGCCGGTCTCCTTCAGTGTTGCGACTGATGTTTTCTGTGTCAACTTCGGCCTGGAGCATTCTACGGTCCAGGTCGTCCAACCTTTGCACTAGCCTAGTTCTTAGTTCAGGCACCGTATCCATGATGGGCCTTAATACGTGAACCATCTCTTCAAGGGCCACAATGCGATCCCCATGATTCACCATGGTCAGAAATGGTAGTAATGGCAATGTGTTCCCTCGTCCGATGTCGAGCCTAGGCTCTGATACCAACTGTTACTCGGCGCCTTCCTGAGATTCCTTGGAAGGGCAAGGAATCACGACGTAAGGCTAAGCAACTGGTGTCAATGCAGTTACTATACGCCAACTGAGGTCCCCTCCGTTTGCTAGACAAGATTGTCAGTGTCGTACGAGAAAACCAATGTCAAGAGCAATTAAGAGAACAGAAATGAGAATTGAGAATGAAAGAAAGCTTGATTGCATTAATGAAAGCTATTATAGAAAGGCAACACGGTGTCGAGGAGGAGAGGCACCAGTACAGAGAATTGTTTACTTGCTAGAACGTTTGATTGCTTGATCCTACCTAATATTGCTTAAAAAAATAAATCAAAGCTACAAGACTTGCCCTAACTAAGTTAGAGGAAAATAATGGAAGTACATGAAATAAAACTACTCTATATTTACAATGAAAAGGACTTAGTTTTCTACAAGGTAGAAACAGATCCGTTGTCAGCACCCTTGTCTTTGGCATCACGGTCTGCGCGCGAGACGTTGTCTGTGCGCTGCGCCGTTGGCATCTGCCTGCGGCTGGGCACTGGCGAGGGCTATCGGTGGGGCGACAGAGGCAAATGCGCGCTTGTCACTTGGCGCAGCCAAGATCACGGGGCCATCTATGGCGCTAGGCGTTGGAAGGCTTGCTAGGACGCCATGGGGCGCGTCCAAGGAGTCATGGGTCATGGTTGGAAAGCTGCCCATGACATTAATAATGCATAATTAGGTTACTTATTAGTTAATTATAACAAGTAAATCTTTTAATAAACATTAATTAGTATCTAATATAAGTGGTAATCAATATGTTCTCATTTATTAAAGTTTACCGATGATCAGTGTATATAACTTAAACCGTAACTCTTTTAGGCTCTGAGTGTATCGTTAATTAGAAATTAACACTTTCATTTAAAATCATATTCTCTTATTGAAACGAGAAGGAAAAGAAGCACCTACGAAAAGCGTGCATCAATTTTAATTGATGATTTAACTTAAAGGTAGCAAACGTGGCGTGCTTTAATTTATTGTATAAAAATGTTCAAGAATAGTGTTAATTTAGGGGGAGGGCCTAGGTTATTAGGTACCGATAGATAATTTGCTCACACTTTGTATTTGTAGTAAAAAAAATTATTTAATTTTTAATTACAAATTCAATATATATATATATATATATATATATATATATATATTATATTATATTAAAAGGAAGGTAGTGAGTCATGACACTAAGCCAAGTGGCATATTCAAAAAATGTCACTTAGCATTTTTAAGACATAATCTAAATAGATTTTTAAACACATTTAATAAGGATTAAAACAACTTANTTAGTTTTTGGGTGAATTCACAACGTAAGGACCGTTAGTTTTTGGGTGTGTATGTTTACTTTTGTTAAGTAGACTATATCTGCTCAACTTTTGTAAACTTAAACACAATATGTGCTCATGTGCATATTTAAGGGATAAATATAGTCCTCACCCCAAAGATAAAGGGATAATTTTGGCTAAAAACTCGAGATTTTATTATTGGGTATATCATATTACAAATAAGATGACAATTGAAATTTATTAAAGCAATATGATCTAATATGTTCAAACAAGCCCGATCACAAGACCGCGCATCGCACGGGTACGACAACTAGTAATCTATATCTATATTATTATAAAAGCATGAATACAATGTCGGTTTACAAAAATAACCTTATAATATTAAGCATAATAACTTATAATAAAAGGACATATTCGAAATTTTAGATATTAGCTTTTTAATCCTATTAGTTTTAGGACATAAGTACTACATATTATGAATCCTAGAAAAGCATGAAAAAGTAATACTTACCGTTAAAAGTTCATAAGCATTCTACAATTTAAACTTCAAAAGAGATGATGAAAACCAGAAGGACTTTTTCGTTGCTTGGCATATAATCACTATTCACATATTTATTTTAGAAATTGTGCTATACATATATGTAATATCCAGATTTTGTGTAAATATCGTACATTCGCCACACCCAAAAATATGCACATGCATATATCATTGATTAATTTATCTATCTATATTTATATTTATATCTATATCTATATCTATATCTATATCTATATCTATATCTATCTATCTATATTATTATAAAAGCACGAATGTTACACGGTAAATGTTGAACGACAAAAATATCCCCGAAATATTGAACGACTTTTCTACCCTTCATATTTAATTTATATCTTCAACATTAATAATGTCCAAAAACGTAAAAACAGTTCATTAGTCGTAGAATTCAAGTCTTTGTATTAGAACTCCAATGCCAAGCCACGCCTTAAATATTTATTTACAGAAAGGTTTTGCCTAAAATTTAAAAGAAATTGCCTTTTAGCTTAATTACGTTCTACATTGGTGTTGGCAAAAAGGTTTCTTTGTCTGATAATCAGCAGCCATTGGTTTTGTTCTAATTAATTTGTCGAATTAACTGAAAACAAGAAATAATTAGGCTTGCAGTAGGCATAAGGAAGTTGATGAAAATCAGGAAGATGAAGAGTGGATCATTGGACGCCGTCTAATATTGTTTATTCGTTGAAAATCAAGAAGATGAAAAGTTCTAACGTTTACACACAAAGCAAATTGTAAACATCATGAGTAGGGAATTGTATGGACATTATAGTTCTTTTGGTTTTGTGATCCGATAAGAGACATCGGTTTATACTATTCGAAACTAAAGCAAGTCTTTCAATAGTACACTTAAAATTCTTCTTGGGTTATTCTAGAATAAGAGTCAATGTTCATAACAAATTAAATTTTAATGACTAGCAGTAACTTTTCGTGCTCTTTATTAGTTTCTATTTTAAAGATCAAATAAGTGTATTCATAATATGAATGTGAGTATAAAATTAAATGTATTATTTTTTTTACTGTTGATTTGTGTGTGTGTGTGATACTATTGCATTTTTCCCACATTAATGGCTTTATTCGGTATTCTTGTATTTAATTTTCCCATAAATTTAATGTATTGTTCCTTCGTATAAATGGTAGACTAAAGATTTACGTGCAACGCGCGTACATAGAAGCTAGTTATTATAAAAGCATGTATACAATGTCGGTTTACAAAAATAACCTTATAATATTAAGCATAATAACTCATAATAAAAGGACATAATCGAAATTCTAGATATTAGCCTTATAATCCTATTAGTCTTAGGACATATACTATATGTTAGGAATCCTGCATGATTACCTTTAGGAGTCCTATTAACATAATAACTTTCAGGCATAGACATATAATACTACATGTTAGCATGTATACCTAATACCTTTAGGAATACGTTATGTTTCCTTTTAATATAATTACTTTCGGGGTAGAGACATGTTTTTAGTCATATAATCCTATTACTTTTAGGATATAATTCTTAAATATGTCTATTACTAATTTAATTTGAAAACGTATTATAATGTCCTATTACTAATTTAAATTGAGAATGTATTATATTGTCCGGATCGATTTAGAAAAAGGAGAGCATGCATTATTATAAAAGCACAAATATAATATTAATAGACCATAATAGCCTTAAAATATTAAATGGAAGAACTCATATGAAAAGGACATAACTGCAATAGCCTATTTTATGGACTAATTTGAGAATGTATTATATTGTCCAAATCAATTTAGAAAAAAGAAATCTTATATTATTATAAAGGCACAAATACATTATTAATAGACCAAAATAGTCCTAAAATATTAAATGAAAGAACTCATAGGTAAATGACATAACTGCAATAACCTATTTCTTGGACTACAATACCTTCTATGCTAATTTTTAATATTTAAAATTGAAAAAAAAATTATCTATTAAATTCTTATTTAAAAATATGTAGGCAGGTTTAATAAAATTAATTTTTATAATAATCCTCCATACTGGCAATACATTGCCACTCCATAATGTCCAATACCAAGAAAAAATAAAAGTAATATTAATTGGGCTGCATAAAAAGTTAAAATTGAGGAAAATAATATCCCCACGATAATATATTTTTATATTATATTTGAACTGTTTTCCTACTCAAATAACCATCACAAATATATATCAAAGCAGAGCAATGGTGCTAAATTTATAAGGAAAGCAAAATTGATAGTATGGGATGAAGCACTTATAACTAAGTGTCAAATGATCGAAACAACTGCCCGGAGTTCTAAAGATATATTGGATGTTAATGAACCGTTTGGTGAAAAAAATAATGGTTTGGGAGGTGATTTCTATCAAGTACTACCAGTAGTTCCAAAATCGACAAAAGCAGAGACTGTAAAAGCTAGCTCGCCAAAGTAAACTTCTGGCCTCAAATAAAAAAGATTCAACTGACAAGAAATATAAAGAAGAACAGATCCGGTACTTAGTGTCTTCTTGCTTCATGTCGGTAACGAAGAAGAGCATCCAATAAAAGATGATATGGTTCTTCTCGAATACTTGGTTATCAACCCCAATGCTAACAGTAGTGCATTTAGTAAGAGAAATATTTCTATCATTAGATTAAAACGCAATTTGCAAATCGCATGATAGAATTTAAAAGTTATCTTAGCTAGCAGAAATGAATATGTTGATCAACTAAATAAAGGTTGATTGCAAAATTTTATAGTAAAAATAAAATATTTTTCAGCTTTTGACTCACCAGAGAATGATACCAATAATTACTACCAAGAAGAATACTTAAATACTTTAATATCAAATGGGCTTCTACCATACACATTTGTTGTCAAGTTTAATATTTCTTACGTATGTTAGTGTCACCATATATATAATAGACTAAGTTATAATTGATCTTCCATTGTATATAGGTTGTTTTTGAAAAATATATGCTCATCATGCTACTGAAAAACTTAGATACGCCGAATAGCTTATGTGATAGCACACAGGTGGTATATAGAAGTTGTGATAGTAATGTCATACATGCAAAATTATGATACTGGTCAATGTGCTTCTAAGTATATTCTTATCCCTGGATTCAACTTTGGTCTTCCAAACTAAGGAATATTCTTTTAAATTTGTGGCAAAATAATTTTTAGTATGTTTATGTTTTTCAAATATAATAAATAAATCACAAGGACAAATATCCTAAATATTAGATTATATTTACCGCAATATATTTTCTTGCACAAACAATTGTATGTTGCACTTTCAAGAGGGATATCAAAATCGACAACAAGAGTTTTGGTTAAGGTAGAGTAACCAATTAGGAGGAAACGTACACACACAAAAGTATCGCTCACAAAGAAGTGTTCGGTAAGATACCATCACATTAAATACTTTTAAATTATAATTCCTCCGATCCACTTTAAGGTTAATATGATCAATTATATTGTTAATTAATGATAAAANTATATATGCCGTTTTCTTACTTTTTCCATTGTCACCCTTCAATGTTCAAACATTCGGTTGCCAAAAGCACCAACATGATTATTATTAATTAGTACTTAATTATTCCATTTTTCTACTTTTATCTAATACTTTCTCATGCTTCACATACCACTTTGCAGCTTCCATTAGTTAATCAACTTCGCCTTGAATTTTAGTTAATTTAGTCAATTATATGAATCGTTTAGATCTATTCAATTTTATTCATATCAGTTTCACTCATTAAAATTAATCATAATTAAACTCTTTTTGCAATATCTCTTAACCAATCTTTTCTTGTGTCCGAACTTGGGATCAGTTGTAAATTATCTAAGCCTTATTACTTTAATCAACTCACCAACGCATTATACATTTGAGAATCTAAAATTAATACAAGTAAAAGAAGCAGCCTAATTCACTTTCTTACATTTCTTAATGTGCTTATTTTCTATCCTTTTTGGGTTCCTATGTGATCTTAAGTTAGTACTACAATAATAACTGGATTAACAACTATGCTCTCATTTGTCTATAGATTTGGCTATTATTTTTAAATTTTTTTTAAAACAATGTTTGTTCATAAAAATATTGAGAAAAAAATTCAAGTTTCCAAAACTGGTTTAGGACAGGGAAAAGTTTTCGTCCACACACAAAACTTTAACTTCTTTTCAAACAAAATGCATGTCCAAACACAACTACAACTTCAAAAAATTATTTTTCTACACAACTTCAAAAACTCTTTTTCAAATTTCAATCATTCTATGTCCAAATTTTAACTAAATTATATATATATATATATATATATTGAACAAAAGCTACTAAATTTACGTGAATCCAAAACCAAGTCTCTAGATATGTACTTGGTTTTAGTGATGTTAATTCTTAGGCTTCAATCCAAAAACATAAATCGAGAGTCAAAGGCATCTCAAATCTTTGTAGTTGACCATGTGTGTGAGTCAACTAGTCAACAAAAGAAGCTTCTAATAATGGTTTTATTAGTTAATTTAGAGATTAATATAATTTTCTTTAAACTAAACAATCATTGTTAAATCCAAGAACCTTTTTAAGGTACATGAACTTTGCTTTGCTATTTTTCTTTACACGCAAGCTAATTGCTCACAATTCAAAAAGCAAAACTCAGTTCAGACGAAAGTAAGAGTTTAATTAGCATCTTAATTATCTAAAAAAAAATGTCTATATTATTGATGGGTCAAACACAAAAGTCAAAGCAAATAATGAATTAGTTCCTAACAGAAGAAAAATATGTTCTTATACTTAGTATTATAACCTGCAAAGTATGCCTAAAATATTGTTAGATGCAAAAAGAACAGTCAACACAAAAGGATGTATTAGCCATCCATATCTATGAGTTCAAACTTTAAGATTTGTAGTATCAAATTCATTACACAAAATCGCCTCCCACATTGTATAGGGCTCAAAAGATGATAAAATGAGACTAAATCCCAAAATACTCAGCTATAAACAAGTTGTAGATGTGCGAACCCCACAAATGCGGAACCTCAGTCGCAAAAGCGAACACTGACCCAACCTGATGAAGTCGCAAATATGACACAAATCTCGCAAATGCGAGAACTGGATCTTTGCAAAAGCGGTAGGAAATGTCGCAAATGCAGATTCTCTCCTTCCCATGTGCCATCGGAAATGTGATGGAATTATTCGCAAATACGAACCCCCTGTTCCCAGCCCAACATCGCAAAAGCGAGAAAGATCTCGCAAATGCGGAGATTGCAAATGCGATAAAAACCTTGCAAATGCAAGAACAGAACACAGAAACCAGTTGACTTTTACAAACTCTCCGGAACGCATCCGAAACTCACCCGAGCCCTCGGAGCTCCACCAAACATCAACACAAGTCTAAAAACATAATATGAACTCGTTCGCGCATCAAACCGTCGAAATAATATCCAAAACCATGAATCGGACCTCCAAAACACATGAAATTTATATGAAACTCAAGAACTTCTAAAACACAACCGCGCGTCCGATTCCTATCAAATCAACTCGGAATGACGCCAAACTTTGTAGACAAATTTCAAATAATATAACATGCTTATTTCAAGTCCCAAAACTAAAATCCGAACCCAATAACCATAAAGTCAAACCATGGTCAAACTTAAGAAAATTCTAAGCCTTTAGTTTTGCCTCAAACACAAAATCTTAGAAAATGATAGATCATTATAATTTGAAACCAATATCCACCCCCAACTCAATGTTGCAATACCATTTTCGCTTTATTGATATCCACGCAAATCAATCAAATCTTGAACTAATTAAACTGGGACCATAAGCGCAAGAGACTTGAGACTTGTGACCCCAACAATAAATAAATAATGCTAATTGCTCACAGTTCAAAAAGCAAAACTCAGTTCAAACTATAGTAAGAGTTTAGCATCTTAATTATCTACAAAAAATATCTATATTATTAATGGGTCAAACACAAAAGTCAAAGCAAATAATAAATTAGTTCCTAACAGAAGAAAAATATGTTCATATAGCTAGAATTATAATCTGCAAAGTATGCCTAAAATATTTTTAGATGCAAAACAAACAAAAAAAGGTCAATAAATAGGATGTATTAGATCCTAATACATTAAACTAAGTTATCATTTGAAAATTGACCTTAAAAACAGGATCATGGAGATCTGCAGGAAGCAAATGAAATTGCAATCTAACCTAATTGTAGTTATGAAATTTATAAGCAAAGAGGATTAGACTTTGTATCAACGTCCAATTTTTATTTCTTTTTTTTTTTTGCTAATGAAAGGAGTACATTATAATTAAAAGTAAGATATTCAGTTATTACATAACATACGAGTAGATCGCATTGCGATTCTCCCCAATTTGTCTTTATTGAAAGCATTTAAAATAAAGTCCGGAGGAATTTTCCAGAATATTGTGTTGTCTCCCTCCGTTATTGGTAGTTACATGGATCGTGCATATTTTGCTAGAGTGTCTGCCACATAGTTGCCTTCCCGATATATATGAGTTATAGCATCCAATCCAACAACATCGAGAAGAAAATTACAGTCATTGAGAAGATGTGGGTACCGATGCTGTTCAACCTTAAATAAATTACATAATACATGGGAATCTATGTCCACTATAAATGGAAAGAGACTTTTTGTGAATGATAGTTCCAATCCCGCTAATAGTGCAAGCAGCTCGACAAGTAGGGGGATATTGCAGTCGCCTTCTGTGCAAAACCCACGACCCATGAACCATTGTGATCTCTGATGAGTCCCCTAGTACCAGTACTGATTTGGCTATTTGAATCGAAAGCACCATCAATGTTTATCTTGTAAAGACTTGTAGGTGGTGGTAATAACTTTATTGTTAATTCTTGTCTGGGGTTTGAGGTTGTTGTAGTCGGAGTGAGTGATATGAATTCTGCTACTTGTAAGATAATTTTTTGTGGCATGTAATAGTTGAAGTAAAATACTTCTAGGGCAGGGAGTTAGCAATTACTTCGTGGATCGGAATTAGTAGAAGTATGCATAATCTAAGCTGGTTAAAATATCACGGTTATAAAATATAAGGGTTATTAAATATAAATGCCTATGGGGTAGCAAAATCTTGGGGGATGTGCACAAATAGCCACTAAGAGCACCTGTCTTTACTTTAAAGCCAGTGTTTTAAATGTCTTTAGTCTTTAGCCACTGGTTTAATAATATTTTACCTGACTGGACGAAAATACCCTTCTGCTACAACTTATACCTACACTTTTATTAACGATCACGCAGCAGCAGTAACTAACTTCAGCAGCAGCTTCTCGACTGTGATCGCTATAGAATTGCAGAAGCTTCTCTTGCGATTTGAAACTGTAGATTTCAACTTTCTCGTCCAAAAATCGACATAAATTTACAAAAAGTTATGATTTTCTGTGTTTCTATAGATTTTTATTTCGTTACTACGAATTTGATGCTAGGAACTTGTTTTTTTCTTTTGAATTTCTGGATTGATAATGTTAAGGACATCGCGTCCTTTGATAATTCTATAAAAATTGAGCACAAAATGTTAAGGATTTGTTGTCATGATCGTTGTTACTAATATAAAGGACATGGTGTCCTGATTTTCCAAATTGAATTGACAAAGTTAAGGACACAATGTCCTTAACTTTTTTGTTGTTCTTCTGAACATTAAGCACATACTGTCATAGTTTTTCAAATTGTTTTGAAAAAGTTAAGGACACTTGGTCCTGAAGTTTGAGTTTGGAGTTGAAAAGTTAAGGACACTTGGTCCTGAACTTTGACTTACATGTTCAAAAGTTAAGGATAGGCAATCCTTAACTTCAAGTTTCAAGTTAAAAAGTTAAGGACACTTGGTCCTGAAGTTTGAGTTGGAGTTGAAAGGTTAAGGACACTTGGTCTTGAACTTTGACTTACATGTTCAAAAGTTAAGCATAGGCAGTCCTTAACTTCAAGTTTCAAGTTGAAAAGTTAAGGACACTTGGTCCTGAAGTTTGAGTTTGGAGTTGAAAATTTAAGGACACTTGATCCTGAACTTTGACTTACATGTTCAAAAGTTAAGGACAGGCAGTCCTTAACTTCAAGTTTCAAGTTGAAAAGTTAAGGACACTACGTCCTGAAGTTTGAGTTTGGAGTTAAAAAGTTAAGGGCACTTGGTCCTGAACTTTGACTTACATGTTCAAAAGTTAAGGACATGCAGTCCTTAACTTCAAGTTTCAAGTTGAAAAGTTAAAGAAACTACGTCCTGAAGTTTGAGTTTGAAGTTGAAAAGTTAAGGACACTTGGTCCTGAACTTTGACTTATATGTTCAAAAGTTAAGGACAGGCAGTCCTTAACTTCAAGTTTCGAGTTGAAAAGTTAAGGACACTACGTCCTGAAGTTTGAGTTTGGAGCTGAAAAGTTAAGGACACTTGGTCCTGAACTTTGACTAACATGTTCAAAAGTTAAGGACTGGCAGTCCTTAACTTCAAGTTTCAAGTTGAAAAGTTAAGGACACTACGTCCTCAAGTTTGAGTTTGGAGTTGAAAAGTTACGGACACTTGGTCCTTAACTTTGACTAACATGCTCAAAAGTTAAGGACTGGCAGTCCTTAACTTCAAGTTTCAAATTCAAAAGTTAAGGACACTTGGTTCTATAGTTTGATTTCCAAGTTCAAAAGTTGAGGACACTTGGTCCTTAACTTTGAATTCGATGTTCAAAAGTTAAGGACACCTGATCCTTAACGTTGAATTACAAGTTCAAAAGTTAGAGACACTTGGTCCTTAACTTTGATTTCCAAGTTAAAAAGCTAAGGACAGTTGGTCCTTAACTTTGAACACCAAGTTCAAAAGTTAAGGATACTTGGTCTTGAATTTACAGTACCTATTTTTAATTATACAAGGATTGCTCTATAAAATATGTCCTGAGTTTCCCATTCTCTTGACTTGCAGGATGGAAACAATATGCATTATAGTTGCTTTTAATGGTAGATGGAGTGAAGACTATAAGTATCTTGATCATCAAACAAAGCTTGTTCTAGTACCTGAGTCAATTCAGTTTCAAGATTTCACTAAACAGATCTTTGATGTTATTGAATTGGATAGAGACAAGTTTGAAGAAGTGATATGGTTTGATATCAACCTTGGAACAAGCAAGGGAATGCTTGTATCCAAAGATTTAGATCTTCACACATGTATTGAGTTACTAAAAAGTCATTCACTCTTCAAGGGTTGTCGTTTCATTGTTGATATTTCGAAAAGAGTTTGTGGATCAACAAGTGCCTTTGAACATGTCAACAGAGAAACTCAACATGACAATCAAAATAAATGCCAACAGATAATGGAAATAGATATGGTTGAAGCTCGACCAATAACTGAAGAGGCGCTTCAAATATCTGATTCTATTCAAGTAGAAGGACAAAGCATTATAGAGATTGAAACAAACAAGCTTTGGGTATTCAAGTCTTAGAGAGTGCACCAGTAATCGAAGAAGTTGCTGAAAAAACCTCTACTCAACTAACTAGACGAAAGTCAAATTTGAAAAAAAAAGAATCCCCAACTACGATATTAAGAGAAAATGCTTTGGTGGATGAAATAAAAGTGGGATCAATATTTGACAAAAAGAAGAGTATAATTAACTGTTTTTGAATATAGCAATTAAAGGACATTTTGAATTCAAGGTTGTTAGATCAAGCTCAATAAGATATTCGTTGAAATGCAATGATGATATGTGTGGGTGGTGTGTGCGTGCTTTCAGAATTAAAGATTCAACAGTGTTCAAGATAGTAAAGATTGAGAAAAATCATGACTGCTCTGTTAACACTATGAAAGCTGATCAAAGGCATGCAATTTCAAAGTTGATTAGTGGTTACATTATCGACAATATTCGAGACCCAAGGTTTGAAGTTACACCAGCTTTTGTCATGGCAAAAATACAAAAATTACATGGACTAGACATTGGGTATCACAAGGCATGACATGCTATTCAATGTGCTTCTGCTTTAATAAGAGAAACTCCTGAAGAGAATTATGAATTATTGTCTTCATACTTGTATATGATGAGAAGTAAAAACCCGGGAACATATACTAACATAAAGATAGACAACAACAACAGGTAAACAATCAAAAAGGAATTTATTAGTCTGTTTTATAAATGTTAGGACATGCTGTCTTTAACCAGTTAAAAAGTTAAGGACGTCTTGTCCTTAACTTTCATGTGTGCTGTCAAAAAGTTAAGTACATTTGGTCCTTAACTTAGAATTGTAAGTTATAAAATTAAGGACATGGTTACCTTAACTTTTGACCTTGCTAGTCTAAGTTAAGGACTCCATGTCCTTAACTTTTGAACTTTGAACTCAAAGTTAAGGACTGCATGTCCTTAACTTTATAACTTGTAACTCTAAGTTAAGGAATGTCTGTCCTTAACTTTTGGCCTTGTTAGTATAACTTCAGGACTACCTGTCCTTAACTTTTGGCCTTGTTACCTGAAGTTCAGGACTTCTTGTCCTTAACTTTTGACCTTGTTAGTATAAGTTAAGGACTGTCTATCCTTAACTTCTGTTAACCTTGTTTTATACTGTATTTTTAAGTTTCTTTATATGTTTTATGCATATGGATCATCAATATCTGTTTGGAATTATTGTAGACAGTGATTGCTGTTGATGCAACTTTTTTGAAGTCAAAATTTCGTGGAGTTTAAATGATTTCAGTTTCGAAGGATGCAAATAACCAAATTTTCCCACTAGCATTTGGAATAGCAGAATCTTAAAATAACAATTCCTATGAGTGGTACTTTAGTGAGCTTCTGTAACGACTCGATCGCACGTTTTGAGCTCTAGCGCGCCGTTTAACAGTTTGAGGCCATGAACAGCTTCATTTGAGGTATTATGACTTGCACATGTGGTCGGAATTGAACTTTGGGAAGTTCGGAGTTGATTTGGAAAGAAAATCCTCATTTCAGAAGCTTAAAGTTGAAAGAATTAGCTAAGATCGGATTTTTTAGTAAATGACCTCGAAATCAGGATTCAAAGGTTCCAGCAGGTTTGTATGATGATTTCGGACTTGGGCGTATGTTCGGGTCGGGTTTTGGATGAAATTTCATAAGTTGGGTTGAAGAGCATTTCAATGTTATCGATGTCCGTATGGGATTCCGAGTCTGGGAGTAGCTCCGTATGGTGATTCTGGAGTTAGAAGCGCAATCAGAAGTGAATTCGGAGGTCCGGGGGTCATTTTGGAGTCATTTGGCTAAAGATAGAAATTTGAAGGTTTCTGAGAAGTTTGACCGGAAGTGGACTTCTGATATCGGGGTCGGAATCCGATTCCGAAAGTTGGAGTAGGTCCGTAATGTCGAATATGACTTGTCTGCAAAATTTGAAGTCAATCGGACGTGATTTGATAGGTTTAAACATCGAAAGTAGAAGTTTGAGATTCTAAAGTTCATAAAGCTTGGATTGGAGGTTGATTCATGATTTTAGCGTTTTTCGATATGATTTGAGGCCTCAAGCAAGTCCATAATGTGTTTTGGGACTGGTTGGTATGATTGGTTGGGGTCCGGGGTGCCTCGGGTGGATTCCGAGTGGTTAACGGATCGAAATTGGGATTTTGGAGATAGTTGAAGGGGTCTGGTTGCTGGTATAACCGCTTCTGCGGAGGATTCACCGCAGAAGCAGCCCCGTAGACGCGAGGAATTGAGCCGCAGAAGTGGGTAGACGTGAAGAGAGCTGGCACCGCAGATGCGGTTATTTTGCCGCAGATGTGGGACCGCATTTGCAGTAGAGAGGTCGCAGAAGCGAAAATGAAGGGCTGGTGAGATAACCGCAGAAGCGGTAGGAGTGCCGCACCTGCGGAACCGCAGAAACGGTCAAGAGAACGCAGGTGCGGAAGTGCTGGAGGCAGAATGGTTCTTTTAAAATTGGGGGTTTGGTCATTTCCCCCCATTTTTCATTAGGTGTGGATGATTTTGGAGAGCTCTGATCGCTTCCAGCTCCGCACTACTAATAAGTAGCAAGAGAGGGTCGCAATAGCTTTTACCCGATTTTGGGTCGGGATCGATATCCACAGAGAGCTAGAATTGGAATCAAGTATCATCTAGTTTAGGATTGCGTATGTGCTCTTAATTGCTCTTCTATTCATTTTTGGGATTTTCTTTATAATTCTACTTTTATCAAACTACAAATTGCAAATTAAACTAAGAGTTGAAATGCTACAAGTTGTTCAAATAGGTTTAAAAGGCACTAGGGTAGTGACTTCCGCCTAGGTGGTCAATTGACGGGTACTTGAGTCTAAGGCACGTTTGATATATTTGGGGAGTATGATATAACCGTTGCACTAATTTTTCCACTTTACACCTCTCGGTGGTTCAAGTGATTTTGCCCGATTGACTTTCTCAAGACCAATTGGGTATGCAAATTTGCACAAGCAACTAGGGTTCAAGTCGGGTATTACTCTCTCGAGGTTTAACCCTTTAATTGGGGCTATCAATCTCTTGAATACGCCCCAATTCCTTGTTGGGTCAATTTCGGAGACTTAGGCTCTCTTTCTCAAGAAGACCTCAAGTCAACTTAACACAAACTAGTGTTTGCAACCACTAATTCAGAAATTAACCATGAATTTGCCCCAAATAACAAACACCCATAGTCAAATTAGCCCTAAAATACAAGACCCAACAATTACCCGCACTAGG
>NC_031990.1:19143198-19203549 GCF_001879085.1 Nicotiana attenuata
AAGATAAAACTCATATTAAGTAATTACTAAGCTAAATACAAAGATTCAATGGTGAAAAGTACGTAAAAATGCCCAAAATGGCTTAGAAGGTCGAACCCACGAGTGCAGCTGCTCAATTACAATATCTGATCCCCTAAAAAATGGAAAAAGAATCTATTTATACTAAGCTGAAAAATCTGGACAAAAATGCCCCTGCGGGGTTAGTGCGGACCGCACAAATTGGACCAAGATCCGCACTTAGCTTTGGCCTTCAATATTTCCTTCTCTGAATTTAGGCTCCACGGACCGCACAGAATGGACCGCGGCCACGGAGACTTCTAGCGCCGTCCGCACAAAGTTGACTGTGGAGGCTCAAAACTCTGAAAATCAACCTCTCTGAATCTTGGCACCGCGGACCGTAGAGAATGGACTGCGGCCGCGTTGCCTTCAGTGCGGACCGCACAGAACCTAGTGATGTCGCACTGCCTTTAAGCATGAAAACCAGCTCTCTGAATCTCCCAGTGCGGATCGCACGAAGTGGTGTGCGGCCGCACTGGGCCTGTTCTGCCTGAGCTTGCCTTGTCTTTGGCACTTGTGCAAGTTTCACTCCTTTTGAGCCGATCTTTGACACTTTGTCACTTTGTTGACCAAACCTGCAATCAAGCACAACTTGTGAGCCTTTTGGGACTATTTTGTATGAATATTTAATCAAAGCATAAGCAAGAAGGAGTATAAAATGCGTCAAAATCCCTAGTTATCAACTCCCCCAAACTTAAGCTTTTGCTTGTCCTCAAGCAAACAAAATAAGACCCACCCCTTAAGGGAAAATCCAAGAAATTTTCAGCTGTCCTAAAACAACCTCAACTAGCATCAATTGGGACTAACAATTGCCCTCAATACAAATGAATCATTAACAACATTTACTCTTTGAACAACCATGGATCAAGTGCGACACAAGAGCATCAAGAGTTGACTCAACACATCAAAGAACTCTTTCAATTACTTTGGTCATTGTGGAACCCAAACTCACACATCCTCAACTCTCCCTAATCAAACCTCACATTTAGAATAGTGGCAAGCAAGACGAGGTTAATGGAAAATTCACTCATCTCTCTCAAGAAAAAGTCACAAGTCCGGCTCTAAGTACCATATGCTTGCCCCTTATGTGAGTATCCACTAATGTAAGTTTCATTCAACTCAAGATCATATAGGACTTTTGTGGAAACATTGTGAAGACTTTTGGTTCAGGGTAGGGAATGTTTTGGTCTAGGTGGGTTCCACCTTCCCTTAAGCACTTCTTTTGATTCATTTGGCATCCATTCACTTGACTCTTTGAGTCATTTTCACTCATTTCTAAGGGGTTAGAGAGACACAATGTCACTCTTTCTTATGCATTTCAAACCTTTTCTCCTTTTTTAACTTTCCACGCCTTTCATTCTTTGCTTTTCTTGAATCCCTTTTTTATTCTTTTTCACATTGAACATTCTTTTTGTCTTTTTGCTTTTCTTTCTTTTTCATTTCCTTTCCTTTTTCTTCATTTTTGTGCCTTTTTACCACTTTTTTGCAATCCTCGTCTCTCCCCCCAAACTTATACTTTTGCCATGTACTAAAGGAAAGATCGGGTGCCAAGAGAGGGTATCTTTTAGAATGGGTATAGGCTTGTATCATGGTTCTTGAAAGAAAAAGGTCTAAGGCTCAAAAGGGTTAACTTGGGATCTTATCATTGGTAGGCTATGGAATTGTTCAAACTATCATTTGGATCAAGGAGAGCCTATAATCATGTCTCAAGTCAAAGTTCACCAAGGATTTCGCCTCAACAAACATTCAGGGCAAGTTCTAGACCAATGGCTCAGGATTTGGACTTGCAATTCAATTACTCACTACACAAGCTACGGGATTGCTAAAGACATAGAGTCGGGGGCCCACAACGACCCTAGATACGATTTGAGCACACAATGGTCCCGAAAAACCACTTGATGATTATCGGCCAACACAAGAGTCTCAAGGTCACGACTTTCACCATCCTAAACAGAACAATTTGTTTTTGACCATAAGATCAACGGCAAATGTGCTAGGCACAAGTGAAGCTTTGCTTGAGGCACCCTTTACTACTAACTACTAAAAACCAAAAACAAAAAAAGAAAAACAAACTCAAACCCTTAAGAAGTTTGTCACGCCATCCATCATTGGGAAGAGCTACCCGGTTCACACAACACTCCACCTTTGGAAAGAACCGTGGCATTAAGAAAACCAAAGGCTTATTGCAAACTCCGAAAACAAAAAGCTACGAATCACAAATAAGAAGCTAAAAACGAAAAATTTTGCGGAAAATAGAATGAATATATACAGGAGAGGATTTGAATATACAATGGATGGGATGAATATATACAATGAGTTGTAACTTTATATACAGACCCAAAGTGAAATCAAAATGCGATAAATGTAACGAAATATCAGAATTATATACATACCAAAGATAAAAAGATAAAGAAAGCATAGAAATGTTAAATATATAAAATCATCCAAAATGAATAGTAGGGCCTACCCCCTCAAATGAAAGCTGGAATTGTCTTCAATGCCAACTAGTCCAAATAAAGCATCAAAAATAAGAGGGAAAGGATATAGAAGACTCCCTAAGGCCTGTCTGTCTGCATAGGGTCATGTGTGGTCCCTGGGTCCTCTATGTGCTCGGGAACCTCAGACTGGTTCCTGGTGGTCTGCTGCTCTGCTACTAGGACCTGGGCCTAGATCTGGACAGGCTCTAGAACTGGTACATCCTGTGGCTGACTGGAGGAAGTCTCTGGTGGGTCCGCCAACTGGATGACAGCATCATCAGCTCTAGGAATCATCCACCTCCTCTTCGGAGGCCTCTGTGACTGCTCCGGCTGTGGATGAGCTGCTGGAACTGGGTCCTCAAGCAATTAGTCTAAAAGCAGGTGATCTGCCTTCAGTCTGTCAATATCTGCACGCAGCTCCTTCACGGACTCCTTGGAGGCCCGTGTCTCCCTCAGCTTCTTATTCTCCTTAGCAAGCTCCTTTAGAGCCTTGCTATGTGAATCAACTGCCTTTGAGAGCTCTGCCTGAGTGTCGAGGATCTTCTTCTGGTTATCAAGTATCTCCTTGAGCGCATCCTCTATCGACTGGGGCACCTGTGGGGCTGGAGGAGCCGACTGAGCCTCTACAGTGGTGGTCAAGGTGGACAACTTGGATGAGGCAGTCTGCATCCAGTTGTTTATGCTAATAAGGGCCTAGCTCAGTCGGTGAGCAGTAATAGGATGGGCCCGGGAAGATGGGATCTCTAGGCCTGCTGATGTGGATGGACCGGGAGGAGTGGCTGTGTATGTAGATGGACCGGGAGGGATATCTGTGGAAGTGGAGGTAGGCTCAACAGGGGATACTACCACAACTGGCTCTTCGGACTAGCCAGTTGGGGCTTTGAAGTTCTTGCTCTTGGGGTTGTCGTCCCCCTGCATGCTATACATGGAAAATGGGGCTTTCACCTTGACCTTGATGTCATAGGCCTCTTGTCCACCTTCAAGTCCCGGAAGTACATAGTGAGGGTGCTGGGGAAGGGATAGTTCCGGTCATGCTCCGCACCGACGATGGAGATAATCCTCGACATCACATTCCCCACATTGATGGGGTACCCTGCCATAATGGAAGCCACTAACACAGCCCGAGAAAGAGGAAGGGTGTTTTCATGTGTCGTGGGGTCCAATCGGCTACACACAAAAGTCTCCCATCCCCGTGCTTCAAAATTTAAAGTCCGTCTCAAGATCTTGATTCCAACAGTCAACTAGTCGAGGGTGGTACCTGGGATTGCCAGGTACTGTGCTAGCCAGGGACGAACCTCCTCACCCATCTCCATCTTCTCCATGTACAAGGTTTCATCCTCCTTATTGAAGCCAAGGTATTCGTTGAGGTACTTCCCTTCGAATAACACTGTCAGATTTCGAACCTTGGTCACTTTGGAGCCCTTTTTGATGTGGGCTACATTGCAGTAAAACTCTTTGACCATATGTTTGTCGGCATCCACACACTCCTCCAGAAAATGTTCCCAGCCCACTCTAGTCCTAAATTGTCTTTGCACATTGGGGTTGTGGGGTAATAGGTCTCTATCAGTGAAGCTCCTCTACGGAATCAACTTTCTCACCGGCCACCACTCCCTAAATTTGTGGTACGCCACCTTACTCACGAACCTCTCTCGCCAAACCTCCAAATTCCTCGTTCTATCTACACCCCCAACCCTTGGTTCACCTCCTTCAGCTACCTCCTCATCTCTCTCTACTTCCTCCTCTTCTCCTTCTACCCCCTCCCCGGATAATGAAGCTGTTGGGGAGGTAGAGTATTCTTCACTACCTGCTGCTGAGCCCTCAGACGAGCCAGAAGAAACATGTGCTGGTGCTTGGGCAGTTGGTGATGGTGGAGGAGTAGTATCTGTCAATCTATGCCGCTCCGGCCAGTCAGGCATGTACTCTGGCACGGAGTTTGAGGAGATCTCCCAGGAGGGCTCGTACTCACTCCCCGACTTATCAACTGCTCTGTCAGCAGCTTTCATTAACTTTCTTATTCTCTTTATGTTTTCCCAAACTTGGGGAGTGAGTTTAATCATCTTCTGCTTCCCTCCCCGGGAGGATTCACCTCTGCCGGGTTGTTTAGATCCTTTGCCCCGTTGTTTTACCTTTGTCTGCAAACACAGTTCAATCAGCTTGTTAGTATATGTAATCAGTTAAGAACAATGTTTCAGAAGCAGGAAAGAAAAAGTTGCAGACAGGTTGCAGAAGTTGCCCAGTGCGGACCGCACAAAATGGTGTGCGGCCGCACAGGGGCCAGCGCGGACCTCACAAAATCAACTGCGGTCCGCACAGGTGTAGGGTTCAAAAAACACATCCTCTGTATCAAAGCAGTGCGAACGGCACAAAAGAAACCGCGGCCCCACTGAGGTCACCGCGGACCGCAAAAAATCAACCGCGGACCGCACAAAGGTGGGGGTCAGACTACCCACTCTCTGTATCTAGGCAGTGTGGACCGCACAAAATCAACCGCGGCTGCACTGCCCAAAGTTCAGCTTTCAGAGATTCAGCAGTGCGGTCCGCACAAAATGGATCTGCGGACCGCACTGGGGCAACGCGGACCGCACAGAAATGACCGCGGTACGCACTGAGTGCCCAGAAGTGGCACTTAGCTAGGGTTCATGAAATTTTGCCTTTAACTCCCATTATTCACCTAATTAGTGTCTCTAAATGATTACCCAGTCCATTATACTAACTAAGTCCACATGAATCAAGATTTAATTACTCTAACCTAATCAATTAAGAAAATACGGGAAGGAGAAGAACTAAAAGCTAAGAAAAATGAAAATTAAATGAAATTAACCAAATTGAACAAGTAAAAGGAAGATTATGGTACCGGATAATGAGATGAAATGAAGCTAAGCAATTCCAACAATTAATTATGAGCAAAGGGTGTGATGAACAGTGTTTTTCTTAGGTCTGAGAGGCAAAAGTGCGAAAAGAGTAAAAGGAGGCCCTTAGGGTCTATTTATAGAAACTCACCTACCAGTGCGGACCGCACAAAATGGATCGCGGTCCACACAAAATGGACCGCGGCCGCAGTGGTCCACCGCGGAACGCACCAAATCAACCGCGGTCGCGGTGGAAAACTTCAGAGAGTCCTCTCATCACCCTTTACCAGTGTGGTCCGCACAAAATGGTAGTGCGACCGCACTGGAAACTTCAAAGACCTGTGCATTTTTTCAATTATGTCCTGCACTGCATCAACTCAATCCTGTAACATCTCACAACCAGTTAGCCCAAAAATCAATCCTATACTACAAAGAAAATCAAAGAAAACAAGAAGAAAAACACATGGGTTGCCTCCCAAGAAGCGCCTGATTTAACCTCGCGGCACGACGCGGGTTACCATCACATCATTTGAAATGAAGAAGTGCCACCACGTGGCTGTCATCAATTTTTCCAAGATAATGCTTGACCCGGTGCCCATTACTCTAAAAACTTTACCATTTTTATTCTTTAAATCAAGAGCACCAAATGGGGTCACGCACACCACTTCAAAAGGTCCACTCCATTTTGATTTGAGCTTTCCCGGAACAGACGTAGCCGGGAATTGAACAAGAGAACCAAATCACCAACTTTGAACTCCTTTCCACGAGTATATTTATCATAAAGGTACTTCATCTTGTCCTTATACAAGGACGAACTGGAGTAGGCATGGAATCGGAATTCATCAAGTTCATTGAGTTGCTCCACACGAAGATTGGCTACTACATCTCACTCAAGATTAAGCTTCCTCAAAGCCCACATGGCCTTGTGCTCTAACTCAACTGGTAAATGACAAGCTTTCCCAAATACCAACCGGTACGAAGACATACCAATAGGAGTCTTGAAAGCCGTCCTATAAGCCCATAGAGCGTCATCCAACTTCTTCGACCAATCGGTTCTATTTGCATTGACCGTCTTTGACAATATGCTTTTGATTTCCCTGTTGGAGACTTCCACTTGACCACTTTCTTGAGGATGATAGGGGGTAGAAACCTTGTGATTGATACCATACTTTGAAAGCAAAGTGTCGAAAGCTCTATTGCAAAAATGAGACCCCCCATCACTTGTGATTGCCCGAGGAGTACCAAACCTTGTAAAAATGCTTTTCTTTAGAAATGCAACAACACTCCGGGCTTCATTGTTGGGCAAAGCCACGGCTTCGACCCACTTTGAAACATAGGCCACCGCCACAAGAATGTAAGTGTTCCCACAAGAGCTAACAAATGGTCACATGAAATCAATGCCCCATACATCAAAAATATCAACCTCAAGGATGGTATTGAGAGGCATCTCATCTTTCTTCGAAATTCCACCCGCTCTTTGGCACTCGTCGCATCTCTTCACAAAATCACCTGCATCTTTGAACAAAGTTGGCCAATAAAACCCATAACTAAGAACTTTAGAAGCCGTCATCGCCCCGCCATGATGGCCACCATAGGGAGAGGAATGACAAGCCTCCAAAATACTCAATTGCTATTCCTCCGGGACACACCTTCGTATCACACCATCCGTGCAAATCTTGAACAAGTATGGTTCATCCCAATAGAAATCCAAACTATCCCGCTTGAGCTTCTTCCATTGGTTAGAAGAGAGCTCACACGGGATTATTCCGGTCACAAGGTAATTAGCAACATCGGCAAACCATGGCATATCATTCATTGACACCGAAAGGAGTTGTTCATCGTGAAATGAATCATTGATCTCTAAGCCATCACAAAGCCTCCCCTTCTCCTCCAAACGGGACAAGTGGTCCGCCACTTCGTTCTCACTACCTTTTCGGTCAACAATTTCTAGATCAAATTCTTGGAGTAGTAACACCCATCGCATCAACCTTGCCTTAGAGTCTTTCTTTGTTATCAAGTACCTAAGGGCGGCATGATCGGTGTGCACTATGACCTTAGCCCCCATAAGATACGGCCGAAACTTTTCCATTGCAAAAACTATGGCCAACAACTCTTTCTCGATAACCGTGTAGTTCCTTTGAGCCTCATTCATGGTCTTGCTAGCGTAGTACACCGGATGAAACATTTTGTTAACCTTTTGACCCAAAACAGCCCCAACCACAACGTCACTTGCGTCACACATGAGCTCGAAGGGCAAGCTCCAATTTGGTGCGGTAATGATAGGGGTAGTGGTCAACTTAAGCTTGAGAAGCTCAAATGCTTGCATACATCCCTCATCGAACACAAACTTGGCATCCTTTTCTAGTAGCTTGCACAAGGGGTTTACCACCTTCGAAAAATCTTTTATAAACCTCCGGCCGCGTGCCCAAGAAAACTCCTCACCCCTTTGACAGAAGTGGGGGGAGAAAGCCTTGAAATCACCTCTATCTTGGCTTTGTCGACTTCAATCCCATGTTTTGAAATTTTGTGGCCCAACACTATGCCCTCTTCAACTATGAAGTGGCATTTTTCCCAATTAAGTACGAGATTTGTGTCTTCACGTCGGGCCAAAACTCTATCCAAATTTCCCAAACACTCTTCAAATGAATCACCAACCACACTAAAATCATCCATAAAGTCCTCCAAAATATCTTCCACCATATCGGTGAAAATAGCCATCATGCATCGTTGGAATGTCGCTGGAGCATTGCACAACCCGAACGGCATCCGATAGAAAGCAAAGGTGCCATATGGACAAGTAAAGGTGGTCTTCTCTTGGTCCTCCGGAGCGATTAAGATTTGATTATATGCTGAGTAGCCATCCAAAAAGCAATAAAAGGCACGCCCCGCAAGGCGATCAAGCATTTGGTCAAGGAATGGCAAAGGGAAATGATCCTTGCGGGTCACCTTGTTCAGTTTTCGGTAGTCCATACATACCTTCCATCCGGTAACTGTCCGAGTGGGAATAAGTTCATTGTTGTCATCTGTCACCACAGTCATCCTACCCTTCTTCGGCACACATTGCACCGGAGAAGTCCATGAGCTATCGGAAATAGGGTACACAACCCCGGCATCCAACCATTTTATCACTTCTTTCTTCACCACTTCTTGCATTGCCTCATTTAATCTTCTTTGATGATCCAAGGAGGGTTTTGCATCATCCTCCAATATGATTTTGTGTATACAGAATGCGGGGCTTATTCCCCGAATGTCGGCCAATGTCCATCCAATTGCTTTCTTCCTCCTTTTGAGAACCACCAAAGTGGCATCTACCTGCAAGTTAGTAAGGCACGAAGAAAGAATAACGGGTAAAGTAGAACAAGGGCCCAAGAACTCATACCTGAGGTGTGGAGGCAATGGCTTCAACTCCAACACCGGAGGTTCCTCTATTTATGGCTTAGTTGGAGGAGTCTTTCTATTTTCGAGGTCCAAGGATAGCTTTCTAGGATCATAAGAATAGGACCCCATTCCATGCAAGGCATTTAGGCACTCCACTCGGCCCTCATCATCATCTACCTCAAGATTTAACAACACGGCCTCCAACGGGTCCTCCACATTAATCATAGCACTTGTATCATCAATTATCACAGCCGTGACTAAATCCACTAATGAGCACACTTCGGTACAATTGGGTTGCTTCATCGACTTGCACACATGGAATACTACCTTTTCATCACCCACCCGGAAAGTGAGTTTCCCATCTTCCACATCAACTAGAGCCTTCCCCGTAGCAAGGAAAGGTCTTCGTAATATGATCGGGACTTCGTAGTCCACCTCGCAATCCAATATCATAAAGTCCGCTGGCAAGATAAATTTGTCCACCCGGACAAGCACATCATCCACAATACCCAAAGGTCGCTTCATTGATCTATCCGCCATTGTAATCTCATGGAAGTTGGTCTAGGTGGCCCAATACCCAAGGTCTTGAAAACTGAGTAGGGCATCAAGTTGATACTCTCCCCTAGATCACATAAAGCCTTGGCGAAATCCGTACTACCAATAGTGCAAGGGATAGTGAAAGCACCGGGATCCTCCAACTTGGGAGACATTGAATGTACTATAGCACTAACTTGGTGGGTCATCTTGATAGTTTCACAATCCATAGAACGCTTCTTTATGACCAATTCTTTCATGAACTTTGCATAGCCCAGCATTTGTTCAAGAGCCTCCACCAAAGGCACATTAATGGACAAGCTCTTCATCATATCAATGAACTTTTTGAACTGATTATCATTTCTCTGCTTTGCTAGACTTTGAGGATAAGGTGGAGGTGGCCTTGGCAAAGGAGCCTTGGCTTTTGGCACAACCGGCTCCGGCATGTCAATCACGTGTTCCCTAGACGGGTTCACGGCATCTTGAGTTTCCACCTCGGCCTCATTAATGTCAATCCTCACTTCATTGTTCACATTGTCATCAACCACATCTTCAACTACCAATGGAACTTCATCTTCTTGCAACTCAACATCATCATCCACAACTTGCTTTTGTTTCGAGGCATTCACATCACTGCTTCTCCCACTTCTTGTCGTAACCTCCATGACATGATTGTTCCCACCCTTAGGGTTCACTACCGTATCACTTGGTAGAGCACCCTTCGGGCGAGTATTCAATGACTGAGAGATTTGGCCTAATTGCACCTCCAAATTTCTAATGGAAGTGTTGTGAGAAGACAATTGAGCATCCGAATCCGCATTCTTCTTCATCATTTGTTCGAACATCATTAAAATTCTACCCATATCATTGCTAGAAGAACTCGGACCTTGAGAAGGAAATGGGGGTGGATTGTTCGGTTGTTGGTACATTGGGGGCCTTTGGAAGCCTTGCCCCCGATTGCCTTGATTGTTGTTCCATCCACCCTGATTGTTGTTGTTCCCCCAGTTTCCTTGATTGTTCCGATTGTTTTTTTGATTTACCCAATTCGAATTTTGATTATTGTTTCCCCAATTATTGTTCCCTTGTTGGTGATTATTCCAATTATTGTTGCCTTGTTGTTGATTGCCCCAATTACCTTGGGACCTCCATTGTTGTTATTGGTTAGAAGAGTTGCCTCTTTGGCCTTGATAATTGTTCACATATTGTACCTCTTCATTTTGCTCATCATAACCATCATTTTAAAACCCATCACATGCATCATCAAATTGCTCAGAATTCCCTTGGTTTTGTTGCCTTCTCTGGTTCACTAGCATATTAACACCCTCCATGGCATTCACTTGGCAAGGATTTTGGACTTGTTGCAACTGTTCCTTAGCCAATTGGTTCATAGTAGTTGTCAACTCCGCTATAGCTTGTCCATGGTCATGTAATTCCTTATGCAAATGAATAACCATAGGGTCACCTTGAGGAACATTGGCTCTACTTTGCCATGCGGAGGATGTATCCGCCATCTCATCAAGAATGGCACAAGCTTCATCATACGTCAACTTCATAAAATTACCCCCAGCGAGTTGATTGACTATGAATTGATTTGTAGTATTGATGCCCCGGTAGAAAGTTTGTTGCAACATATTCTCCGTCATGTCATTATTGGGGCATTCCTTCACCATCATTCTATAGCGCTCCCAAATCTCATGCAAAGGTTCCGTGGGCTCTTGCTTGAAGGCCAATATCTCATCTCGAAGTTCCGCCATGTGCCCGGATGAGAAAAATTTAGCTATAAACTTATCCACCAACTCATCCCCAGTTGTGATGGAATGGTTGGGAAGTCTCTCGAGCCAATCCAATGCTTTCCCCCGAAGTGTGAATGGGAAAAGTCTCAATCTAAGAGCATCCTCGGACACATTCGTCTACTTAATCCCCCAACATGTATCCACGAACCCCTTGAGATGTTTGTATGAATTTTGATCCGCAGCGCCCGTGAAATACCCACGCTGCTCAAGTAAGGTCAACATCACATTGGTTATTTGAAAATTGCCCGCCCGAATTCAGGGTGGGACAATTGCAATTGCATAGCCTTGGTTTGGGAGCACCCGAGGAACCGCTCTTGGAGGTGGCGGAGGAGGGTTTGGAACGTTTTCATTAGCATTGGCCTTGCGGCCTCGTCTTGGTTCAGGAGGAACCTCATCCTTTCCGATATCATCAACCTCCTCCCCAGCAATCACGTTTCCAAGAGGGTCATTAGCATTTAAAGCTATTTGGTACCTGTAGTATTGACACACACAAATTAGTAACAAAGAAGGAAAGAAGAACAATACACAAAACTAACTAAATAGATAGCCAAAACCGTTAGCTCCCCGGCAACGGCGCCAAAAGGTGATCGCTTCCAACTCCGCACTACTAATATGTAGCAAGAGAGGGTCGCAATAGCTTTTACCCGATTTTGGGTCGGGATCGATATCCACAGAGAGCTAGAATTGGAACCAAGTATCTATCTAGTTTAGGATTGCGTATGTGCTCTTAGTTGCTCTTCTATTCATTTTTGGGATTTTCTTTATAATTCTACTTTTATCAAACTACAAATTGTAAATTAAACTAAGAGTTGAAATGCTACAAGTTGTTCAAATAGGTTTAAAAGGCACTAGGGTAGTGACTTCCGCCTAGGTGGTCAATTGACGGGTACTTGAGTCTAAGGCACATTTGACATATTTGGGGAGTATGATATAACCGTTGCACTAATTTTCCCACTCTACACCTCTCGGTGGTTCAAGTGATTTTGCCCAATTGACTTTCTCAAGACCAATTGGGCATGCAAATTTGCACAAGCAACTAGGGTTCAAGTCGGGTATTACTCTCTCGAGGTTTAACACTTTAATTGGGGCTATCAATCTCTTGAATACGCCCCAATTCCTTGTTGGGTCAATTTCGGAGACTTAGGCTCTCTTTCTCAAGAAGACCTCAAGTCAACTTAACACAAACTAGTGTTTGCAACCACTAATTCAGAAATTAACCATGAATTTGCCCCAAATAACAAACACCCATAGTCAAATTAGCCCTAAAATACAAGACCCAACAATTACCCACACTAGGGTTGAGCCACAACCCTAGCTAATGGGTCTAGCTACTCATATTCAAAGAAGAAAAACAAGAAATAGAAGAAGATAAACTCATATTAATTAATTACTAAGCTAAATACAAAGATTCAATGGTGAAAAGTACGTAAAAATGCCCAAAATGGCTTAGAAAGTCGAACCCACGAGTGCAGCTGCTCAATTACAATATCTGATCCCCTAAAAAATGGAAAAAGAATCTATTTATACTAAGCTGAAAAATCTGGACAAAAATGCCCCTGCGGGGTTAGTGCGGACCGCACAAATTGGACCACGATCCGCACTTGGCTTTGGCCTTCAATATTTCCTTCTCTGAATTTAGGCTCCACGGACCGCACAGAATGGACCGCGGCCACGGAGACTTCTAGCGCCGTCCGCACAAAGTTGACTGCGGAGGCTCAAAACTCTGAAAATCAACCTCTCTGAATCTCTGCACCGCGAACCGCAGAGAATGGACTGTAGCCGCGTTGCCTTCAGTGGGGATCGCACAGAACCTAGTGCGGTCGTACTGCCTTTAAGCCTGAAAACCAGCTCTCTGAATCTTCCAGTGCGGACCGCACAAAGTGGTGTGCGGCCGCACTGGGCCTGTTCTGCCTGAGCTTGCCTTGTCTTTGGCACTTGTGAAAGTTTCACTCCTTTTGAGCCGATCTTTGACACTTTGTCACTTTGTTGACCAAACCTGCAAACAAGCGCAACTTGTGAGCCTTTTGGGACTATTTTGTATGAATATTTAATCAAAGCATAAGCAAGAAGGAGTATAAAATGCGTCAAAATCCCTAGTTATCAAGCTTCAAGTGGGATTTTTCATCATCAACGGCAAGGTAAGCTAATCCCACCTATCTTAAGTTAAATACGTCGATCATGTATGGATTTTTAGCATGTAAATTGGTAGAAATTTGGGGGTTTGAGGGAAAACCTAGAAAATTGATATTCTTTGAATTTGACCACGATTTTGGGTATGGAATTAAGAGAAAACCGTATATTTGAGTTCGTGAGTTCATGGGTAAACTTTATCTCCGAAAAAAATTCAGAATCCGGGCATGTGGGCCCGAGGGCGTTTTTGTCAACTTTTTGATTGGGGTTAGGAATTGTTATAAATTGGATTTGTAATGAGTAATTGAGCATATATTAATGGATTTGCGTAATTATTGGCTAGCTTTGGAGCATTTAGCATCGATTCGAGTCTTCGGAAGGGCGTGGAACGCCGGTTATGGAACTTCGGAGCGAGGTGAGTCTCCTTTCTAACCTTGTAAGAGGGAATTGTCCCCTTAGGTGAGTTAATTAACTATTTGCTCCTATTTGTGGGGGCTAAATACGCACGAGGTGACGAGAGTCCGTGCGTAGATACTGATACGTGTAAGTCCGGGTAGTCTAGGATCCAAAAGCATGTTATACTTGGAATATCTGTGATCTTATTGACAGTTGAATTTCTTAAATCCTATCGAATTGGTAAATGAATTTCTAAGTGGATTAAACTTTATTTTTCTTAAATCATTAAAAGAGGATTGGCTTTTATTTGGATAAATGTTCCTCGATAAACTCTTAATTTGTTGTTTGAGCATGTATTTCTATGTGTACCTACGTCGCATGTATGGTACGCGAGCAGGGTGATTGTTTATTTATATTTGACCGCGTCGCATGTGTGATTCGCGAGTGGAGTAATAGATGCATTTATGGTTCATGCCGCTCGACCCTCGGCAGTGCACATTTTACATTTATGTTGGATCGGGTCGTACGACCTCGGCATGAGTTGCGCATGTGTGAATTGCTTGTCTTGAGGTTTATTGATATTGCTATCTGCTCTCCCTGACATAAGATAATTGTTAATTAATGGATTATGAATCCGGAGAATTTTAATAAAAAGGGACTTTTATCTGTTTGGTAATTCATTAAATCTACTGTTGTCCTTAATAAGACCGTGAGTCATCGCTTTAATAATATCATTATTGGACCACTAGTAAGTGTCGAAGTCGACCTCTCGTCTCAACTTCTTCGAGATTAGACGGGATACTTACTGAGTACACGTTGTTTTCGTACTCATGCTACACCGGCTGTGCATTTTTGTTGCACATGCAAATGTACTTCTAGTGGCCTACTGGGCGTAGCAGCACGGATGATACGGGGACTAGGTGAGCTGCACTACTCGAGGCAACTCGCAGCTAGTATAGTCTCTTTCAGTGTATTGTATTTACTTTCTGTCCAATTTGTGTTCCGGACGGATGTGGTATTGTATTGTTTCTTAGAAATAGCTCATGCACTTGTGACACCGGGTTCTGGGGATGTCTATGGATGTATTTAGAATTTTAAAGGTTGTTAAATGTTTCATTTCTTATTCAGTGGAATTTACTATGTATAGTTTAAACGTATAAAAGAAGAGATTTCAGAAATATTTAAAACAAGAATTTAATTAAGTATTTACGGTTGGCTTGCATGACAGTGGTGTCCGGCGCCATCACGACCCTTAGTGGATTTTGGGTCGTGACAACATGGTATCAGAGCACTAGGTTCCCTTAGGTCTCACGAGTCATGAGCAAGTCTAGTAGAGTCTCGCGGATTGGTACGGAGATGTCTATACTTATCTTCGGGAGGCTACGGGGCTGTTAGGAATACTTCCCTTCTTGTTTCCACATCGTGTGATTTGATTTCCTTGAGGCTTATGCCCTTGTTTCCTTCCTACTCAATCTTACGCGACGCGAACCGCTGGTTATAAATCGAGAATTGAAGGATTGTAATGGTACTACGAATGTGGTGCAGGGTGTTTCTCCCTATGGGGTTGTTTGAGCTATTGTCGTCGCCTTGTGGAAGGATATTCTGTCGTTTCAGCTCAGTAGCGGTACTCCTGAGAGCTCTGAGGCTAGGCACAAGTTGCCATGATGCTTATGAACGATTGTTCTGCAATATTGATACGATGGTAGGGTGTTTGCCTACGTGTCGGGGCAGTGAATGACTTGAAGGGAGGTTTACTCAGTGCGTGATCTAGAGATTCGGTATTTTATTCCCGGCAGGGGAAAGGCAATCGGGCTGAGAATGTTCCGGTTTGGGTTGATGGAGTAACGAGACTTGGTAATTGCGAGCGTGGTGGAGTCTTCTTCTATGATAAAGTGTCGTTGTCCTTATTGAATGTACTAAGTTCGCCGGTGTTATGATCGTCTACAATTCGCCTTTGGAGCAGGATATTGCAAGTTAGTAATGAAGAAGCGACGGTCAGAGATTGCGGGGTGCGGTGGTTCAGGATTGAGTCGGTGTTTCTGATGTCGACGCCTCGAGAAAGATGATCCCCGGAAAGGTTTGAAGTTAGTAACGATTTGTGGGTTCAAGTGCTACGAAGATAGATCTTATTAAGGCAACAACTGAGCAGCAGAGGATGAGGAAGGACATGTGGGAAGTGTCAAGCGATGGTTAAAAATTTCTAGAAGGCCAGGTATAAGAAGCAAAGATCGAGTAGCTGACTAAAGGGGTGAGTTTTGCCAAGGTGGGAGAGTGGCGGAGTTGCATATGGGTCTGGTGATAAGATGACTACGCACCTTAAGGAGAGTTTGGAGTGAATTGGGATTTTTAGTGATTGGTGGCTAGGGCCTACGGATTAATTTGAAGTGCGGACTATTATGCGGTAAGAGGTTGGATATAACGGAAAGGAGCTGCTTGGAACGAGGAAGGATACTACCTAACTTTGAATTGGTAAGAGGTTGCCGCATATTTAATTGGTGTCCACGAGGAATGAATGGACTGGTTCCGCAAAGAGATCGGTCGTGCGAATGTGGTTGATGATTCAGAGTATAAAAAGGGGCTTTACAGAAAGATTCCAAAAAATTTTGCGGCCGATTGCGCATGGTTATGCCAATGAGAGATAAGGAATCCTGGTGAATTTCAGAGTTGCGTAATAGTGTCTTCAAGCTAAGTGGGAGAGTCCCACCGCCTTTGATTGGGTTGTATGGTGATCTTCTTGTGAGGTTTCGGTTATCGACGTATTGGTAAGTTATTTTAGCTATGGGAGAATAGCATAAGTGATAATTTGAGAAAAGAAATTGTTAAGGGTGTGCCACGGTTGACCTTATTGGCTCATGTCCAAGCTTTGGGAGGATTCTGGATTTATGCTTCGTACAGAGGTGACTTACAAGGAAAGTGATCCAATCGAGTGCTTCATTGAGATTGGTGTTCCTGTGCAAGCGGGGCCTGGGAGTTGATTATATTCGGGACCAAGCCAGAGTGGGTGACTCTCAACAACGGTCCTAGTGAATTCAAAGGGGTAAAGCATGGTGCCCAATGATTTCGAGCCTATAGGTGCGGTTAAGAATCAAGCTTTTGTAGCAGCTTATGAGAAGAGGCCCAGAACGTTCTATGATGTTTTGACTTGCAGTGTAGCATTTGGGGAGGAAAATGAGAAAAGACTTTGGATCCGTAGTGGAATTATCAGAATGGGCATACCAGTTGAGGATGCGAATGTGCGCACAAGGGAGGTATGAAATGGTTTGTGGGATTTGAGACAGCATGGTCTCGTGATTCACGGTCACTCGGTATGAGTGCGGATGGAGTGTGCTACGTGTTGAATGGAGTTATTATTTCTAAGTCAATCAAGGATAAATTAGAAGGAGATATACTGGTTAGCCATAGTTGAATTAGCATATTGGTGGTAGTAATTAGTTTCTTCAACAAATTATGCAAGTGATTTATGGCGATACGTGCGAGGCCTGTCGGCCGCTGTAATTGATGTTATTCAGAAGTATTCTACTGTTATGGCTTGTCATGTGTAGGCGGATCCCAGAAGGGCTATGGTGGCTTAAGACCACTACTTAGAGATTTGGCGTATTCTACGGTTATGAGAATTCACCTGTGTGTTGCTATGGTCCTTCTGAAGTGAGTCAAACGAAAAGTTTTTATATGATGAAGTGTTAATCTATTAGTGGTTCTAGAGCTATGATGAAAATCGTGTTCTATCGTATATTGGTGTTGGGTGTAGTGAGTGGTATGGAATTCGAAGTAAGGATCAAGTTGCAGTTCAGTGTTAACAAGGATGTCACGAGCTCGGATGAGCAGGAAAGTAGTTTCGAGGTTTAAAGTAAGTTGGTATTGCCTTCAGCGTCACCTGAGATCGGTGTTTTGACTTTGCATCCTGGTTAAGGATTCTTGATCGCTTTCCGCGTTAGTGCGGCCGGTGGTTTGGATGTACAGACCTGTTATCTATTACGGGAGGTTGTGGGAGCGTGCCCCACGGGAATGTTGTATAAGTGTGGCATGTAGTCACTTGATTGGTTGGAGAATTAAACCAGGTATGAAGATTGTGGTGATATCGTTGATTTGGGAATTGATGCCTGGAGGGCACTCGATTTATTAAGTTGTGGACTGTGGAGGATTACTCCGGTTATGATGGTTGTTATTATGCGTTATGAAAGAAAGGAGAGTTATTATGGACCTTTGAAAGGTTATTAGCCTAGTTCAGTGCGATCAGAATCAGCTTGAGGTCTGTGGATGGATTCAAATGTGAATATGGGCTCTAAATCAGGTCGAACGTGTTCATTTCAGTAATGCGCTCCTTATGGAGGAGTAGCCAGGGTGTTATTTCGTTTTCAGATATTTCATGTAATGATACATTGTGCAGTGTGAGTTGTGAGACGGCTTGGGAAATTGCTTATGTGTTGAGGTTCCGCGTAGAGATGATGTTATATGAGCAAAATGGCTCTTGAGATTCAGATTGTATATCGCACCTCAGTTGTGCTTGAGTTTGTAGCTTATGGCACTATATGTCTCCCCAGGGATGGTATTATGCACTTAGCGTGCTTGTGGCCGACATTCGGTATTTTGTTGTAATGAGCAATCTAGCTCGGTGTGTATCTCCTTGTGTGAACTATATAGGTGGATCGGGTGGCACGCCGCCATGGGTATGTTATTTGAATCGGGTTGCGTGCCACAATAATGTGATCCTGAGTGCAGATTCCTATATCTGTTTTTATGTGTTTTATTTCCTATTTTTCTGAGGAAAGCTCATATTAGTTGTGTACTCGCGTCGCATGTAAGATTCGCGAGCGGGGTGTCTGTTTAGTTACGTTGACCGCGTCGCATGTACGATTCGCGAGCGGGGTAATTGGATTTCCTTTTCAGAGTACATTTTCCTTTTGTATCGCGTTCAAATTGGTAGCCTATCGGCACATTGTGGCATCATATAAGACTTTGATCATGCCCGGGGTGGCTTATTGCCTGAGCAGTTCGTACTGGGTGAGACGGGATCATTGGATTTAGGATCATTGCAATCTGATTATATGAAGTATATTAAGAAGCAAAGACCATTATTTGGTTCAGAATGAGTTGATGGTTCCTGTCAGGAGTATAGACCCAATGAATTGTTGATTCGATAGTGGTTATGAATTTCTACACATCTCTTCCGTCGTGGCGGTATTGTAAAAATTATATCAAGACCTATGTAGGTCGTGAGGTGCAATGAGAGCATCAGATTCGTGGAATTTCGATTAATTTGATCAGAGAATGTTATTGTGGCCCTGTGAGTAAAGTGGTCCAAGTACTGAATTCAGCTAAGGTATGCAGTCATGTTTTGGTGTTGCGTGTAGTTATTGATACGGTGAGCGTATGTTGGAACAGGCCTGGCAGAGAATTCCAGATGTTCGAATTGGGCTCTAAGGCTTATTTGCTTAAGTGGAAAAGGATATCTTCAAATTGATCGGGCTAGGGTGCCCAGCTGAGTCGTAGTAGCACGGGTAGGTGCTCGAGGTGTTAAAATGTGATTTCGGACAACCCCCAGCACAGTTCTTAGCACGTTCGAGGACGAACGTATTTTTAAGTGGGAGAGAATGAAACGACCCGACCGGTCGTTTTGATCTCTAGCGTCGCGTTCAGCAGTTTGAAGCCATGATCAGCTTCATTTCAGGTATTATAACTTGCACCTGTGGTCGGAATTGGACTTTGGGAAGTTCAAAGTTGATTTGGAAAGAAAATCCTCATTTCAGAATCTTAATGTTGAAAGAATTAGCTAAGATCGTATTATTGAGTAAATGACCTCGGAATCAGGATTCGAAGGTTCCAGCAGGTTCGTATGATGATTTTGGAGCCGGGCGTATGTTCGGGTCGGGTTTTGGATGACCCGGGAGCGTTTTGGCGCATTAGCATTTTGGAAAAAATTTCATAAGTTGGGTTGAAGAGAATTTTAGTGTTATCGATGTCCGTTTGGGATTCCGAGTCTGGGAGTAGCTCCGTATGGTGATTCTGGAGTTGGAAGCGCGATCGGAAGTGAATTCGGAGGTCCGAGGGTCAGTTTGGAGTCATTTGGCTAAAGATAGAAATTTGAAGGTTTCTGAGAAGTTTGACCGGAAGTGGACTTTTGATATCGGGGTCGGAATCTGATTCCGAAAGTTAGAGTAGGTCCGTAATGTCGAATATGACTTGTCTGCAAAATATGAAGTCAATCGGACGTGATTTGATAGGTTTAAACATCGAAAGTAGAAGTTTGAGATTCTAAAGTTCATAAAGCTTGGATTGGAGGTCGATTCATGATTTTAGCGTTGTTCGATATGATTTGAGGCCTCGAGCAAGTCCGTAATGTGTTTTGGGACTGGTTGGTATGATTGGCTGGGGTCCCGAGGGTCTCGGGTGGATTCCGGGTGGTTAACGGATCGAAATTGGGATTTTGGAGATAGCTGAAGGGGTGTGGTTGCTGGTATAACCGCTTCTGCGGAGGATTCACCGCAGAAGCGGCCCCGCAGACACACGGAATTGAGCCGCAGAAGCGGTTAGACGTAAAGAGAGCTGGGACCGCAGATGCGGTCGTTTTGCCGCAGATGCGGGACCACATCTGCGGTAGAGAGGTCGCAGAAGCAGAAATGAAGGGCTGGTGAGATAACCGCAGAAATGGTAGGAGTGCCGCACCTGCGGAACCGCAGAAGCGGTCAAGAGACCGCAAGTGCGGAAGTGCTGGAGGCAGAATGGTTCTTTTAAAATCGGGGGTTTGGTCATTTTCCCCCATATTTCATTGGGTGTGGACGATTTTAGAGAGCTTCAAGTGGGATTTTTCATCATCAACGGCGAGGTAAGCTAATCCCACCTATCTTAAGTTAAATACGTCGATCATGTATGGATTTTTAGCATGTAAATTGGTAGAAATTTGGGGGTTTGAGGGAAAACCTAGAAATTTGATATTCTTGGAATTTGACCACGATTTTGGGTATGGAATTAAGAGAAAACCGTATATTTGAGTTCGTGAGTTCATGGGTAAAATTTATCTCCGAAAAAATTTTGGAATCCGGGCACGTGGGCCCGAGGGTGTTTTTGTCAACTTTTCGTCGGGGTTAGGAATTGTTATAAATTGGATTTGTAATGATTAATTGAGCATATATTAATGGATTTTCGTAATTATTGGCTAGCTTTGGAGAATTTAGCATCGATTCGAGTCTTTAGAAGGGCATGGAACGCCGGTTATGGATCTTCGGAGCGAGGTGAGTCCCCTTTCTAACCTTGTAAGAGGGAATTGTCCCCATAGGTGAGTTAATTGATTATGCGCTCCTATTTGTGGGGGGCTACGTACGCACGAGGTGATGAGAATCCGTGCGTAGCTACTAATATGTGTAAGTCCGGGTAGTCTAGGACCCAAAAGCATGTTATACTTTGAATATCTGTGATCTTGTTGACAGTTGAATTTCTTAAATCTTATGGAATTGGTAAATGAAATTTCTAAGTGGATTAAACTTCATTTTTCTTAAATTACTAAAAGAGGATTGGCTTTTATTTGGATAAATATTCCCCGATAAACTCTTAATTTGCTGTTTGAGCATGTATTTCTATGTGTACCTGCGTCGCATGTATGGTACACGAGCAGGGTGATTGTTTATTTATATTTGACCGCGTCGCATGTGTGATTCGCGAGCAGGGTAATAGATGCATCTATGGTTTGTGCCGCTCGACCCTCGGCAGTGCACATTTTACATTTATGTTGGATCGGGTTGTACGACCTTGGCATGAGTTGCGCATGTTTGAATTGCTTGTCTTGAGGTTTATTGATATTGCTATCTGCTATCCCTGACATAAGATAATTGTTAATTGATGGATTATGAATCTAGAGAATTTTAATAAAAAGGAACTTTTATCTGTTTGGTAATTCATTGAATCTACTGTTGTCCTTAATAAGACCGTGAGTCATCTCTTTAATAATATCATTATTGGACCACTAGTAAGTGTCGAAGTCGACCTCTCGTCTCTACTTCTTCAAGATTAGACGGGATACTTACTGAGTACACGTTGTTTTCATACGCATGCTACACTTGTTGTGCATTTTTGTTGCACAGGCACATGTACTTCTAGTGGCCTACTGGGCGTAGCAGCACGGATGATACGGGGACAAGGTGAGCTGCACTACTCGAGGCGACCCGCAGCTAGTATAGTCTCTTTCAGTGTATTGTATTTACTTTCTGTCCAATTTGTATTCCGGACGGATGTGGTATTGTATTGTTTCTTAGAAATAGCTCATGCACTTGAGACACCAGGTTCTGGGGATGTCTATGGGTGTATTTAGAATTTTAAAGGTTGTTAAATGTTTCATTTCTTATTCAGTGGAATTTACCTTGTATAGTTTAAACGTATAAAGAAGAGATTTCAGAAATATTTAAAACGAGAATTTAATTAAGTATTTACGGTTGGCTTGCCTGACAGTGGTGTCCGGCACCATCACGTTCCTTAGTGGATTTTGGGTCGTGACAGCTTCGCAATGCAATTGGGAGCCGTGAGAATTTAATTTTTTTATCAAACAGGTATCAAGCTATTGCATATGCCATCGCAAAGGTATATCCTGAAAGCCACCATGGGATTTGTATCTATCATTTGGATTAGAACCTAAAGCGAAGGAAAGTGAAAAGTGAGGTCATAAAACTTTTTCAAACTGCTGCAAGAGTATACAAGCGCAAAGAATTTGATCTTTACATGTCAGATATAGCAAAAGTATATAAGAAGATTTATGACTACTTGATGGAAGAACCATAAGAAAGATGGGCACGTTCTTGTAGTCCACGAGGAAGATATGATATGCTCACAACGAACATAGTTGAGTCAATGAATTATGTCCTATTAGAAGCAAGGGAGCTGCCTATCTTAAGAATGATGGATTTCATTCAAGTGAAGCTACAACGTTGGTTTTATGAAAGAAGAAATGAAGCAGAAGGAACTTTTATGATGTTTCTTGTTGGGTAGAGGAGGAATTGAAGAAAATAGATTTAGCATTTACTTTGAATGTAAGTATTATGTTCTATGTTTAGGTTACTATTTTAATATAATTTAATATAATGTACTAACTTGTAATTTTTCAACTTTGAAGGTCTTCCTTGTTGATTCATGGCATTCTAGAGTTAAAGAAGAAGGAATAACTTTCTTGGTGGACTTAAACAAAAGAACATGTGATTTTTTACAGTTTCAATTTGATGAATTACCATGCATACATGCAATTGCAGCTATCGAGAAGAGAAACATCAAGAAGTCCAACTTTTGGTCGCACTGGTACTTAAAGGAATCTTGGCTGAAAACATATGAAAAACAAATACATCCTGTAGAGCATACTGATTCTTGGATTGTACCAGAGAGTGTTAAGTCACAAATTGTTAAACCTCCAGATTTAAAAGTGCCACCAAGTAGAAGGCAGAAGAAAAGGCATATTCCAGCTACCGAGTCATCAAAAATAACATTCAAATGTGGTCGTTGCAGAAGAATTGGTCATAATAGAACAACTTGTATATATTCTCCGGCAGTCCATCCATTTTCAAGAAAGCATAGAGAATAGTAGATATATCCACTTATGTTTATCTACTATTTTAAGTTTTTGCTATAAATTGGATTCATTCAGATTATTCTTGTTTGAGCAGATGTCTGAATTTTCAAAATTTCTTTCTGCTTACGTTCTTTTTGTTTCTTTTGAGTTCAAAGTTCAAAAGTTAAGGACAAATAGTCCTTAAGTTTGACTTACAGGTTCAAAAGTTAAGGACAGGCAGTCCTTAAGTTTGACTTACATGTTCAAAAGTTAAGGGCAGGCAGTCCTTAACTTTGAGTTCAAAGTTCAAAATTTAAGGACTGTCTGACTTTAACTTTGACTTACAAGTTCAAAAGTTAAAGACAAACAGTCCTTATCATTGAGTTCAAAGTTCAAAAGTTAAGGATAGACGGTCCTTAACTTTGACTTACAGGTTCAAAAGTTAAGGACAGGCAGTCCTTATTTTGACTTACATGTTCAAAAGTTAAGGACAGGCAGTCCTTAAGTTTGACTTACAGGTTCAAAAGTTAAGGACAGACAGTCCTTAACTTTGACTTACATGTTCAAAAGTTAAGGACAGGCAGTCCTTAACTTTGAGTTCAAAGTTCAAAAGTTAAGGACTGTCAGTCCTTAACTTTGAGTTTCAAGTTCAAAAGTTAAGGACAGTCAGTCCTTAACTTTAACTTACAAGTTGAGAAGTTAAGGACACTTGGTCCTTAACTTACAGTTCCAAGTACAAAAAATAAGGACACTTGGTCCTGAAGTTTGAGTTCCAAGTTCAAAAGTTAAGGATTCAATTTCAAAAGTTGAGGACACATATTCCTGAACTTAAACTTTCAACTTCAAAAGTTAAGGACACTTGGTCTTGAAGTTTGAGTTTCAAGTTAAAAAGTTAAGGACACTTGGTCCTGAAGTTTCAGTTTCAAGTTCAAAAGTTAAGGACACTTGGTCCTTAACTTTGAATTTGAAGTTCAATTACACTTGGTCCTGAACTAATACTTACAAGCTCAATGGACAAATCAATACTTGACAGAAACAAAGAAATTAATAACATGATGCCTTTATATTACTTCTGAAATTGTAACTTTGCATAGTTGTGACAAAAAATTATGCTATGCAAACAAAATATAAGTGCCTTTTGAGGAATTTACAAGATATTTCAGAATTCATATGGATTCTTTACAGCAACTTTATACAAAAAGTCAACCACAGCTAACTTTCTTTACAACTAAACTACAGCTCCTTCGGACAGCAAGTTTCATTTTCACTATCATAGTTGTCGCCAACATTTTCTGGTGGTGTATCATAATCAGAATTTCTTTTTGTCACGACCCGGATTTCCCACCCTCGGGAGTCGTGATGGCGCCTACTAATAGGAGCTAGGCAAGACAATTATCAATTACCTCCTTTAACGAAACACGACAATATTAGAAATAATGAAACATTTAATAATAAAACGAAAGTCTCAAATATAGTTAACTGAAAGAAATGCGGAAATTTAACTAATCCTCTACCCAAGACTGGTGTCACAATACTCACGAACTTCTACAGAATACTAAATACAAGGTTTGAATGAAACATAAGACTGTCTGTTTCGGTACAATGATAACAAACTGAGTAAAATAGAAAGGGACTCCGGGCCTGCGGACGCCAGCAAGCTACCTCGGAAATCTCCGGACTGAAGGCTCGCTCCCAGAATGCTACTGCTACTCAAATGTTGCTCCAACACCTGGATCTGTGCAAAAAGATGCACAGAGTGTAGCATCAGCACAACCGACCCCATGTGCTGGTAAGTGCCTGGCCTAACCCCGGCGAAGTAGTGACGAGGCTAGACCAGACTACCAGATAAACCTGTGCAGATATATATACAAGTACAACAAAATAATAGCGGAGAGTAAACAATTAAAACTGGGAGGGGAACATGCTTATGGGCTAGCAGATAAAATGGAATATCAGGAATAACAAAAGAAACTACATCTGATTTCTTCTAACACAGAATAAGGGGAAACAAACCACTTTCACTTGTTTCAATTTCCTCTTGTTGCAGGCGTGCAACTCGATCCCATTTTTCATAATATCACGTGGTAGGCGTACCACTCGATCCCATTTCATAATATCACGTGGTAGGCGTACCACTCGCTCCCATTTCATAATATCACGTGGTAGGCGTACCACTCGCTCCCATTTCATAATATCACATGGTAGGCGTACCACTCGCTCCCATTTCATAGTATCACGTGGTCAGCGTGTCACACGATCCCATTTCATAATATCTCGTGGTCGGCGTGCCACACGATATCATTTCTTTCAATACAATACACAAAATAATCCCGACAAGGGAGAAAGATGTTATAATAAACTATCCCGGCAAGGGAGATCCAGCTATAACCAAACTTACTCAATTTCTACTTAACACAATTAAATCAATACTCAGTCTCATCAATTACTGGCTCAGTGTTAAAGATTTCCAACCAAGTCTTCATAAACAACAATTAAGAATTCGATAATATAGCAATTCAGGACTCACGGTCATGCTCGACACCAGTGTATAGATACTCGTCACCATGCCTATACACCGTACTCGACAAATAGCAATTAGCAAATAAGACTCTACTCGTATTCCCTCAAGCCAAAGTTAGACCAAACACGTACCTCAACTTCCACGGCTAAATCAATCCACAACGACCGCTTTCCCTCTCGAATTCGGCTCCAGCTCAATCAAATCTATGAAATAACGACTTTACAACATTAATATAAGCTAAACAAATCAAACCCAATGCCTAAATATAGTTTTCTAAGCCTTCTTCCCAAAATTCCAAAAAAATTGACCCTGGGCCCGCTTGGTCAAAACACGAGGTTCGGACCAAATTCATATTACCCATTCCCCCACGAGCCCGGATATACAATTTGTTTTCAAATTCGACCCCAAAACGAGGTCTAAATCAAAGAAAATTGAAAAGCCCTAACTCTACCCATTTTCCCCAATTTCAACCCTAGATTACATGATTTGAGCTTAGGAATTTGATAAATGATGATGGAAAATGAAGGAGACAAGTTAAACAATACTTACCCAAGAAGCTTTGATGAAGAAATGCCCTAACAATTGCCTAGAAGCTTTGGAGAAGAAAGGGTTCGTGTATTTTTTGAATAAAACCCGACAATGTTCTGTTTTTATGACTTAAAAATCGTTGGGTGAAATTACCCTACGCGTTCGCGACAGTAGGGTCGCGTTCGCGAAGGGCAGAAATTGACAACCATCGCGTTCGCGAGTGGAGAAGTGAGAACGCGAAGAGGAAAAATTCTGGGGTCCAAAGTTTGGCCTACGCGAACGCATGAGGCCTTACGCGAACGCGCTGAAGGGGGACCATAGACTTACGCGAACGCGAGTACAGTTACGCGAACATGAAGGAGGAGAATCTAAGGCATCGCGAACACGAGAGAGAGAGCGCGAATGCAAAGAAGGAAATGCCTGGGCACCTATTGCAGAATTTCTGCAACTTTTTCTAAGTTCTAAAACTTCCCGGAACACCTCTGAAACACTCCCGAGCCTCCTAACCAAACACACACACTAACTCGACAACATCCTACGAACTTCAGCGTGCGATCAAATCGCCAAAATAACATCAAAAACGAGGAATCAAACCTCAAAATTATCACTTTTTCATCAAACTTCATAAACTTTCATTTTTTGATATTTAGGTCCGAAACACGTCAAATGACGTCCGATTTCAACCAAATTTCACAGAAAGCGCTTAAACCACATATAAGACCTGTACCGGGCGCCAGAACCAAAATACGGGCCCGATACCAACATGTTCTAATCAATTTCCTTTTCCAATTTCCATATTAATTTCTGAAAAACAATTTCACAGAAAAATTCATTTCTCGGGCTCTCAACCTCGGAATTTGACTCCGGGCATATGCCCGAGTCTCTTATTTTTCTACGGACCCTCCGGGACCATCCAATCACGGGTCTGGGTCCGTTTACCCATAATGTTGACCAAAGTCAACTTTATTCATATTAATATCAAAATTCATCAATTTTTACACAGAATTTCTATTTAAGCTTTCCGGCTACGCGCCTGGACTGCGCATGCAAATCGAGGCAAGCCTAAATGAGGATTTCAAGGCCTCGGAGGCATAGAATGAGTGAGAAACTAGGTGATGACCCTTTGGGTTGTCACATTCTCCACCTCTAAAACAACCGTTCGTCCTCGAACGGACAAAAGAAAGAAGTACCTGAGTCGGGAAATAGATGAGGATAACGGCTCCGCATATCAGACTCGGACTCCCAGGTCGATGCCTCAGGAGGCTGACCTCTCCACTGAACTCGTACTGAAAGAAAACTCTTCGATCTCAACTGTCGAACCTGCCGGTCTAGAATAGCCACCGACTCCTCCTCATAAGACAGATTCTTGTCCAACTGGACAGTGCTGAAATCTAACAGGTGGGCTGGATCGCCGTGATACCTCCAAAGCATGGACACGTGAAAAACTGGATGCACGGCTAACAAGCTAGGCGGCAAGGCAAGCCTATAAGCCACCTCTCCCACACGGTCGAGAATCTCAAATGGACCAATGAACCTAGGGTTAAGCTTGCCCTTCTTCCCAAATCTCATCGCGCCCTTCATAGGCGACACTCGAAGCAATACCCGCTCAACAACCATGAAAGTTACATCCCGTACCTTACGATCTGCATAACTCTTTTGCCGCGACTAAGCCGAACGAAGCCTGTCCTAAATGGTCTTGACCTTGTCCAAGGCCTCCTGAACTAAATCTGTACCCAATAACCGAGCCTCTCCCGGCTCATACCATCCAACTGGAGACCGACATCGCCTACCATACAACGCCTCATACGGAGCCATATGAATGCTGGACCGGTAGCTGTTGTTGTAGGCGAACTCTGCTAAAGGCAAAAACTGATCCCACGAACCTCCAAAGTCGATAACACAAGCTCGGAGCATATCCTCCAAAATCTGAATAGTCCGATCGGACTGACCGTCTGTCTGAGGATGGAACGCTGCGCTCAACTCAACCCGTGTGCCTAACTCTCGCTGAAATGCACCCCAGAAACGCGAGGTAAACTGCGTACCCCGGTCCGAAATGATAAATACCAGTACACCATGAAGGCGAACAATCTCCCGGATATATATCTCAGCTAACCTCTCGGATCAATAGGAGACTGCCACAGGAATGAAATGTGCTGACTTGGTCAGCATATCAACAATAACCCATATCGCATCGAACTTCTTCCGAGTCAACGGAAGTCCGGTAACGAAATCCATGGTAATACTCTCCCACTTCCACTCGGGAAGCTCAATCCTCTGAAACAAACCACCAGGCCTCTGATGCTCATACTTAACCTGCTGACAGTTCAAACATCGAGCTACATATGCAACAATATCATTCTTCATCCTACGCCACCAATAATGCTGCCTCAGATCCTGATACATCTTCGCGGCGCCCGGGTGAATAGAATACCGAGAACTATGGGCCTCCGCTAAGATCAACTCTCGAATCCCATCGACATTGGGCACACAAACTCGCCCCTGCAATTTCAAAACACCATCGCTATCTAAAGTCACCTTCGTGGCACCTCCACGTTGTACCGTGTCTCTCAGGACACACATATGGGGGTCATCAAACTGCCGATCACGGATACGCTCCAATAATGAGGAACGAGCGACCGTGCAAGCTAACCCTCTACTAGGCTCAGAAATATCCAACCTCACAAATCGATTGGCCAAGGCCTGAATATCCAAAGCAAGCGGTCTCTGGCTGACCGGAATATAAGCCAGACTACCCATGCTGGCGGACTTCCTACTCAATGCATCGGCCACCACATTGGCCTTCCCCGGGTGGTACAAGATAGCAACATCATAATCTTTCAGCAACTCCAACCACCTCCTCTGCCTCAAATTCAACTCCTTTTGCTTGAACAAGACTGAAGACTCTTGTGATCAGTGTACACCTCACACGTCAAGCCATAAAGATAATGCCCCCAAATCTTCAAAGCATGAACAATGACTGCCAACTCTATATCATGAACCGGATAATTCTTCTCGTGGATCTTCAACTGCCTCGAAGCATAGGCAATGACACTGCCATCCTACATCAATACCGCACCAAGCCCAATACGGGAAGCATCATACTAGGCTGTATAAGGCCCTGAACCTGTGGACAAAACCAATACCGGTGCCGTAGTTAGAGCTGTCTTGAGCTTCTGAAAGCTCGCCTCACACTCATCCGACCATCTGAACTGGGCACCCTTCTGGGTCAACCTGGTCATCAGGGCTGCGATAGATGAAAACCCCTCCACGAACCGACGGTAGTAGCCTGCTAACCCCAAGAAACTCCGAATTTCTGAAGCTGATGCTGGTCGAGGCCAGTTCTTGACTGCCTCAATCTTCTTCGGGTCCACCTGAATACCCTCTGCTGATACGACGTGACCTAGAAATGCAACCGAACTCAACCAGAACTCACTCTTCGAAAACTTAGCGTATAGCTGACTATCCTTCAGAGTCTGAAGAACCACTCTGAGATGCTGCTCGTGCTCCTCCTGGCTGCGGGAGTATACCAGAATATCATCAATAAAGACTATTACGAACAAGTCCAAATAAGGCCTGAACACTCGGTTCATCAACTCCATAAATGTTGCTGGGGCATTGGTCAACCCAAATGACATGATCAGGAACTCATAATGCCCATACCGAGTGCGGAATGCTGTCTTAGGGACATCAGACGCCCTAATCCTCAGCTGATGGTAACCAGATCTCAAGTCTATCTTTGAAAACACCTTTGCACCCTGAAACTGGTCGAACAAATCGTCAATCCTCGGCAGTGGATACTTGTTCTTAATCGTTACCTTGTTCAACTACCAGTAATCTATGCACGTCTTCATCGATCCGTCCTTCTCCTTGACAAATAACACTGGCGCGCCCCAAGGCGAAACGCTGGGTCTAATGAAACCCTTCTCAAGCAAATCCTGCAACTGATCCTTTAGCTCTTTCAACTCTGGCGGGGCCATGCGATACGGCGGAATGGAAATGGGCTGAGTGCCCGGAGCCAGATCAATACAAAAATCAACATCCCTGTCGGGCGGCATACCCGGCAGGTCTGAAGGGAAAACCTCGGGGAACTCCCGAACAATAGGAACAGAATCAATAGAAGGGACCTCTGCGCTGGAATCGCGAACATACGCCAGATAAGCTAGACACCCCCTTCTCGACCATGCGTCGAGCCTTAACATATGAAATAACACTGCGGGTGGTATGACCTGGGGTCCCTCTCCACTCCAAACAGGGCAAATCTGGTAAAGCCAAGGTCACGGTCTTGGCGTGACAATCCAAGATAGCATGATACGGGGACAACCAATCCATCCCTAATATAACGTCGAAATCCACCATGTCCAAGAGCAATAAATCAACACGGGTCTCAAGACCCTCAAACACTACCACACAGGAACGATGCACTCGGTCGACCACTATAGAATCACCCACCGGTGTAGATACATGAACAGGAATACTCAAAGAATCACTAGGCATGACCAAGTACGGTACAAAAAATAGGACAACACGTACGAATACGTAGACCCAAGGTCAAATAGCACTGATGCATCTCTAATACGAATCAGAGTGGTACCTGTAATATCTGCATCTGAAGACTCAGCCTCGGGCCTGGCTGCTGGCTGGCCTCTACCTCTGGCGACCTGAACTCCACCTCTATGACCTCTACCTCCACCTCTAACACCTCTGCCACCGCCTCTAACTAGCTGGGAAGCTGAGTAACCTCTGGTGCCCAATCCTAGTATGAGAACTCTGATACTGAGAGCTGCTCAAAGCTCGAGGGCAAAATCTGACAATGTGCCTCGGATCACCACAAGCATGGCAAGACCTCGTCTGCTGCGGCTGAGCACCCCTCAACCTCGGGCAAACCCTCCTGTTGTGACCATACTCACCACACTCATAACATCTACACGAACGCTGCAGCTGAGGAAACTGAGGCTGACCCTGTCGACCTGAATGACCACCTGAAGTACCATGAGCGACCTGGGGAGCTGACTGAAAGGGCCTAGGAGGATGGCCTCTACCATAAGAACCTCTACCTCCAGACGAGGTACCACTGAATCTGCCTGCATGACGTGGCCTCTTATCCGACCCATGACCACCTCCCTATGGCAAAACCCTCTCAACTTTACGGCCTACATCGGCCGCCTCCTGAAAAGTGATCTCACTCCCGGTCTGACCCACTGTGCCCGGCTGACCTGCCACCGCTGGCTGAACTCCTAGAAGCAAGCCCGCTCGAATGATGCTCTCCACGAAGCCTACCAATCGGACTAGAGCGTCCTGAAGAACTGGGATGGCAATGAACCCCTCTGGGACCTGAGCTGGGCCCACCGAGACTGTTGGGGCTGGAACCTCCTCCTCCAAATCAACCTGAGGCTCCGCTACTGGGGCTGCTGCGGGGGACTCGGACTGCTGAGCGGTAGATGAGGACGCGCGTGTTCTCGCCATCTGCGGAAGAACATAGTAGAAATTCAATCGGTACTTGAGAAATAGAACCGCACGACAAGAAAGAACAAATGTGAAACTTTCCTAACTCTGTAGCCTCTGGGGGATAAATACAGACGTCTCCGTATCTATCCCTCAGACTCTACCGAGTTTGTCCGTGAGTTGTGAGACCTATGTAACCTAGAGCTCTGATACCAACTTGTCACGACCCAAATTTCCCACCCTTGGGAGTCGTGATGGCGCCTACTAATAGGATCTAGGCAAGCCAATTATTAATTACCTCCTTTAACGAAACACGACAATATTAGAAATAATGAAACATTTAATAATAAAACGAAAGTCTCAAATATAGTTAACTGAAGGAAATGCGGAAATTTAACTAATCCTCTACCNTAGGGTAGATATTCTTTTGATTGACATTTTTTAGGATTACACTATAAAAGAAAGCCATTCACTCATTCTCACACGCACACTCATCAGCATACAGACCTGAAAATCCTCTTAAACAAAAAATTCCAGTCTTCCCTTTTTTTCCTATTTTTTCTTTACCTTTTACAAAAAATTGGAAGGAATTTTCTTTTGAGTTTCTTGGTTTTTGAACCGTGTTATGAGCTGATACTGAAGCTGTGGTTGATATATATACTGTTGTTTTCTTGGGCTGCTGAACTACCTGTTTTAACTTAGCACTTTGGGATCAAATTTTAAGCAACTCGGTACACATTTTATCCTATGCTTAGGTATTTGTAAATCTTATGTTAAAGAAAAATGCAAGTTGTTTTCTGTCAATGATGCGTGCTTATGTCTCCTTTTATGATGTGATTCATCCACCTAAATGCAACAGTATTGGAGCTTTTCTTTGAAATATGTAACTCTTTGTTCATCTAGCTTTCTTATACCATGAGAATATGTTTTCTTGTGTGTGTGTTGAAAACAGCACTGGCCATCTGTTTATTTCAGCTTGTATACACTGTTTCTTTTTGTTCATTCTTGCATTTGTTATTTGAGTTTGTTAGGCAGTATAGTAGGTCAATGTGTTTGAAGCCCTGTTTGTTTATGAATCTGACCTTTTAAAATGGTCAGATCCATGAATTACACTGCTTCTTTTGCTCATTCTTGCATTGGTTATTTGAGTTCGATTTGATAATACAGTAGGTCCATGTATTTGAAGCTATTTTTGTGAATCTGACCTTTAACATGGTCAGATCCANCCTGAGCCACTGTACCCGGCTGACCTGCCACCGCTGGCTGAACTCCTGGAAGCAAACCCGCTCGAATGACGCTCTCCACAAAGCCTACCAATCTAACCAAAGCGTCCTGAAGAACTGGGGTGGCTATGAACCCCTCTGGGACCTGAGCTGGGCCCGCCGGAGCTGCTGGAGCTGGGATCTCCTCGTCATAACCAATCTGAGGCTCCACCTCTGGGGCTACTGCTCGGGGCTTGGGCTGCTGCGCGGTAGAAGAGGAAGCACGTGTTCTCTCCATCTGCGAAAGAACAGAGTAGAAATTCAATCGGTACTTGAGAAATAGAACCGCACGACAAGAAGGAACAAATGTGAAACTTTCCTAACTCTGTAGCCTCTGGGGGATAAATCAGACGTCTCCGTACCGATCCCTCAGACTCTACCGAGTTTGTCCGTGAGTTGTGAGACCTATGTAACCTAGTGCTCTAATACCAAACCCGGATTTCCCACCCTCAAGAGTCGTGATGGCGCCTACTAATAGGAGCTAGGCAAGCCAACTCAATTTACTTCTTTTAGCATTTAACGTCCATTTAATGAAACAAAACATAATATGATAAAGCGGAAGTCTCAAATATAATTAACCGAAAGAAATGTGGAAGTTTAACAAAATCCTCTACCCAAGACTGGTGTCACAATACTCATGAACGACTAGAGAATACTAAATACAAGGTTTGAATGAAACATAGAACTGTCTGCTTCGGTACAAATGATAACAAATTGAATAAAATAGAAAGGGAATCCGGGCCTGCGGACGTCAGCAGGACTACCTCGAATGTCCATGGACTGAAAGCTCGCTCCCAGAATGCTACTGCTACTCAAATGCTGCTCCAACACCTGGATCTGTGCAAAAAGATGCACAGAGTGTAGCATCAGCACAACCGACCCCATGTGCTGGTAAGTGCCTGGCCTAACCCCGGCGAAGTAGTGACGAGGCTAGACCAGACTACCAGATAAACCTGTGCAGATATATATATACAAGTACAACAAAATAATAGCAGAAAGTAAACAATTAAAACTGGGAGGGGAACATGCTTATGGGGTAGCAGATAAAACGGAATATCAGGAATAACAAAAGAAACTACATCCAATTTCTTCTAATACAGAATAAGGGGAAACAAACCACTTTCACTTGTTTTAATTTCCTCTCGTTGCAGGCGTGCAACTCGATCCCATCTCTAATATCACGTGGTAGGCGTACCACTCGATCCCATTTCATAATATCACGTGGTAGGCGTACCACTCGATCCCATTTTACAATATCACGTGGTAGGCGTACCACTCGCTCCCATTTCATAATATCACGTGGTAGGTGTACCACTCGATCCGATTTTATAATATCACGTGGTAGGCGTACCACTCGATCCCATTTCACAATATCACGTGGTAGGCATACCACTCGCTCCCATTTCATAATATCACGTGGTAGGCGTACCACTCGCTCCCATTTCATAATATCACGTGGTAGGTGTACCACTCGCTCCCATTTCATAATATCTCGTGGTCGGGCGTGCCACACGATCCCATTTCATAATATCTCGTGGTAGGCGTACCACTCGCTCCCATTTCATAATATCTCGTGGCCGGCGTGCCACACGATCCCATTTCATAATATCTCGTGGTCGGCATGCCATACGATCCCATTTCAATACAATACACAAAATAATCTCGGCAAGGGAGAAAGATGTTATAATAAACTATCCCGGCAAGGGAACAAGATAATATAATAAACTATCCCGGCAAGGGAGATCCAGCTATAACAAAACTTACTCAATTTCTACTTAACACAATTAAATCAATACTCGGTCTCATCAATTATTGGCTCAGTGTTAAAGATTTCCAACCAAGTCTTCATAAACAACAATTAAGAATTCGATAATATAGCAATTCAGGACTCACGGTCATGCTCGACACCAGTGTATAGATACTCGTCACCATGCCTATACACCGTACTTGACAAATAGCAATTAGCAAATAAGACTCTACTCCTATTCTCTCAAGCCAAAGTTAGACCAAACACTTACCTCAACTTTCACGGCTAAATCAATCCACAACGACCGCTTTCCCTCTCGAATTCGGCTCCAACTCAATCAAATCTATGAAATAACGACTTTACAACATTAATATAAGCTAAACAAATCAAACCCAATGCCTAAATATAGTTTTCTAAGCCTTCTTCCCAAAATTCCAAAAAAATCGACCTCGGGCCCGCTTGGTCAAAACACGAGGTTCGGACCAAATTCACATTACCCATTCCCCCACGAGCCCGGATATACAATTTGTTTTCAAATTCGACCCCAAAACGAGGCCTAAATCAAAGAAAATTGAAAAGCCCTAACTCTACCCATTTTCCCCAATTTCAACCCTAGATTACATGATTTGAGCTTAGGAATTTGATAAATGATGATGGAAAATGAAGGAGACAAGTTAAACAATACTTACCCAAGAAGCTTTGATGAAGAAATGCCCTAACAATCGCCTAGAAGCTTTGGAGAAGAAAGGGTTCGTGTATTTTTTGAATAAAACCCGACACTGTTCTGTTTTTATGACTTAAAAATCGCTGGGTGAAATTACCCTACGCGTTCGCGACAGTAGGGTCGCGTTCGCGAAGGGCAGAAATTGACAACCATCGCGTTCGCGAGTGGAGAAGTGCGAACGCGAAGAGGAAAAATTCCGGGGTCCAAAGTTTGGCCTACGCGAATGCATGAGGCCTTACGCGAACGCGAGTACAGTTACGTGAACGCGAAGGAGGAGAATCTAAGGCATCGCGAATTCGGGAGAGAGGGCGCGAACGCGAAGAAGGAAATGCCTGGGCAGCTATAGAATTTCTGCAACTTTTTCTAAGTTCTAAAACTTCCCGGAACACCTCCGAAACACTCCCGAGCCCTCGGGGCTCCTAACCAAACACACACACTAACTCGACAACATCCTACGAACTTCAGTGTGCGATCAAATCGCCAAAATAATATCAAAAACGAGGAATCAAACCTCAAAATCATCACTTTTTCATCAAACTTCATAAACTTTCATTTTTTGATATTTAGGTCCGAAACACGTCAAATGACGTCCGATTTCAACCAAATTTCACAGAAAGCGCTTAAACCACATATAAGATCTGTACCGGGCGCCGGAACCAAAATACGGGCCCGATACCAACATGTTCTAATCAATTTCCTTTTCCAATTTCCATATTAATTTCTGAAAAACAATTTCACAGAAAAATTCATTTCTCGGGCTCTCGACCTCGGAATTCGACTCCGGGCATATGCCCGAGTCTCATATTTTTCTACGGACCCTCCGGGACCGTCTAATCACGGGTCCGGGTCCGTTTACCCAAAATGTTGACCAAAGTCAACTTTATTCATATTAATATTAAAATTCATCAATTTTTACACATAATTTATATTTAAGCTTTCCGGCTATGCGCCCGGACTGTGTACGCAAATCGAGGCAAGCCTAAATGAGGTTTTCAAGGCCTCGGAGACACAGAATGAGTGAGAAAACAGGTGATGACCCTTTGGGTCGTCACACTTTCCTACCAAGTATGAATTTATTTTGTTTATTTTTTTTGTAACTTTGGATTATATTGTGTGCCTCACGATTACTATCAAAAATGAAGTTAAATCAGGAAATTTTGTGGGCCCGTTAATTCTGTTGCGCGAACTTGATAAAGAATGGTGGCTGTAACTATCAAATTACTAGTAGTTAAGTACAATCCTTTAAATTTCAAGATAATTTGAGGCGTGTCATCCACAAATGAATCCCATAATCTATGGCCCTCACATTAATACCAAAACTAGTGTGGAAAATACTTTGAACATTCGCAGTTTGCTTTAGGCGCGTTTATAATAAAATTATCATAGCTACGGGTACGGTTCCCGTGACGTAGTTGTGATAGATAATTTCCAAATCCGGGGGTACATTTATGTGACCCGACCATAACTTCTAATAACGTTAATAAATATGTTGTAGATCGTGGGTACGGTTCCCGTGACAAGATTCACAATGTGTATCAAATAAACAAGTGTACGACAATCGTAACTTGTTCAAGAAATAATTCCACACATCCTAAAAAGATTAATTAAAAGCGGTTATAAAGTTAAAAATGCACACTAGGTTTAAAACAAGTAGTAAATCAGATAATTAGGCCTATATTAATAGTTAAGCGACCGTGCTCAAACCACGGAATCCGGGAATGCCTAACACCTTCTCCCGGATTAACATAATTCCTTACTTAGAATTTCTAGTTTTGCAGACTTCTAAATAGATTTCCTCGATTTGGGATTTAAAATAAACCGGTGACTTGGGACACAATAATAAATTATCCCAAGTGGCGACTCTAAATAAACAAAAATAATCTCATTTCGAATAATGTCACTTCAATTGGAAAAACTCCCGTATATACCCTTCGGGTGGTAAAAAGGAGGTGTGACAGTCCTCCAATAGTGTCGTCAAAAAAAGGCTCTTCGCTCGATAGTTCTTGCGAACCTTTTGATTCCAGCCCTTTCTCTATGATTTGTAATGTCTTCACACCTTTCCCATCAACAGAATCCTCTCAAGCAAATTGTTTCTCACCCAAACCATAGTTTGTCGTATCCATTTGATCCAACTGGAGTATAACATCTTTTTTAGTGTGTGGTGTAGTATCATTATCTTCCAATCTATTAGTTAGTTTCCCCCCTGAATCCTGTTGCTCGACGCCCAGAGTATCATCCTTTCCTTTGCCATATTGTGAATCAGTTGAATCTGTCCCTTCTTCCAAGTTTAGAAGGTTTCTGCTGGTTCCTACATCTCTTTTCTTATCAGCTCTTTTAACGATGTCGTTATTCTAACCCAAGTGTTTCCTTCATTGTTGTTGTTGCCTCCTTGGCGCCTGATATTTTCGGATGAACACCCATAACTTTCTGCCCTAAGCCATGTTCCAAACTGATCTTTTCTTATGTTACCCATTCTTATATCTTTCTCCTTTTGCACACATGTTTTTTCATTATGTCCAAGCATACCACAATAGAAGCAAACATAAGGAAGATTTTCATAACGTATTTCAACTCATACTGTTTCGAGACCGAGAGTTATCAGTTTTTCCCTTAGTATTGGTTTATTTATATTCATCATAACCTTAAGTCTCATGTGTGCTCCTTCTCTGCTTCTGTTCTCTAGAATTTCAATGTCGATTGCCCCTCCTAGAGCATGCCCGATTTTACGTCTCACGTCCATAGACATCCAATGAAGTGGAATATTCCAATCTTGAATCCACATGTTGCATACGTTGAAAATCGGTGAGTCACTTTTCAAGCCTGGTTCCCATGGATGAACATTAAGGAGGTATTTATCATATAACCATGGTGCACCAAACCATACTTTTTCCATACTCTCCTTATTTTTGAATATGAATTTAAAAAAATTCCATCCAACTTCTTTAATCTGCAGATCCACTGGATTTCCCCAAACTAAAAGCATCGCATTATTAACTTCATTAAAATTTGCCTTTTTATCAGAGATTACCTTACCCAATAAGCTTGCTTCGCAATCGTTCATACTTGGCTGAATATCCAGAAAGTCAATTAATATAGCATCCTTTTCCTCTTCAGTAAGCACAAATTTGTGTAACCATTCGATAATGTCATCCGCCATTGCTCACAATCATACACTCCAGTTGGAGTTAAACTTGCACAATTTGTTTTCTGATGTGCTGCAGATGTTGTTTATTGTATTGAATATACTTGTTCTGTTTTTCAAAGGAGAAACATAAATATTATAGAAGGTAGTGCTTGAATAAGATTAAAGTGGTCATTTCTGAGCAGTTAAAGAGGGAGATGCATGTGAAGCGTGGGTGAAAAATTCATGGGTAGAGGTAGTTATCTGCTTATATGATAGTTTTCTTTAAAAGATGAATACCCCACTAGGAGGAAAATGCTCTCACGATTTGAGAGAAAAAGCCCTCAATCAACCGAGGGAGTTTGTTAATACTTTGGTTTTAATAGGTAGCTTGTGTAGTTTCCTCTTTGGTAATAGCGCATTTGGTAATTACGGTATATAGATCACATTCTTGAAATATGATTTAGATATCGCATTGTTTTTATGCATCGCATTCAATGTTGCGATTCAAAATAGCATTTGTATACAAATTGTATTCGCTGATTGCTATTTATAATCGCATTTGTAACTATTATATCTCAGTCATGGTTACGCCTTGATAAGATATTTTGGGACTTACAAATCGTATTCACAGGCTTAATTTTTTAAAAGTTCTGAGCAAAGTTAACTTGCGGGAATTCGAGAGGAGTTGGTCCAATTTGACTCAATTAGTTTTATGGGTTTGGAGCTTCGTTTTTTGGATATTTGCCCAAATAGACAACCAGATTCATTTTCTTTTTTAACTCATATACATTTTATATATAATTTTACACATATTATACATGAATTATATAAACATACATCTGCCAGGTTATTTTTGGGAAATCTACTCTAAATGCCTATTCGAGCAATTTTAATTACCCGTTACTGCCCATTCTAATTTGTCTTACAATGTGTACCTATGCAATCTAAAGTATTTACCCAACTACCTATTTTCAAAATCCTTTCCTTTCTAATTCCGGATCACGTGAAACCCCACTAATTGCCCCAACCTATTTTCTCTTTTATTGTCTTCTCAAATATAAATAAATATTTTTCTTCTATCTTTCTCATTTCATAATAGGATGTACGTGTCCATTGAATATTTTTTATTAAGTTATTGTCCATTTCAAAATGGTATATAGTATATTATTATAACATATCTAAATTTTAGTACAATCGATGACGCACAAAATTGAGTTAATTAGATTATGTGACAACTGATATTATTTCAGTTTAATAATTGAATTAAAAAAAATCTTTTTTAAACTTCTTGCGTACAATTGTATACCCTGTTGGTATATCTATATACTTTATTGGTATCATATGTAAATTAGAATCTTTGGTTGTATTAGCTACATTTAATTGGTACATTATTTGATTTTTCTTTAGTAATAGTAGAATAGTAAAATATCTTGAATTTTTTTTAATTGTCTTTTATGCATATTTATTATGTAATCATTTTGATTTTTCTTTATGCATTTGTTTTATATAATAGTATTATAGTACAATATCTTGAAATATATTATTATATATACGTGGTAAACTATTTTTTTATTTTTCTCTTTATGCATGTGTATTATGTAATAGTAGTATAATCATATATAGTTACCTGGAATTAATTAGTAGAATTATACCATATAGGTATAATTATATGTCATATTGGTATCATATGATAGTTTGACCATTTTTGGTTGTTTTATCTACATTTTTGTATGAATTCTACTCTGAAATTATTTATATGAACATGATTTGCAATGCTGGGATTTTTTTGTGCCGATGGACATAGATTATGTGTATTATGTAATAGTTTTTATAGTTATAGGCAATTGTTGGAACGACCCCATACAACTATATACCCTGTTAGTATAGACCAAGTTGTTTTGGGAATATTTAGCTTGCAATGCGAGCATGTAATTTTCTCATACTTTTATTGCATCCTTTAATGTTTTGGTGCAGTAGTATAGTCGCAAATAGTTGTTGCAATATTCTAGAGCAATCATATACTCTATTGGTATACATGTATACCATATTGGTATCATATGGTACTAGAAGCCTTTTTTGCAACTTATACTTTTATTGCATTTTTCAATATTTTATTATCATTTCTATTCTAACTAGTATATATGGAGATTTGGTGGTTGTAGATTGTGTTTTCTTGCTCCATAACTGATTGTGTTACTGCTAATGGTAGAGTGTGTACTCATATTTGTAGGAAGGAGATCAAGGTTTGCATGGCAATCACATGCTGATTCATAGAATCTGATTATGTAATTTATGGTGCTCCGCAGTAGTCTTTTTTTTTTAAATAAATGAGTCACAAATTTATTGCCACTTTTGAAGAGAGTGCTGTTGATACCCAATTTTTTCCTGTATTTTTTAAAAATATGCAAAATACCCTCAAAATAGCCTATATAGGCATATATAAGTACATCCCAAGGTCCTATTTTTTTTCCTTAATTTTTCAAAGATTTTTAAATTAATTTACTGTCCTATTTTTTCAAGAAAAACGCAATGATGACCCCTAAAATTATCATTTTTGGTGATACATTTATTGGATTCTTATGTTTGTACCAAAATATGGCTAAGATAGTTTTTACACATTTTTATAAATTTATTTGGTATTTTTAAGGATAAAATTGCATAATTGCAATATTAGCCATTTTTTAGTTTAAATCCGTCTCATATTTATAAAATGAGATTTTATATTTTTAAATTAATAATTATATATTATAAGATATTTTAGTACTTTTAATTTGTTTCCAGAAATTTGTTTATTATTTTTTATAAATTAAGAGGGAAAAAAAGGCTATTAACTTATAGCCACATTTGGATTTCAAAATTTGGCCTAATTAAACCCAAGCCCCAACCCAAATTAGACCAATCCAATACCCAGCCCAATCCAATTATCCTACCCGACCCACCTACCCCATCCAATCTGGACCGTTGATCATTCAGATCAACGGTCCCCGTTTAACCTACCTAAATTAAACCAAACGACCCCCCAATACCCCTCATTTTTCCCTCACTTGTCTCTATCTCTCTAACCTCTGGTTCTCTCTAGAACCTTCCCCACCCCCTCCTCTCCAATGAATTATGTTCATCTTCTCCGGTCACCCTCTAACCTAGATCTATGGTGGTTTCACCACCCACCAAGCCACCTATGGCTCCTCACGTTTGGTTGAGTGAAGCTCCATGACTCGACCATGAAGGGTTATGTCCAGACCTTTGTCGATTCGAGTTCCACGGCCATCTCCGGCCCCGTTCCGGCAAGCTATGTCTATTTCGAAGCCTGGTCTCGACTCTTTTTGCTTAGATCCAAGCCTTTCTCGTCATTTGGGTTCCTCTGAAAACCCTAGTTTTGAGGTTCTTCTGATCTCTTTAGATCTGTTCCATATCCATGCTTTCCTTAAGATTTTAAACGATTTTCCTGGCTGTTCTTTCAAAATCTACTTTCAAAACCATTTCTTTTCCGATCTAGGATTTTTCTGAGAGTATTTAAATGTTTCTCTAACTTTCTTTTTTGTGTGTATTTGCCTCTATTGTGTTCCTGTATTTTTTTTCTTCTACCATGTTCTTGTATGCTTCTTCTACGGTGTTCTTGTATGCTCCTTATACTGTATTTTCTTACACTGTGTTCTTGCATGCTTTTTCTACTGTATTTTCTTCTACTGTATTCTTGTGTGTTTCTCCTACTGTATCTTCCTTTACTATGTTCTTAAGTGTTTCTTATTAAGTTCCACATACTGAGTTCTGGTTAAGCTTCTTCTAAAAAACGTCTTAATATGCTTCTCCTACTGTTCTTATCAATTTACCCATTATGTTTCAAATTAGTTTCTTCTACTCTGTTTCCTTTGAGTTCTTCTACTGTGTTCTGCATGTTACTTTTCTATCATGTTTCTCATGAGTTTCTGTTGCTGAAAGAAATGTGTTAGAAGTTTCAGTTCTTTTCCGAGACCTCTGAACCTGTTTCGATTTAATTACTTGCCCTCTCATCTTTGCACTCGATTAATGGTGGAAACCCTAGAATTTGGGGGTTCTTCCAAGTTTGGCTATGTGATTCGTCTGAGCTAGGGTTTTATTTCCAAACCCCCAACTCTTCAGACCAATTTCGAGTCTCTGAACTGAGTTGGGACATCCTTGTCTTTCATACGACTCTGACTTTTGCTAAACTCTCCTAAACTCTTTTACACCGGATTCTTCTACTGATTTTACAATGACACGACATCTTCTTTCATGCTTGACATGTCTGTATGCTCTTTATATGTGATGAACTTCCCTCTAAAATGGCTTTCGAATTTGTGATTAGTTCAGACTCCCTTCTGAATAGGTCTGATTGATTTTCTTTCCTTGTTTGCTGATTTTCCCTGTGACTCGACTTAAGTTAAAAACCTTTCTCAGCTTTTCTGACTTGGTTCATTCATACAAAATCTCTGACCTCTGATTTACTGGCTACTAATTGATTTTCTTACCTTAATTGTACAACCGCGTATTTCAAAATTCTGTACTTAAATAAAACTTCTATGTATTTACCCCTAATTGCCTACTTTGCACAAAGTGCTTATTTAATTTCTTTCCTCAAATAGTTTTTACCCATTTCTGAATTCCTTAATTAAGGGAAGTCTTGTGTGATTGATTCTTAATTGATATTCAGTTCCTTAACTGCTTTCTTGCCTTATTTCTGCCTGATTTTCACACTATAAAGGCACGACCCTTTCACAAACTCAACAGAATTCACAATCCTTCTGAACTCATACTCACACATAATAGTATTTTCTCTTCTTGTCTGCACTGTGGCCTGTTTACAAGACCTACTACTTTTCTCTATTTGTTTCTTTGAAACTGGTATGTCCTGATTTATGCTTCAGCATCACAACAATGTGTTTATTTACAGCTTGTGTATCCATGTCTACTTACTGTTCCTGTAGAGTTCAATATTTAAATTAGCATGCTGATTTCTTTCTGCCTGTTTCTGTTATGAATCCCTATTCCCTACCCCGTTTATGTGTTCGAGCTATGGTTTAATACATGGAAACATGTAAGTTATTGTCCATGAATTAAACTTGATCCTTTGGTTTACTGCATATTTCAGACAGGAAGTCTGAATTAGGCTCTCCTTGGTTGTACTTTTAATTTCTGATGTATTCTTTTATTTTTCTGGGCTGTAATAATTTGTAATAAACTCTTGGGGATGGCTAGTGAAAAAGGGAGGGATAACTATGTATGCAAAGGGTAGATATCCTGCCTATAGGTACTTTCTGAATTTCTGCACTCTCATATAGATATCCTGTCTATAGGTACTTTCTGAATTTCTGCACTCTCATATAGATATCCTGCCTATAAGTTATGCTAAAGGGAGAGTATCCTGCTTATACGGTACGTTTCTGAATTTCTGTCACTCTCTTATATAGATACCATGTCTGTAGGAATTCTGCATTTCCCATATAGATATCCTGTCTATAGGTACTTTCTGAATTTCTGCACTCTCATATAGATATCCTGCCTATAGGTTATTTCTGAATTTCTGCATTCTCTCATATAGATACCATGTCTGTAGGAATTCTGCATTTCTCATATAGATACCATGTCTGTAGGAATTCTGCATTCTCTCATATAGATACCACGTCTGTAATTACCCGGAAATCTGAATTCTGCATATAGAAAATACGCCTATAAGTCTTTCTGAATCTTGCATATCCATTCTTCATTAGGCAATCATGTTTATAGGTCTTAATCAATCAACTGCAATTAGATATCATGTTCATAGGCTCAGCATCTAGATATCATGTCCATAAGGTTTCTGCATTTCCCCACGTCTATAAAAAGTGTTTAAAAATCAACAATGCATAGAAAGCATGTCTATAGAAGCATTTAATCAAGTTCGAATCGCTTCACTCGCTTATAAGTCTAAAACCAGTAATAATGACGTACCATCAGTTACAGAACTTATGATCTCTCGCTAAAACTCGCATTTCTTTAATAACTGACAACTTTTCTCAAATCAGTATGTATTCAGTTTACTTCATTGTTTCTGAAATCAGTAGATATCATGCCTATAGGATCCTCATCCAACACTTAGGCAAACCACAGGGTAAATTTTATAAACTGAATCAGATTTTTATTAGCTACAACCAGCAGGCAGGCCTGATTCGGGCTTCTTATATGAGCTATGTAACAAATCAGTTTGCCTCAACCTTTAAGTTTAAATCAGACCCTAAACAGTATGTGCAAGACATGCTAAATTATGTGTTTCTCTGTCAAAGGAGGTATATCTAAGCCTTTTACTTGTTATGTGCTTCCCCCAACTTGCTATACGTGTTTTTTGTATGTCGCCTTAGATTTTTGCCTTTGAAACTATAAACAAGCCTAATATCCCTTCCCTTTAGGATTAGTAGTCCTAAATGCCTCCGGGACTGATAGGATTGGGGCGGGTAATAGCATGCAATAATAAACGAGACCATTCCACGCTTAAATACCCTAACGGGGTGGGAAAGGGTAGATATGGATATGATGACCACGCGATAACATCACGTGTAGCCCCTCACTGAGGAGTGATTACCGGATGTTGTGTGGGGTGATCAGTATTATTTATAAACCTAGGACCCCCCCCCCTCCCTCCCTTCGTTTCTTTGTTTCTTTGCTTCTTCTCCAATTTCAAACTATTTCTTTAAGAAAAATCAGCTTTCTTTTGGTTCTTTCTAACTTTGTTTATTTGTAACCATTATGTGAAAATCCCCTCTTACTTGAAGTCTTTATTTGCCTATGTGTTATTTGCGCTTAAGTTCACAACAATAGTCTGGTCGGGAACCACACTAGTGGATCCTGAGGGGTGCCTAACACCTTCCCCTTGGGATAATTTTAAGCCCTTGCCCAATCTCTGGTTATTCAAATCAAACCCTTCTTAGTGTCCTAATGCACTTTAATCATTACGTGGCGACAATTAAAATCAAACCCAATTCCCCAAAAGGGAACGAGTTGTCCTCCCAAATGTCATAAACCCGATTTCGCGAGAAAAAGGGGGCGCGACAGCATGGCGACTTTGCTGGGGATTTCTTCTAGGCTTTTACCATTTCAGGCTATTATTGTGACTTTACACTTCTTTATATGTCTTTATTTGCTTAATGTCTTCAAGTATTTAATTCCTTCTTCTACTACAAAACTAACTTGTCTTTTTGTTTCTTTCCCTTATTTCTTTTACTGCTTTCCTTTACTGCCTCCCTTTATTACTATTTTAAATTGTTGTAACTATTGCTTTATCAACGTGCAAATACGTGATAACTTGTTTAAATTATTGCAACTGCATGTTTTCAACATCATATTCCACTCGTTCCAAACAAAATACCATAGCAACGCTTATAATGAGTGATTGCGCTCTTCCGATATTATCACCCCTAAATCCGGCAAAGGCATATTTGCGGTAACACCAGTCGATCAACGGTGTAGTCGACGGTTCTACGCCTTTTCCTTTTGAGTTGTCCGCTCAAGGGTACCAGTCTAAAACCCCATAGAAACCCTTTCTATTTAAATTGTGCATGCATCATGGTCAAACCTAGCCTAGTCAGTTATGTTGTCCGCATAATGACTCTTTAAGATAGCCTTGTCCAAAGCCCACTGGGTTTCCCTAAAACCCAAACGGACGTTATCACGTTTTGTGCATTTATTTGGAGAACTAAAATGCTTTTATGCCAATTGTTGATATTAAATAGTCGAGTCTGGTGGGGGTAAGGGCCTAACCCTTTTGTCTTGCAGAAATATGAGGCACGAAGTCCCTAGATTCGGCATAGTCACTAACATCCACCCCAAACTGCTAAGCTGGTGGAAGGATTTTCACTCCAGTGATCAGACTTTTATCCGGAAATACTTGGGGAACCTACCCTCTCTCTTGGAAATTCAACCCAACAACAAAATCATAGAAGCTGCTACTCTATATAGGGATTGTGATAGGTCTGTGTTCCGCTTCGGAGACATTGAGATGACACCCCTGCTCGAGGAAATAGGAGGACGGCTGGTATACCGTGGGAAACTCCGGGTTTGTTAATGCCGGAAAACTGCAAGGGTAGAGGTTTTCTCAAAATGATGGGTCTAAAGAAGAATCCAGACTTGACATGTTTGAAAGAATCATACATTCCCTTTGACTATTTGTATGAAAGGTACGGTCATAGCAAATCTTACCGTACTTATCCCGATGAGTTCGCCCTTACATCATTGGGGCATATCCACCGAAGGGTCTTTGTCTTTATGTTCTGCTTCTTGGGGAAGATAGTGTTTCCGATGAAGAAAGCAAGGATCCATACCAGGCTAGCTATGGTCACCAAAACTCTAATGGAGGGGATTGACGGACAACCATTCAGTCTCGTACCAATGATCATTGCAGAGATATACCGAGCCCTAGAAAGGTGTCAACAGGGAGCCAAACACTTCGAGGGTTGTAATCTGCTACTTCAACTTTGGCTCGTGGAACATCTCCAAAAGGGTGAGTACCGACAGGAAGTCCATCGAAGGGACTGGGATGATCATATCGCTTTTCATCACCCAAAGCGAATGAATTACATGCCCAACATGTTCGCCCAACCAGAGAATGCTAGAGAATGGGTCAAACTCTTCGAAAATCTGACTGAGGACCAGGTATAATGGATGTTCGAGTGGTTCCCAACCGAGGAGTTCATCGTCCGGTCCAGGGACGCACCTTTCCTGATACTGATCGGCTTAAGAGGAACGTACCCTTACGTACCTCTTCGGGTTATGAGGCAAGCGGGCAGGAAGCAGGTTATACCCAGGGTCAACAAGATGAGTCACTTCCGGGCTGACTTCCAGAACGACGATAGTCCTTACAGGTGCCAGGCTCAGCACATGTGGCACTGCAAGATTGTCTTGGGAAGGGACACCATCGATCCGGACAGATACCCTGCTGGTTGTACCCCATACTATTCAGGCTGGCTGGAGGATAATCATAATGGTCTGGGTCAACCCGGGTTTGTTCGAGGTCACAGGATCATCAATGAAAAGGCTGAAGCACAGGTCAAGTACAACCAACTGCGCAAGAGGATTTGGGAATGTGAAAGTGAGCACCGTGAAATACAAGAAGCCAACCAAAGGCTGATTGAAGAGTGGAAAGACATGGCTGTCAGTGCCAACAAGCGACTGGGATACTTGGAGCGGGGTTTAGTTGAGCTGGAAAGGAAATTTCTTAAAAGGATCAAGGATTGCCAGAATTCTGAAGGAAACGAGGGCGGGCACCTAGCCAGAGCCTACCTGTTGCTGGGACTTCGCGAGCTGGTGAAGCTGTTCGATGGAGCCAAAGATGCCGAGTCTGGGGAAGGTCCTTCTGGGACCAAATAGATAGGAGTTTTCATTTTTGATTATAAAATGTAAGAAGGCCTATGGCCACTAGTGAAATTTTTATTTCCTGTTATTTAGTGTCATTTTGGGATTCATCTACTTTTATCAATAAAATGAGGCATTTAGCATTCTAAGTTCTCCAAATCAACTTGTCGCTAGGCCTACCTCGGACACAAAGAGGTTCCCCAAATTAGGACACGCTTTATCTTTCCGCATTATGTATTTAAATATTGCAACATTTTTTTTATAATCCTCACTGACTTGTTACCCTTTTGTTTTTATTTTAGTTTATTCCCCTCCCCAAAGGTTAGTTTGTGAACTCTGGCAACATCATCATATTTTACGAGATCCAGGGGCCCTCCACCTACTCCTCCTCTCAGTCCTGTCAAGCACAAGAACAAGGGGAAAATGGAAGATTTGAACAACGCCAGAAAGGAGAACTCAACTGAACGGGTAGAGGTCACTCATGGTCACGGTACTCTGGTCCCCAAGGAAAATGCATCCCAACTAGAACAAAAGCCGTTGAAGTTTCAGGAAGAACTTGATCAAGTCTGGAATCTGGCAAAACTGTCATTTTCCCTCACTACTCCAGAGGTTACTTTCCCAAATACTCAGAATCCTGTACCTCCACAAAATATCCCAAAGCAACAAAACCATCCCATTCCTCACCACCACTGCAATACCAGCCATACCTCAAATAACACCCCACTGCTCATCCCAGAACTCCAGAACTCCACAAATGACCACTGCCAACATAATACCCCCATCTACGTGGAGACCGTGCCGCCCAGCCCATTTCAAGCACACCCGAGTCCGATGAAAAGGACTTGCTCATCAGAAAACTGGCCGAAGATCTTAAAAAGTTGACTAGCAGAATTCAAGGCGTTGAAGGAAGTAAGGGAATTGAAGGGCTGAACTACGAAGATCTTTGCATACAGCCCGATGTCGAACTGCCCAAGGGGTACAAACCTCCTAAGTTCGAGATGTTTGGTGGTACAGGAGATCCAAGGGTCCATTTGAGAACATACTGTGACAAGCTGGTTGGAGTAGGAAAAGACGAGAAAATCCGCATGAAGCTTTTCATGAGGAGTTTGAAGGGAAATGCCTTATCTTGGTACATTAGCCAAGATCCGAAGAAGTGGTCGAACTGGGTAAGCATGGCATCCGATTTTATGGACAGATTCAGGTTCAACACAGAGAATGCACCAGATGTGTTCTATATTCAAAATTTGAAGAAGAAACCCACAGAAACATTCCGTGAGTATGCTACTCGATGGAGGTCAGAAGCTGCTAAGGTTAGGCCTGCTTTGGAAGAGAGCAAATGAAAAAATTCTTCGTTCGGGCCCAAGACCCACAGTATTATGAGAGGCTGATGATGATCGAAGGCCACAAATTTTCTGACATTATCAAGCTGGGAGAAAGAATCGAAGAAGGCATCAAAAGCGGTATGGTTACTAATTTTGAAGCCTTGCAAGCTACAAACAAGGCCTTACAGTCAAGCGGAGTGTCCAAGAAAAGGGACGTAGGAGCCGTAATGGTGGCACAGAGAACCAAATCTCTCGTCAAATACCAAACATACCCAATGCTTCCAATCACATATCGGCCTACCCCAAACTACCAAGCACCCTCACCCTCTTACCAAACTCCACCACACACTTATCAATCACCTCCCGCATATCAGCCCACTTCACCCAAATACTCCCAACCAGCACATGTTTACCAAGCCTACAACACTCAACCATCCCACTACCAATCCCCTCCTCCACGCTAAAATTTTCCTAGACCTCAACCAAACTTTGATCGAAGACCCCCAAAACAGTACACGGCCATTGCTGAACCTATCGACCAGTTGTATGAAAGACTCAAAACTGCTGGCTACGTCACCCCTATCCCTACTGCTCCTAAAAACCCTTCTCAGTGGGTTAATCCAAATAAGTCCTGTGCATACCATTCCAGCATGAAAGGACACACCATTGATGAATGCCTCTCTCTGAAAGATAAGATCCAGACTTTGATTGATAACAAGATTATTGTGGCAAAAAAGCCTGCTCCGAATGTCCGCAATAACCCTCTGCCAGATCACAAGGGTGGAGGCGTTCACATGATTGAAATAGAGGATGATTGGGACACCAAGGGATCGATCGGTTTGATCACAGAAGGTGATGATCCAAAGAAACTAATAGTCACCCTTAATCCAATCATAGTCCAGATTCATCCCTCTGGGGATGCCGAGGTAAATATGTCCATACCATTGGAGTTTGAAGCGCCACCATCAGCAAAGACGCCCGCGCCGATTGAGGTTGAATTCGTGTCTCCAGCAAAGGCACCTACACCATTCGAAGTTGCAGTTTTACCGCCCAAGGTGCAAGTGCCATTTGGAGTAAAGATAGCCACGCCAATTCCAGTGGCAATGTCAGCCATAACACCATTCCATACAAAGGCTATACCATGGTACTACACAGCCGAGGCAAGAAGGAAAGGCAAGGTTATATTCGGAGAAGCTATTGCGGCACAGGATATGACGAGAACTGGTAGAGTTTATACCCCGGAGCATTTGGCCGAGTCAAGCAAGCAGGCCTCTAGTCGGCCAACCATCACTGAAACTGGACCCGATGATCTCTGGAGAAAGATACAAGCCAAGGAATACTCGGTCATTGACCAGCTGAACAAAACACCGGCACATATTTCTATCCTAGCGTTGCTACAAAGTTCCGATGCACACAAGAATGCCTTGTTGAAGGTGCTGAGTGAGGCATATGTACCAAGCAACATCACTGGAGGAGAGATGGCGAACATGGTAGGGCAGGTATTAGAAAGTCACAAGATCACTTTTCACGAAGATGAGCTGCCACCAGAAGGGTTGAGTCACAACAAGGCGTTGCACATCACTGTGCAATGTGAAGATTATTTTATCACGAGAATCCTGATTGATGGAGGATCCAGTCTCAACATTTGTTCGTTGGTAACACTCAGGACATTGGGAAAAGGGCTGCATGAGATCAAGGACGGGGCCATTAACGTCAAAGCTTTCGACGGTTCTCAAAGATCCATCATTGGGGAAATTAGCTTGTGTTTGCAAATGGGGCCTACTTGATTCGATGTGGATTTTCAAGTGATAGACGTGCCGGCATCTTAAAATTTGTTATTGGGACGACCATGGATTCATGCCGCGGTGGCCGTAGCATCCACGCTACATCAAGCAGTGAAGTTTGAGTGGAATCACCAGGAGGTGATCATTCACGGCGACGGTAGCAACCCTATATACAGTCGCCAGACCATCCCAACAATCGGAGGCAGAAGAAAGATAGGTAGGGAGACCTATCACCACATCGAGCGAGTCAACGCCGTTGACAAGGACAAATGGTGGGACAACAAAATCGAGAGCATATTGAATTGGAGTGGGTACGAATCGGGTAAAGGGCTTGGGAAGACTCATGGAATCGCTAAGCCCATAAAGCTCAAGAAGCATGGCACCATTTTCGGTCTGGGATATGAGTACACCTGGGAGGAATTCAACAACGTNCCTTGGGGTGCGCCGGTGTCATTTGTGAAGAAGAAGGATGGTTCGATGCGGATGTGTATTGATTACCGGCAATTGAACAAAGTGACGATAAAGAACAAGTATCCACTGCCGAGGATTGATGATTGTTTGACCAGCTTCAGGGAGCAAAGGTGTTTTCAAAGATAGACTTGAGATCTGGCTACCATCAGCTGAGGATATGGGGCGTCTGATGTCCCTAAGATAGCCTTCCGCACTCGGTATGGGCATTACGAGTTCCTGGTTATGTCATTTGGATTGACCAATGCCCCAGCAGCATTTATGGAGTTGTAGAACCACCAGAGCCCGGCGAGCCTCAGGGTAGCAAGGCTAAACAAGCATCATGCACTATCTTTTATTTTACTAGTTGACTTTCCTTTCGCATTTTAAATTTTCGCAATAAGATCTTTGAATGTTCAAAATAGTTATGGAATTTATCAAAGAATTTCGGTTTCCTTATAAATCTTACTCTTATTATTTTATCTCATTACTTTATTTATACAGCATTACTATTACTTATCTTGATGAACCGATGACTGTGACATGCAACGAGACAACGCAACAAACGGACATAGATTCAGAGGAAGATGATATACCGGAAGATATTGTTAAAGAAGTTGAGAATTTTGAGAACAGACCTAAGTCCAATTTGGACGAGACTGAGACTGTTAACCTGGGAGATGCAGAAATGTCAAAGAAACACGAATCAGCATTCATTTGTCACCATCAGAAAAGGAAGAATACACAGAATTCCTAAAGGAGTACGAGGACATATTCGCCTGGTCGTACGATGACATGATTGGTGTGAGTACGTCTATTGTGGCACACAAACTACCAACTAATCCGACGTGTCCACCGGTAAAGCGGAAGCTCAGAAAGTTTAAGCCTGATATGAGTCTAAAAATTAAGGAAGAAGCCACTAAGCAGGTCAAAGCTAAGGTTCTCAGGGTAGTAGAATATCCAACACGGTTAGCCAACATTGTGCCAGTACCAAAGAAGGATGGGAAGGTCAGAGTCTGTGTCGACTACCGGGATCTCAACCGGGCGAGTCCAAAAGACGACTTCCCCTTGCCAAATATACACATCCTGATTGAAAATTGCGCCAAGCATGAGTTGCAATCATTTGTAGATTATTTCACTGGGTATCATCAGATCTGGATGGACGAAGAAGATGCTGAGAAAATGGCTTTCATTACGCCTTGGGGGATGTACTGCTACAAGATGATGCCATTCGGGTTAAAGAATGCAGGGGCCACCTATATGAGGGCCATGACTACCATTTTCATGATATGATACACATGGAGATCGAGGTGTACGTAGACGACGTCATTATTAAGTCAAAGAAGGCCACTGATCACATGGAAGATATTAGGAAATTCTTCAATAGACTGAGAAGGTACAACCTGAAACTGAATCCCGCAAAATGTGCATTCGGGGTTCCTGTCGGAAAACTACTTGGGTTCATTGTAAGTCGCCAAGGAATATAACTGGATCCATCAAAGGTCAAAGCTATTCAAGAGTTGCCACCGCCAAAGAACAAGAAGGACGTAATGAGTTTCTTGGGGAGACTCAACTACATCAGCCGGTTCATAGCTCAATCTACAGTTATTTGCGAGCCAATCTTTAAGATGTTGAAGAAGGACGCCGCTACCAAATGGACCGATGACTGCCAGAAGGCCTTCGACAGAATCAAGAAGTACCTGTCAACACCACCAGTTTTGGTCCCGCCCGAGCCAGGTAGACCTCTATTACTCTACCTCGCAGTATTGGATGGAGCATTCGGATGTGTTCTGGGGAAACATGACGAAACGGGGAGGAAGGAGCAGGCCATCTATTATCTCAGTAAGAAGTTCACCCCGTACGAAGCCCGGTATTCTCTGTTAGAGCGCACCTATTGTGCTTTGACTTGGGTAGCTCAGAAGTTGAGGCACTACTTCTGTGCCTATACCACATATCTCATATTAAGGATGGATCCTTTGAAGTACATCTTTCAGAAGCCCATGCCTACCGGCAAGCTAGCCAAGTGGCAAATCCTGTTGAGTGAATTTGACATTGTCTACGTAACTCAGAAAGCGACCAAAGGACAAGCATTGGCAGATCACCTTGCCGAGAATCCCGTGGGTGGAGAATACAAACCCCTAAAGAGTATTTTCCTGACGAAGAGGTATCATTCATAGGAGAGGATATTGCAGAATCCTATGATGGTTGGAGAATGTTTTTCGATGGAGCAGCAAATTTCAAAGGAGTTGGCATAGGAGCAATCCTAGTGTCAGAAACCGGTCAGCATTATCCGGTGTCTGCCAAACTCAGGTTCCCGTGCACCAACAACATGGCCGAATACGAAGCCGGCATCTTAGGGCTCAAGATGGCCATTGACATGAACATCCAAGAGTTGCTAGTAATTGGGGATTCGGACTTACTTATACATCAGGTCCGAGAAGAATGGGCCCAAGAACACCAAGATACTCCCTTATCTGCATCATGTACAGGAGTTGAGAAAGTGGTTCACAAAGACAGAGTTCCAGCATGTTCCCAAAGTCCAGAATGAGTTTGCCGATGCATTGGCTACCCTATCATCCATGATACAGCATCCAGATAAGAACTTCATTGATCCTATTCCGGTGAAGATCTATGATCAGCCAGCTTACTGTGCTCATGTCGAAGAAGAAGCAGATGGAAAACCTTGGTTTCATGACATCAAGGAATATTTGGCAAAAGGAGAATACCTAGAGCTTGCAAACACCACACAGAAACGCATGCTCCGAAAATTGTCTGACAACTTCTTTCACAGCGGAGGAATCCTGTATAGGAGGACTCCGGATATGGGATTACTAAGGTGTGTTGATGCGAAAGAAGCATCTAAACTACTAGAAGAAATCCATGCTGGGACCTGCGGCCCACATATGAATGGTTTTGTCTTAGCCAAGAAGATACTCTGGGCTGGTTACTTTTAGATGACTATGGAAACAGATTGCATCCAGTACGTCCGGAAATGTCACCGCTGCCAGATACATGCAGACATGATCAAGGTACCTCCAAATGAGCTTAATGCAACAAGCTCACCATGGCCGTTTGCTACCTAGGGAATGGATGTTATCGAACCAATCGAACCTGCCGCATTATTTCACCAAATGGGTTGAAGCAACATCTTACAGAGCAGTGACCAAGAAAGTCGTGGCAGACTTTGTCCGCGACCGCATCATTTGTCGATTCGGGATTCCAGAATCAATCATCACTGATAATGGCTCCAACCTCAATAGTGACTTGATGACAACCATATGTGAAACTTTCAAAATCAGACACAAGAGTTCTACAGCCTACAGATCTCAGATGAACGGAGCCGTAGAAGCCGCCAATAAGAACATCAAGAAGATACTAAGCAAAATGATAGAGAAGCATAAGCAGTGGCACGAGAAGCTACCATTTGCTTTGCTAGGGTACCACACCACAGTCCGCACATCAACTAGGGTAGCCCCCTATATGCTGGATTATGGTACAGAAGCAGTCATTCATGCTGAGGTGGAAATTCCTTCCTTAAGGATCATACAGGAAGCTGAGCTCGACGGTGCAGAATGGGTGAAGAGTCGCTACGAGCATCTAGCCCTTATGGACGGAAAGAGAATGAATGCGGTTTTCCATGGTCAACTTTACCAGAACAGAATGTCCAAAGCCTTCAATAAAAGAGTGAAGCCAAGATAGTTCGCACCGGGGCAGCTGGTGTTGAAGAAAATTTTCCCGCATCAGGATGAAGCCAAAAGGGAAGTTCTCTCCCAACTGGCAGGGTCCATACATGGTTCACCGGGTTCTAACAGGAGGAGCCCTCATACTTGCAGAAATGGACGGAGAAGTTTGTCCAAAGCCGATCAATTCAGACGCAGTCAAGAGATACTACGTGTAACCTTTATGCTTTCCTTGTGTGATGTAACATTGAACTACACCTGACCTGATTCCCATTTAAGAGGGGATACGTAGGCAGCCCTATGGGTTCGGTCACAATGCAGTAAGATTTTCATTTCCCCCGCTATTTGAAACTGGGGAAGAATTTTGAGAAGGACCCTCAAAATTCCGAAGTGGTTTCAGCTATTCGCCGCAAGCAGCCGTCAGAAGCAGCAGCCCAGTAAACTGGGCAGAATTTTGAGGAGGTCCCTCAAAATTTCGTAGCAAGAAAGGTTGCAATGTCTTGAACCACGTCATGGTCGTCGGTTCATTTAAAAGAAAGATATTATTAATTATGCATTTATGTTATATTTTTTGCTAAATCATGCATGTCTATTTCCGAAATCGCTTGTTTAGCAGTGCTACCCCAACGATACGTACAGTATCACCAGATCAAGCAGAGCCAGCGGGGATACGAACTAACCTCCCCCCTCTATAAAACTCACGACTTTTCTTTGGATGCAGGCATTCAAGTTGCAAAATCATTAGAGGTACTATACACTCACGAGACAAACATTGTTCAGAAATACAACTCTCAGAATCGTTGCACTTACCCACAGTTGCTATATGCACACAACAGTGTCCCCAGCAGGCACAATGTCCCCAGCAGCCACAGTATCGCAACTTGCTATCAGCTAAGAAAAACTCCATTATCATTTGCCTTTTTACTTCCGGCATAAGGCTACCATTCTGCCTTCCGAGACTAAACTCTGTCTCCATCTGCATTCTTTCAATTGCATAAGGCTACCATTTTGCCTTCCGAGACTAAACTCTGTCACCATCTGCATTCTTTGCATTGCATAAGGCTACCATTCTGCCTTCCGAGGTTAAGCTCTACCTCCATCTGCATTCTCTGCATTGCATAAGGCTACCATTCTGCCTTCTGAGACTAAGCACTGTCTCCATCTGCATGGCTGTAAGATCGCCACTTTATTTACGTCTGCATGGCTGAAAGATCGCCACTTTTTTACGCTTGCATGGCTGAAAGATCGCCACCTATTGCATTGCATAAGGCTACCATTCTACCTTCCGAGACTAAGCACCGTCCCCATCTGCATGGCTGAAAGATCGCCACTTTATTTATGCTGCATGGCTGAAAGATCGCCACTTTATTTACGTTTGCATGGTTGAAAGATCGCCACTTTATACGCTTGCATGGTTGAAAGATCGCCACCTATTGCATTGCATGGGCTGAAAGATCGCCAAACACTGCATCTCATGGTCTGAAAGATTGCCAATTTGTCCGAAGGCGTCATTGTTCGGAGGTACCATTTTCATAGCCCGAGAACGCCATGCCATGGCCTGAGGACCCCTTTTAATATTTTGCATATCATTATTCAAAGGCATCATGGTTCGGAGTCATCATTCTCATAGCCTGAGAGCATCATTTTATGGCCTGCGAATCCTTTATTATACGCTTCATGGCCCACAACATCATGGTCTGAGGACGTCATCCTAACCGTCCAAAGACAACATTCATGGTCCGATGGGAATCTGCATCATGTTTAAATTTACAACCTATTCCTGTATTTACTTATTTGCAGGTAAACCGGCGAGCAACGGCCATCTCAGCAGGAACAATTCCGCTCCAGTTCCCGCAGCCCTATTTGACCTTAACCTGAATATTGCGTCCGTTCTTGAAAGGTCTCCATCGGCATACTCCGCCGACGGATCCCGAACTACATATGGCCTGATTCCTGTAAGACCAGGGATATGTAGGCAACTCAGAAGCCAAGGCACGTCCAAACCTCTTCAAGCCGTTTCATCCGGTCAAAATCGGTCATCATATCTTTACCCGATAACTCTTTCATCCTTCTCGGGTAAAGAGGGGCAGTTGTTGATACCTAATTTTTCCCTGTATTTTTTTTAAATATGCAAAATACCCTCAAAATAGCCTATATAGGCATATATAAGTACATCCCAAGGTCCTATTATTTTTCCTTAATTTTTCAAAGATTTTTAAATCAATTTACTGCCCTATTTTATCAAGAAAAACCCGATGATGGTCCCTAAAATTATCATTTTTGGTGATTCATTTATTGTATTCTTATGTTTGTACCAAAATATGGCTAAGATATTTTTTACACATTTTTATTAATTTATTTGGTATTTTTAAGGATAAAATTGCATAATTGCAATAATAGCCATTTTTAAGTTTATATCCGTGTCATATTTATATAATGAGATTTTATATTTTTAAATTAATAATTATGTATTATAAGACATTTTACTACTTTTAATTTGTTTCCAGAAATTTGTTTATTATTTTTATAAATTAAGAGGGAAAAAGAGGCTATTTAACTTATAGGCACATTTGGCTTTCTAATTTGGCCTAATTAAACCCAAGCCCCAACTCAAATTAGACCAATCCAATACCCAGCCCAATCCTAATTATCCTACCCGAACCACCTACCCATCCAATCTGGACCGTTGATCATTCTGATCAATGATTCCCGTTTAACCTACCTAAATTAAACTAAACGACCCCCAATAGCCCTCATTTTTCCCTCACTCGTCTCTATCTCTCTAACCTCTGGTTCTCTCTAGAACCTTCCCCACCCCCTCCTCTCCGATGAATTCTGTTCATCTTCTCCGATCACCCTCTAACCTAGATCTATGGTGTTTCACCACCCACCAAGCCACATATGGCTCCTCATGTTTGGTTGACTGAAGCTCCATGACTCGACCTTGAAGGGTTATGTCCAGACCTCTGTCGATTTGAGTTCCACGGCCATCTCCGGTCCCGTTCCGGCAAGCTATGTCTATTTCGAAGCCTGGTCTCGACTCCTTTTGCTTAGATCCAAGCCATTCTCGTTGTTTGGGTTCCTCTGAAAACCCTAGTTTTGAGGTTTTTCTGGTCTCTTTAGATTTGTTCCATATCCATGCTTTCCTTAAGATTTTAAACGATTTTCCTGGCTTTTCTTTCTTTCTTTTCCGATCTAGGGTTTTTCTGAAAGTATTTAAATGTTTCTCTAACTTTCTTTTTAGTGTGTATTTGCCTCTATTGTGTTCTTGTATTTTTTCTTCTACCATGTCCTTGTATGCTTCTTCTATGGTGTTCTTGTGTGCTCCTTCTACTGTATTTTCTTATATTGTGTTCTTGCATGCTTCTTCTACTGTATTTTCCTCTACTGTATTCTTATGTGTTTCTCCTACTGTATCTTCTTTTACTATGTTCTTATGTGTTTCTTATTAAGTTCCACATACTGAGTTCTGGTTAAGCCTCTTCTAAAAAACGTCTTAATATGCTTCTCCTACTGTTCTTATCAATTTTCCCATTATGTTTCAAATTAGTTTCTTCTACTCTGTTTCCTTTGAGCTCTTGTACTGTGTTCTGCATGTTACTTTTCTATCATGTTTCTCATGAGTTTCTATTGCTGAAAGAAACGTGTTAGAAGTTTCAGTTCTTTTCTGACACCTCTTAACCTGTTTTGATTTAATTACTTGTCCTCTCATCTTTGCACTCGATTAATGGTGGAAACCCTAGAATTTGGGGGTTCTTCCAAGTTTGGCTATGTGATTTGCCTGAGCTAGGGTTTTATTTCAAAACCCCCAACTCTTCAGACCAATTTCGATTCTCTGAACTGAGTTGGGACATCCTTGTCTTTCATACGACTCTGACTTTTGCTAAACTCTCCTAAACTCTTTTACACTGGATTCTTCTACTGATTTTACAATGACACGACATCTTCTTTCATGCTTGACATGTCTGTATGCTCTTTATATGTGATGAACTTCCCTCTAAAATGGCTTTCGAATTTGTGATTAGTTCAGACTCCCTTCTGAATAGGTCTGATTGATTTTCTTTCCTTGTTTGGTGATTTTCCCTCAGTTTTTCTGACTTGATTCATTCATACAAAATCTCTAACCTCTGATTTACTGGCTACTAACTGATTTTCTTACCTTAATTGTACAACCGCGTATTTCAAAATTCTGTACTTAAATAAAACTTCTATGTATTTACCCCTAATTGCCTACTTTGCACAAAGTGCTTATTTAATTTCTTTCCTCAAATAGTTTTTACCCGTTTCTGAATTCCTTAATTAAGGGAAGTCTTGTGTGATTGATTCTTAATTAATATTTAGTTCTTAGCTGCTTTCTTGCCTTATTTCTGCCTGATTTTCACACTATAAAGGCACGACCCTTTCACAAACTCAACATAATTCACAATCCTTCTGAACTCATACTCACACAATAGTGTTCTCTCTTCTTGTCTACACTGTGGCCTGTTTACAAGACCTACTACTTTTCTCTATTTGTTTCTTTAAAACTGGTATGTCCTGATTTAAGCTTCATCATCACAATAATGTGTTTATTTACAGCTTGTGTATCCATGTCTACTTATTGTTCCTGTAGAGTTCAATATTTAAATTAGCATGCTAATTTCTTTCTGCTTGTTTCTGTTATGAATCCCTATTCCCTATCCCTTTTATGTGTTCGAGCTATGGTTTAAGACATGGCAATATGTAAGTTATTGTCCATGAATTAAACTTGATCCTTTGGGACCCCAACCTCTAAACAATGTGTTCTAACAGGCTTATGGGTATGCTAGCACTCCCTATTGCTGGGTATGCCCACAGCCTGCTCTTGCTTCTTTCAACTTCCCTATTTCCCCTGCACCCCTATGTGTATTTATTTGTAACTGTTTCCCTTTCCCTTTCCCCCTTTTAGCACTATATTTCTGCACTTGCACTCTCTCTTAGTCCCTAAGTTCTGCCCCCTCTTGTGAGCCTTGCCTTGGGACCTTGAATTCCCTCTGAACTTGGACACTTGAGGGCTGGCCCTTCCACACTGCACTATGTCTTAATCTGGTGATACATTTGGGTGTGAGCACTGCCCGGAGTCTATATGAGACTCTTAGGAAACTCTGACACATCCAAATGGGAGAAAGTCTTAGGATCATGATCTCATTGGAGTTGGTTTACTTCGTATTTCAGACAGGAAGTCTGAATCAGGCTCTCCTTGGTTGTACTTTTAATTTCTGATGTATTCTTTTATTTTTATTGGCTGTAATAATTTGTAATACACTCTTGGGGAT
>NC_031990.1:19203836-19261459 GCF_001879085.1 Nicotiana attenuata
AGGTTATTTCTGAATTTCTGCATTCTCTCATATAGATAACATGTCTGTAGGAATTTTGCATTTCTCATATAGATACCATGTCTGTAGGAACTCTGCATTCTCTCATATAGATACCACGTCTGTAATTACCCAGAAATCTGAATTCTGCATATAGAAAATACGCCTATAGGTCTTTATGAATCTCCAATATCCATTCTTCATTAGGCAATCATGTTTATAGATCTTAATCAATCAACTGTAATTAGATATCATGTTCATAGGCTCAGCATGTAGATATCATGTCCATAAGGTTTCTGCATTTCCCCATGTCTATGAAAAGGTTTAAAACCAACAACGCATAGAAAACATGTCTATAGGAGCATTTAATCAAGTCTGAATCACTTTACTCGCTTATAAGTCTAAAACCAGTAATAATGACGTACCATCAGTTGCAAAACTTATGATCTCTCGCTAAAACTTGCCTTTCTTTAATAACTGACAACTTTTCTCAAATCAGTATATATTCAGTTTACTTCATTGTTTCTGAAATCAGTAGATATCATGCCTATGGGACCCTCGTCCAACACTTAGGCAAACCATAGGGTAAATTATATAAACTGAATCAGATTTTTATTAGCTACAACCAGCAGGCAGGCCTTATTCGGGCTTCTTATCTGAACTATGTAACAAATTAGTCTGCCTCAACCTTTAAGTTTTAATCAGACCCTAAACAGTATGTGCAAGACATGCTAAATTATGTGATTCTTTGTCAAAGGAGGTATATCTGAGCCTTTTACTTGTTATGTGCTTCCCCCAACTTGCTATGCGTGTTTTTGTATGTCGCCTTAGAGTTTTGCCTTTGAAACTATAAACAAGCCTAATATCCCTTCCCTTTAAAATTAGTAGTCCTAAATGCCTCCGGGACTGATAGGATTGGGGCGGGTAATAGCATGCAATAAGTAAACGAGACCATTCCGCACTATAATAACCTAACGGGGTGGGAAAGGGTAGATATGAATATAATGACCACGCGATAACATCATGTGTAGCCCCTCACTGAGGAGTGATTACCGGATGTTGTGTGGGGTGATTCATATTATTTATAAACCTAGGACCCCCTCCCTTTGTTTCTTTGTTTCTTTGTTTCTTTGCTTCTTCTCCAATTTGAAACTACTTCTTTAAGAAAAATCAGCTTTCTTTTGGTTCTTTCTAACTTTGTTTATTTGTAAACATTATGTGAAAATCCCCTCTTACTTGAAGTCTTTATTTGCCTATGTGTTATTTGCACTTAAGTTCACAACAAAAGTTTGGCCGGGAACCACACTAGTGGATCCTGTGGGGTGCCTAACACCTTCCTCTTGGGATAATTTCAAGCCCTTATCCAATCTCTGCTTATTCAAATCAAACCCTTCTTAGTGTCCTAATGCACTTTAATCATTAGGTGGCAACTCTTCAAATCAAACCCAATTCCCCAAAAGGGAACGAGTTGTCCTCCCAAATGTCATAAACCCGATTTCGCGAGAAAAAGGGGGCGCGACAGTAGTCAGGAGGAGCACGCATAGCATTTGAGAGTGGTGTTGCAGAGATTGAGGGAGGAGAAGCTTTATGCAAAGTTCTCCAAGTGTGAGTTTTGGCTTAGTTCAGTGGCTTTCTTAGGTCACGTGGTGTCCAGTGAGGGTATTCAGGTTGATACAAAGAAGATAGAGGCGGTTCAGAGTTGGCCCAGACCGTCCTTAGCTACAGAGATTCGCAGTTTTCTTGGTTTGGCGGGTTATTACCGCCGGTTTGTTCAGGGATTTTCATCTATCGCATCGCCCTTGAACAAGTTGACTCAGAAGGGTGCTTTATTCAGGTGGTCGGATGAGTCTGAGGAGAGCTTTCAGAAGCTCAAGACCGCCTTGACCACAGCTCCAATGTTAGTCTTGCCCTCAGCAATAGGTTCTTATATCGTGTATTGCAATGCTTCGAGAGTTGGTATTGGGTGTGTGTTGATGCAGGAGGGTAGAGATATTGCTTATGCTTCTCGTCAGTTGAAGACCCTGTCGCACCCCCTTTTTCCTCCGCGGAAATCGAGTTGATGACGTTTGGAGGGACAACTCGTTCCTTTTAGGAACTCGGTTTAGCAATAGAAGAGTCGCCACCTAATGATTAGGGTGCATTAGGACACCATAAGGGTTTGATTTGAATAACCAGAGATTGGGTAAGGGCTTGAAATTATTCTAAGGGGAAGGTGTTAGGCACTCCTCAGAATCCACTAGTGTGGTTCCCGGCCAGACAATTATTGTGAATTGAGATGCAATTAACATATAGGCAAATAAGGCTCAAATAAGAGGGGATTTCAACACATAATGGTTTGAAGGCAAGATAAAAAAAGGGCAATTAGAAAAGCTGATTTTTAAAGAGTTACAATGCTAAAATAGTAAAGAATAAAAGAAACGGGGAGTCCTAGGTTTATTAAAAATATGGATCACCCCACACAATGTCCGGTAATCACTCCTCAATGAGGGGCTACACGTGACATTATCGCGTGGTCATCATATCCATATCTACCCTTCCCTGCCCATTAGGGTATTTAAAGCGCGGATTGGTCTCGATTACTTATTGCATGCTATTACCCGTCCCGTTCCTACCAGTCCCGGAGGCACTTAGGACTACTAGTCCTAAAGGGAGGGATATTAGGCTTATCTGGGGTTTCAAAGGTAAAAATCTAGGCGACATACAAAACACATTCTGCATATTTGGGGAGACATAAATTGCATATTTGGGGAGACATATAAACATATAAGACTAAGTTATACCTCCTTGAATAGAAAAGCATATAATTAGCATGACTTTCACATACTGTTTAGGTCTGATTAAAATTGAATACGAGGGAGTCTAAAAGATTGGGGCAGATTGGTGTACTACATAATTTAGATAAGAAGCCCGAATCAGGACTGCCTGCTGGTCGTAATAATTAACAGAAGCAGATTCAGTTTTTAATTATTACTCTAAGGCTTGCCTAAGTGTTAAGACGGGGTACTATAGGCATGACATCTACTGAATTCAGAAGGCGATGAGACAGTAAGAACTCGAAATGAATTATTTGAAACCCTATAGGCATGCTTGCTAAACTTTGGTTAAGTAAAGGACTTGGATTATCAAAAGAGATGCAGAGTTAACAAATTGATTACAGGTTCTGCAGGCAATAATATATATTATTGCTGATTTTATAGCTAGCATTAAGCAAAACGAATCAGATTCATTTAGAAGCTCCTATAGGCATGTTTTCTATACATTGCTGATTTTAAACCTTATAGACGTAGCATCTGGACGCGGAAGCTTGTTTTAAAACCTATAGACATGGTATCTAATGCAGAAATTGCTTTTAAACCTATAGACATGGTATCTAAAATGTGAAACCTTGTTTAAAAACTTATAGACATGGTATCTAAAATGCAGAACTTGTTTTAAAACCTATAGACATGGTATCTAAAATGTGAAACTTTGTTTAAAAAAAACCTTATGGGCATATTGAATATTAGAACATCCTATAGACATGGTTTCTACATGTGTTGAGTATGCAGAATTAGAATAGACCTATAGGCATGATTTATATATGTATTTGAATATGCAGAAATTGTAATTGACCTATAGGCATGATTTCTATACGTATTTGAATATGCAGAATTGCAATAAACCTATAGGCATGATTTCTACCCTTTTTGTATGCATAGTTACCCCAACCCTGTTTCACTAGCCAACCCCGAGTATTCTTTACAAATTATTACAAACCAGAGTAACGAATACATCAGAGAAAATACAAAGAAAATAATTACAACCCTAAAAGGCTTGATTCTTGACTTCCTGCCTGAATTATGAGATAGACCAACTCAAAGACCATCGATCCAAAGCCTTTCTCCAATTTGAGTGTGTCAGAGTTCCCTAAGAGCCTCAATGGGACTCCGGGCAGTGCTCACACCCAAATTGTATTACCAGAATAGGGACAAGTGCAGTGTGGAAAGGCAGCCCTCAAGTGTCCAAGTTCAGAGGGAGCTCAATGGGTCCCAAGGCAAGGATCACAAGAGGGGGGCAGAACTTAAAGTCTAAGAGAGAGTGCAAGTGAAGAAATAGAGTTCTGAGGGGATAAAGGAGAGGGAAACAGCCACAAACAAGTCATACAAAGGGTTCAGGGATTGGGGAAATTGCCAAAGAGCCTATGTGCTTAGGCATTAGCTAATTATGGGCATGCACAGCAATAGAGAGTGCTGTTATGCTTACAAAATCAACAAGAATACACAACATATGATGGTGACATAGAGGTTATGATTTCAGGGGAATCAAGTTTAAGACATAGACAATAATACTCAATACTGTCATATCTCAAACAAACCATTAGCATCAAACACATTGGGGTAGGGGATTTGAGATTCATAATAGGAGGAAATTATAGCATGCTAAAGTAAAACTGAACTAAACACAAACAGTAGACGGACATGCAAGTAAAGGTATTAAGTAAACACATTGTTTGTGATTGCTGAAAATCCAAATCAGGACATACCAGTTCAAAGAGCAAAATACAGTAAAAACAAGTAGCGGGGCTTGAAGGCAGGCCACAGTAGAAGTAGTAAAGCAGGAGAGAAATATTTTTGAGTGTAAGTGATTTTTAAGAACTCAGAGTGTTCGTGTGTGTGTTAATGAGAGAGCAGGGCGTTTATAGTTTTAAAACAGGTGCAAAATAAGACAAGAATCATAGTTTAGTAGTAATTATGCAACTATGTACCAATTAAAATCAATCAGTACAAGGACTTCCTTTAATTAAGGAGTTCAAACTTAAACGGTAATGGACAGAGAACATTTAAGGAAATAGATCAAGTAAACATCTTGTGCAAAGTAGACAATTAGGGGTAAATACATAGGGGTTTAATTAAGGGAAGAATCTTTGAAATACTCGGCTAACCAAATAAGGTAAGTAAGTAAAGTAAAGTTGCAGAATATAGAGACAATCAGTACATAGTAAATCAAGGGAAATTACTGATTCATGAATAAACAAATAAATCTAGTCAGAAATAGGGGAATCGAAGGTCTAAGGAAAATTTCCAAATCAACCCAATAAACAGGGAAATCAGTAAGGCAAGGAAAGAATCAATCAGACTTACACAAGGAGGTCTGAAATCAGTCCCAAATTGAAGAAGTACATAAGCATTAAGCCTGCAAGGCTGAATTTAGGACAAAGAGAGAAATCATATAGTAGCAAACACAGGTAGTCACATAGGTCGATTTCAGTTACTTAGTAACGGAGAAGAGAAAGTATCAAATAGCATGCCAAAGGGTCAAGTAAAGGAGAGTTTAGTAGGAAGTTAGAATCATATAAAGAAACAAAAGATTCAGAAAGTCAATCGAGNCATATGTATGCTATATATAAGTATGTCCAAATGTTTTATATTTTTCTAATTTTAATCAATTCATTTCCCAATTTTTATCCATAAAAAACCCAATAATGATTTCCAAAATTATTATTTTTGGTAATTCATTTGTTGGACTATCACATTTATGCTGAAATATAGCTAAGATAATTTTTCCAAATTTATTTAGTACTTTTAAAGCTAAATTGCATATAATTGCAATATTGGCCTCTTTTAGGATTTAATTACGCTTATATTCATGAAAATTAAGTCCAGTATTTTTAAATTAATAAATTATATGCTTTTACTAACTTTTATAATTTTAAAAGGGGAAAATGGCTATTTAAATGATAGCCCAATTTCATTTCAATTGTAGCCTAAATTGAACCCCAAATCAGACCCAATTTCCCCCCGGCCCAATTTCGTTTAAACCCGACCCCTAACCCATTTAAACGACCCAACCCGGACTCCCCACCTAACCCCTTTAATCCTAGCCGTTGATCATTTAAATCAACGGCTCCTATACGTCCTTTCCTTTTTAACCCCAAACGACCCCTTACCCTACTTCATTTCTCACCAACCGCCGCCTCTGAATCCCTCTTCTCTCTCAGCTTTCTCTGAAACTTAACACGAACCCTAGACACCGCCATCAAACTACACCCTAATCCACCCTAAACCCTGCCTAATCCATGGCCATTGGAGATGTGTGGTGGCCTCCCATGACTCTTGGGTGTTTGTTTCTGTGGTTTCATGGCCAGTCCTCGGAGGAATCTGGTCTAGTCCTTGTTCGACTGCGGTTCATGGCTATTCTCCGGTCATCCCTGACCATTTTCCGGCTAGCCATGGCCGTTCGAGTCAGATCCTTGACTCTACTGGTTAGATCGGTAACTTTCAAGGCCTTTCTCACCTTTTCTGGGTTTTTCGAAACCCTAATCTTATCCTTTGATTTTCTTTCAGATCTAATTTAGATCTTTACTTGCTGTGAATGTCAAGTGTTTTTCCCGAAAGTTCTTCAACTTTTCTTTCAAAATAACTTTTCGTTAAGGTTTTCCTTTGAGTTTTTCAAAAGATCTCTTCTACGATTTTTAATGTTGTTTGTCATTCTGCTATGTTTTGCTCGTGTTGTTCTTCTATCTGAGTCAGCATGTTGAAAACCATAATTCCTTTTTGGGTCTCATTCGAATTTTGAAGTTGTTTGTTAGATGTGTACTGGTTTGATTAAGTTCTTATTTGACTAATTTGTTTTACCATCTTTTTAACTCGATTATTGTTGAAAACCCTAGGTCTTTGGGTCTGAAATTGTTTGTTTGAATGTATACTTGACTCGATTGAAAGTTCTTGTGTCAGACTCTCTTTTCTTTATGGGACTTATCTGATTTTTACTATCTTTCAACTAGACTATGGTTGAAACCCTAATTTCTCAAAAGGGTTCCTCACCTGTTACTGTGAGACCTTTACTTGTTTTGACTCTCTTCTTCAGTTTGGCTATACGTGTGAGCCCTGACTATATAACTTTGTTCACTACTGAATCCTATGCTTATTTCTGCTACCATTGTATGCTGTCTCTTTTGCAAATGTGCTTCGCCACGTATGTCTGATGTTTCTGTTCACTCTGTTTATATACTGAAGTGCAGAAGCATATTCTTCCTTGATTGATCTTAATCTTGTGACTGATTTCAAAAACTTTCCTTTTATGAACCCTAATTTCACTCGCCTGTTTAAAAATTAATTGATTCTTTTTCCTTTACTGTGATGTTTTACCTTGCTGAGTTCTTTCCCAAAATAAGCATGTTTTGTACTTAGACTCGATTGTTCACTGCATGTTTTTACTACCCCTTATATGGCAATAATCAGTCTGCTTCCAAACTGATTTTCTTTCCTTAATTAGACCTGCTGCTACCCGTTAGACAGTGATTCCTTAGTCAAAGGGGAATCACTTGGGTAATTGATTCTGACTTGTGATTGTTTCCATATTTCTATCAAGACTTTACTTATTACCTCTCCTTCACTCGTTTTAAAAAAATTATAAATACCCTGCACCCCTCTTCTTTCAAAGACACAAACGAACCATCTGAGTTCAGAACACACACTTCACTCAAAACTCTCTCTCTTTTCTCTGTTACTACTTGTGTTACTGCTTCGTCTAGCCGGCTGAAAGCCAAGGCTAGGCTGTGGAAATTTGCTTACTTTTCTTTCTGCACTTTGCTTCCTACTGGTATATCCTAGTTAATCTTCAAGCATCAACAACAACATGTTTCTTTAACTGTTTCCTTCACTCTTGCCTGTTTCTGCTTATGTGTATGCAATCAAGTTTCATTACTAAGCATGCTATAATCTGCTCCCTCCCCTTTCTAAATTAACGTGTTCCCTTATGTATGTTGATGATAGGCTATAATTGCGTATTTTAGTCGATCATTATACTCAAATTTACTGCACTTTGGTTGAGTTTGAGCTTTAATCGCTAGTGTCTTGCACTAACTGTGTGTTTTATGCCTTGTAGGAGTGATTATGAGCTATATAGAAGTTATGGAATGAATTCAAGTGATTTGGAGCTTTGAAGTCTGAGTAAAATCCCAAGGAATTAAGTCGGGATCATGTCAGGGGTCAACTTTGATAGTTTTGAACAAACGAAGACTCGAGTAGGCATATTGCGCACTATCTAGCAAAATACACATAAAGTTTTGCTCAGAAATCCACTTGGTCTCCACAATATATTGTTGGAAAGCTAACTCAAAGGGCTACAAGTTTCATGTTTTAGGTTTTTCCATGTTCCGAACGAACCGGGCGAAACGCGCAAGATTTGAGCCAAAACGAACGAAACCGGGAAAAAAGGGCCAGTTGTGCGCCACAGGCAGCGCCTGGCGCCGCCTGTGGCACCAAAAACAATATGCACAAATATTTGGGCGCTATGGAGGGCGCCTGGCGCCGGGCTGGGCGCCGGTGACGTGAAATGTGTCCTATTTTGCCCGGGACAAGGTTATTTCGGCCCTAGACCTACCCAACACGTATAAAAGCAAGACTAAACCTATTTTTGAAGGGAAGGACGCCACTTTAGAGAGATCTAACATACTTTGGAGGAGAATTCACGTGGGGGAACACACACCACGCTTGGAGGAGGCTTCTAACTAGTTTTTCCTCTCTTCTCTTCTTTTAGTTTCATAGTTTATTTGTTCTAGAGTTGTTGGGTGCTACATGAACGTTGTAGTTTGAAGCTTGAATTGTTCTTATAATTTTATCATATTGGTTTATTTATTCAATCTTGCGCTTAATTATTTGATTGCTTGATCACCAATTGAATACTATCTATGAATCTATGATTGAACTCGGGAGAGGGAATTCTAGATTGCATATAAGATTGAGTAGAGCAAGATCTTAACTCTTAGGGGGAGCGGATTTGCGGTTAGGATAGGAATATACCTAATCGCCTTGCTTGGTTATTATACGGGAATTATAAATGCGTTCTTGTTAATCCTAATTCCATAGGAATATAGGCGTTAGGTTAGCTTGAATAGGCGAGTTGTACTTCGGGAGAAGGCTACGAGCAATATTAACCCCGTCAACCAATAAACTAGATAAATTAATTAGACAATTTAGGTAGAAAACTCAATGGGATTGTTAGCCAACCCATAGCTCTAGAATATTCACTCACATTGAATTCGTCTCTATAATTCACCAACTTGTTTCCTTTGTTTCTCAGTTTATTACTCTAGATTATCTTTAATTAAATATTCATACTTTGAATTCACTTGAATATATTAATTGTTGGGTTTAATTTAGTTGATAATTAATCACAAGTCCCTATGGGTACGATATCTGGACTTACAATCCTATATTACTTGTCGACCAGGTATACTTGCGTGTGCGTTTGGGAGAGCAAGTTTTTGGCGCCGTTGCCGGGGACATAGAAATTAACTAGCCTACTAGATTAGATTTTACTTTTTGCCTATTCAAGTTTTTATTTTTTATTTTTTTATTTTTATCTTAGTTTAATATTTTACTATCTTTGTTGATATGGCATCTTGGAATGATAATTGGTCAAATATTGGTTATTCTTATTTTGGAGATCCATGTCCATATTGTGGAGGACCACACTTTGGGCAAAATTGTGCATTTCAATCTGATGTGAGGAATTTTTGTAATGTGTGTGGTTGTCAAGGTGGCCATTGGGATGGTTGTCCTAATTCTTATTATCCTTCTCAGAGTTCTTATTATAATGTCTCTAATAATGTTTATGAGTGTGATAGGAGCAAGGAAGTGGAGGATATGGAAGGCATGGCTCGTATTATGGACATGATGAGGCAAGTAGCCGAGCAACAAGATGAAAATCGAAAGGCTATATAAAGAATTAGTGAAGCAATCATGAGAATGATGGCCGAGGCGGAGGAAGTGGCTGAAGAGAGAGAGTTCCCACCAGAAGAAAATTTAGAAGAAGCAGATATAGTGAGCCAATCTTGGCTAGAGGAACAAGCTCACCTAATAAAATCTCATGAGTTTCTACGTGATGGTCTTTCAAATATGACAGAACAACTAATAGAAGGAAGAACCGAGCTCAGGCAAGAGATAGACCAATTTGGCTTAGATATCCATGACCTGCACGATCAATTGAATAAAAAGGTTGAGGCGTCTGATGCCCTACAACCAATTGTTGTGGATACTGGTCAACTTATGGAGCGGAAAGAGGAATTCCAACTATTCGACCAAAATACTATTAATGATGCCATGGTTGACGAAGAGTGCAAAATTGAGGATGTCAAAGATAATGCAATTTTGGAGTTGGAGCATATTGGACCTCATTCTAAACACTTTTCAACATTGTGTTTGGTTGGTGACATGGGAATTGATCCAGTCGAGCATATGGAGGAGTCAATGGATGAGGAACAAAGTATTTATATTCTGAAATTTGTGATGTCAAGGAGAAAAAATGACATTCCTCACTTAAAGGCCAAGAAGTGCAAGATGCGATACCTATTGCTTGGTTCATTTATTTTCACACCATCGCCCCAAGACCGTGACACAAAAATTGATGCAAAACTGGGGGCGCAATTCATATCCTCAAAGTGGAAGGAGTGGTGAAAGTGATGGCGTCGTGCCGTGGCGTTAATTAAGGCGCTTGTTGGGAGGCAGCCCAAATATTTTTCTTTTATTTTATTTTATTTTATTGTGTTAATATTTTTTTTGTAGTATTATTTTTGTATTTTGTAGGAGTACGAGCATGGAATCAAAGACAAGAGGCATGTGCAAAAGCGAGCAGGTGGTTGAAACTAAGTGTGAGGTACCCGCACAAGGGATCATACCAGGGAGAAGTCTGAGTATCCAGTGAGCTGCTAATTCTTCGGCCTTTGGCCTACCAGGGAGTTTCTTTTACCCTCTTGTTATTTTTAGTGTGCATTGAGGACATTGCACAATTTTAAGTGTGGGGTGAGGAGATTGTCTGGGTGATTTTCTATGCTATCTTAGTGTAGTTTTAGTACTCGTTCTTAGTGTAGTAGTTTTTGTTAAAAAAAAAAATTAGAAAAAGTTCGGACTTTTCCCGACGATGGATCTTTTGGACAATTTTCTTGAGGGATAAAAGTCCGATTAAAAATACCAAAAAGAATTTTTTTTAGGATAGTTAGGTAGTATCCCTTGGTTTTTCTTTGGGCGCCGGTTCTTTTCCAAGGGTGTAGCTCGAACCGGGTACTTTATTTCTATTTTTTTAGGAGTAGTTTAGGAAGAAACTGAGTCGCTCCGAGATACTCATTGACATGGTTGATGCTGGCACATTAGGCTATGACATACATTCTGTTTTCCCGTATATTTGGTTTGAATTGTGAAGCCTAAGTAAAGTAAATAGCCTATTTTGTGACGCCTGTTCTCAGTTGTTTGACTTGTATGCTACATAGTGCAATATTGCTTAAATTTCTTAATTATGTGTGCTTACTTGACTTGAGAGTTGAATAGAACCGTCTTGATTGAGTCATGTGCAACGTGTGTGTGAGGAATTGTGATTTTCTATGCTATCCTGTGTAGTCTAGAACTTGCCCCGTGTGTTAATTGAAGCGAAATTGTAAGTGTGCTAATCTAGGAGATGACGTAGGCATTTTCTTGCTTGATCATGGATGTGCTTGTCAGATAAAAATAAAATTTTCCATTGCTAGCCCCTTTGAACCTATAGACCTTTCTTTTGGCACCCACATTACAAGTCATACCCCTATTTTGTTCTTAATTTGATATTGATTGAACCTTTACCTCCTAAGGCACTTAGTCGCTAAAAGAAGTAAGGTTAGAGATTGAGGAGTAGCTTTTGAGGGGAACCATGGAAGGGCCCGTTGGTGCACTAAAGTTGAAATTAAAGGTCACTAGCCGATGAACCTTATTGTATGGAGTGTGTGAAAAAGAAAAAAAAAGAGAAAAAGAAAAATTTAAAGAAAAAAAATGATAGTGAAAGTATGTAGAAACATAAAACACCTCCAATTCTTATTGATCTGTGCTAGTGAAAAATAGAGAAGTGCGTAACTGAAAAGAGGGCTATGTTGGATGTGGAAAGTGAATCGGTTGAGAAGAATATGTGCTTGAATTGTGAATGTAGTGTATTAAAGTGCTTAGGAGGGTTAGCCACTATTCCAAAATATATCCTACCCGTCCCTTAGCCTACATTACAACCTTAAAAGTCCTAATTGATCCTAGATTTGGCTAGCTTAAATTAGTAGAGATATACACTACGGGCAAGCTTATGGTACGACCATGGGATGCATATGAATTCTTTGTGAGAGTGAGTGTATTTGGTTCAATTGTGAGATGTTCTTAATCTATATTTAAAAGTATATTTGAATGTATGGACTGTCTATAGTCACTCTTTTGTTTGTTGGTGAGGGCACATGATCTCATGAATGATTGGTAATGTTGTAAACTTTCTTGTTAGGTAAGTGCATGAATTGAGGGTGCTTAGTGGTTACAAGTCGGCTTTTGAGGTTGGGTGGTGACAAATAGGTTGTTGGTATTGATTGAAGTGAAATATTATACTTGGGCATGCTTAGACGGGAATAATGTGAATTTTTGTGTGTTCATGCTTGTGTGCCGGTATTGATCATAGTCTAGGGTATAGTGTGTGGGTAAAAGATAAAGTACTCCTCTATAATTGATACTTGTACGTAGTTGGGGGGTTTATTAGATAGTCCCATTGCTCGAGGACGAGCAACGTTTAAGTGTGGGTGTTGATGATAGGCTATAATTATGTATTTTAGTCGATTATTACACTCAAATTTACTGCACTTTGATTGAGTTTGAGCTTTAATCGCTAGTGTCATGCACTAACTGTGTGTTTAATGCCTTGTAGAAGTGATTCCGAGCTATATAGATATTATGGAGTGAATTCAAGTGATTTGGAGCTTTGAAGTCTGAGTAAAAGCTCAGGGAATTAAGCCGGAATCGTGTTTGGGGGTCAACGGATGATAGTTAGCGCGAACGAAGAATCGAGTAGGCATATTGCGCACTGTCTAGTAAAATGGATATAACTTTTTGCTCAGAACTCCATTTTGTCTCCAAAATATATGATTGGAAAGCTAACTAAAAGGGCTACAACTTTGATATTTTATGTTTTTTCAAATTCCAAATGGAACGGGGCAAAAAGTGCAAGATTTGAGCCAAAACGAACAAAATCGGGAAAAAAAGGGCCAGTTGGGCGCCACAGGCAGCGCCTGGCGCCACCTGTGGCGCCAAAAACAGTATGCACAAATATTTGGGCGCTATGGAGGGCGCCTGGCGCCGGGCTGGGCGTCGGTGACTAATATGTGTCCTATTTCGCCCGGGACAAGGTTATGTCGGCCCTAGACCTACCCAACACGTATAAAAGCAAGACTAAACCTATTTTTGAAGGGGAGGACGCCACTTTAGAGATATCTAACATACTTTGAAGGGAGTTTCACGTGGAGGACCACACACCACACGTGGAGGAGGCTTCTAACTAGTTTTTCTTCTCTTCTCTTCCTTTAGTTTCATAGTTTATTTGTTCTAGAGTTGTGGGGTGCCACATGAACGTTGTGGTTTGAAGCTTGAATTGTTCTTATTATTTTATCATATTGATTTATTTATTCAATCTTGCGCTTAATTATTTGATTGCTTGATCACCAATTGAATACTATCTACGAATCTAGGATTGAACTCGGGAGAGGGAATTCTAGATTGCATATAAGATTGAGTAGAGCAAGATCTTAACTCTTAGGGGGAGCGAATTTGCGGTTAAGATAGGAATATACCTAATCGCCTTGCTTGGTTATTATACGGGAATTATAAATGCATCCTTGTTAATCCTAATTCCATAGGAATATAGGCATTAGGTTAGCTTGAATAGGCGAGTTGTACTTCTGGAGAAGGCTACGAGCAATATTAACCTTGTCAACCAATAAACCAGATAAATTAATTAGACGATTTAGGTGGAAAACTCAACGGGATTTTTAGCTAACCCATAGCTCTAGAATATTCACTCACATTGAATTCGTCTCTATAATTCGCCAATTTGTTTCCTTTGTTTCTTAGTTTACTACTCTAAATTATCTTTAGTTAAATATTCATACTTTAGGATTTGCTTGAATAGATTAATTGTTTTGTTTAATTTAGTTGATAGTTAATCATAAGTCCCTGCGGGTACGATATCTGGACTTACAATCCTATATTACTTGTCGACCACGTATACTTGCGTCTGCGTTTGGGAGCAACAAGTTTTTGGCGCCGTTGCCGGGGACTTAGAAATTAACTATTCTACTAGATTGGATTTTTATTTTTTGCCTATTCATGTTTTTATTTTTTATTTTTATCTTAGTTTAATATTTTACTATCTTTGTTGATATGACATCTTGGAATGATAATTGGTCGAATATTGGTTATTCTTATTTTGGTGATCCATGTCCATATTGTGGAGGACCACACTTTGGGCAAAATTGTGCATCTCAATCTGATGTGTAGAATTTTTGTAATGTGTGTGGTTGTCAAGGTGGCCATTGGGATGGTTGTCCTAATTCTTATTATCCTTCTCAGAGTTCTTATTATAATGTCTCTAATAATGTTTATGAGTGTGATAGGAGCAAGGAAGTGGAGGATATGGAAGGCATGGCTCGTATTATGGACATGATGAGGCAAGTAGCCGAGCAACAGATGAAAATCGAAAGGCTATACAAANTCGCCACCTAATGATTAGGGTGCATTAGGACACCAAAAGAGTTCGATTTGAATAACCAGAGATAGGGTAAGGGCTTGAAATTATTCTAAGGGGAAGGTGTTAGGCACCCCTCAGAATCCACTAGTGTGGTTCCCGGCCAGACAATTATTGTGAATTGAGATGCAATTAACATATAGGCAAATAAGGCTCAAATAAGAGGGGATTTCAACACATAATGGTTTGAAGGCAAGATTAAAAAGGGCAATTAGAAAAGCTGATTTTTAAAGAGTTACAATGCTAAAAGAGTAAAGAATAAAAGAAAGGGGGAGTCCTAGGTTTATTAAAATATGGATCACCCCACACAATGTCCGGTAATCACTCCTCAATGAGGGGCTACACGTGACATTATCGCGTGGTCATCATATCCATATCTACCCTTCCCACCCCATTAGGGTATTTAAAGCGCGGATTGGTCTCGATTACTTATTGCATGCTATTACCCGTCCCGTTCCTACCAGTCCCAGAGGCACTTAGGATGACTAGTCCTAAAGGGAGGGATATTAGGCTTATCTGGGGTTTCAAAGGTAAAAATTCTAGGCGACGTACAAAACACATTCAGCATATTTGGGGAGACATATAAACATATAAGGCTCAGTTATACCTCCTTGAACAGAAAAGCATATAATTAGCATGACTTTCACATACTGTTTAGGTCTGATTAAAATTGAATACGAGGGAGTCTAAAAGATTGGGGCAGATTGGTGTACTACATAATTTAGATAAGAAGCCCGAATCAGGACTGCCTGCTGGTCGTAATAATTAACAGAAGCAGATTCAGTTTTTAATTATTACTCTAAGGCTTGCCTAAGTGTTAAGACGGGGTCCTATAGGCATGACATCTACTGAATTCAGAAGGCGATGAGACAGTAAGAACTCGAAATGAATTATTTGAAACCCTATAGGCATGCTTGCTAAACTTTGGTTAAGTAAAGGACTTGGATTATCAAAAGAGATGCAGAGTTAACAAATTGATTACAGGTTCTGCAGGCAATAATATATATTATTGCTGATTTTATAGCTAGCATTAAGCAAAACGAATCAGATTCATTTGGAAACTCCTATAGGCATGTTATCTACACGTTGCTGATTGTAGACACTTATAGACGTAGTATCTGAATGCAGAAGCTAGTTTTCAAACCTATAGGCATGGTATCTGATGCGGAAATTGCTATTAAAACCTATAGACATGGTATCTAATGCAGAAATTGCTTTTAATCCTATAGACATGGTGTCTAAAATGCAGACTACTTTTAAACCTATAGACATGGTATCTAAAATGCAGACTTGTTTTTAAACCTATAGACATGATTTCTATATGTATTGAGTATGCAGAATTAGAATAGATCTATAGGCATGATTTCTACCCTTTGCATGCGTAGTTACCCCAACCCTATTTCACTAGCCAACCCCGAGTATTCTTTACAAATTATTACAAACTAGAGTAACAAATACATCAAAAAAAATACAAAGAAAATAATTACAACCCTAAAAGGCCCGATTCTTGACTTCCTGCCTGAATTATGAGATAGACCAATGATGATAGGCTATAATTACGTATTTTAGTCGATTATTACACTCAAATTTACTGCACTTTGATTGAGTTTGAGCTTTAATCGCTAGTGTCTTGCACTAACTGTGTGTTTTATGCCTTGTAGGAGTGATTCCGATCTATATAGATATTATGGAATGAATTCAAGTGATTTGGAGCTTTGAAGCCTTAGTCAAAGATCAGGGAATTAAGCCGGAATCGTGTTTGGGGGTCAACGGATGATAGTTAGAGCGAACGAAGAATCGAGTAGGCATATTGCGCACTGTCTAGTAAAATGGATAAAACTTTTTGCTCAGAACTCCATTTGGTCTCCACAACATATGGTTGGAAAGCTAACTCAACGGGCTACAATATTCATGTTTTATGTTTTTCCAAATTCCAAACGGAACGGGGCAAAAAGCGCAATATTTGAAACAAAACGAACAAAACCGGGAAAAAAGGGCTAGTTGGGCGCCACAAGCAGCGCCTGGCGCCACCTGTGGCGCCAAAAACAGTATGCACAAATATTTGGGCGCTATGGAGGGCTCCTAGGGCCGGGCTGGGCGCCGGTGACGTGAAATGTGTCCTATTTCGCCCGGGACAAGGTTATTTCGGCCCTAGACCTACCCAACACGTATAAAAGCAAGACTAAACCTATTTTTGAAGGGGAGGACGCCACTTTAGAGATATCTAACATACTTTGAAGGGAGTTTCACGTGGAGGAACACACACCACACGTGGAGGAGGCTGCTAACTAGTTTTTCTTCTCTTCTCTTCCTTTAGTTTCATAGTTTATTTGTTCTAGAGTTGTGGGGTGCCACATGAACGTTGTTGTTTGAAGCTTGAATTGTTCTTATTATTTTATCATATTGATTTATTTATTCAATCTTGCGCTTAATTATTTGATTGCTTGATCACCAATTGAATACTATCTACGAATCTAGGATTGAACTCGGGAGAGGGAATTCTAGATTGCATATAAGATTGAGTAGAGCAAGATCTTAACTCTTAGGGGGAGCGAATTTGCGGTTAAGATAGGAATATACCTAATCGCCTTGCTTGGTTATTATACGGGAATTATAAATGCGTCCTTGTTAATCCTAATTCCATAGGAATATAGGCGTTAGGTTAGCTTGAATAGGCGAGTTGTACTTCGGGAGAAGGCTACGAGCAATATTAACCCTGTCAACCAATAAACCAGATAAATTAATTAGACGATTTAGGTGGAAAACTCAACGGGATTGTTAGCTAACCCATAGCTCTAGAATATTCACTCACATTGAATTCGTCTCTATAATTCGCCAATTTGTTTCCTTTGTTTCTTAGTTTACTACTCTAAATTATCTTTAGTTAAATATTCATACTTTAGGATTTGCTTGAATAGATTAATTGGTTCGTTTAATTTAGTTGATAGTTAATCATAAGTCCATGTGGGTACGATATCTGGACTTACAATCCTATATTACTTGTCGACCACGTATACTTGCGTGTGTGTTTGGGAGCAACAAGTTTTTGGCATCGATCCTAAGCCTTTCTCCAATTTGAGTGTGTCAGAGTTCCCTAAGAGCCTCAATAGGACTCCGGGCAGTGCTCACACCCACATTGTATTACCAGAATAGGGACAAGTGCAGTGTGGAAGGGCCAGCCCTCAAGTGTCCAAGTTCAGAGGGAGCTCAATGCATCCCAAGGCAAGGCTCACAAGGGGGGGGGGGCAGAACTTAAAGTCTAAGAGAGATTGCAAGTGAAGAAATAGAGTTATGAGGGTATAAAGGATAGGGAAACAACCACAAACAAGTTAATAACTTTATGCAAAGGGGGCTCAGGGGTAGGGAAGTTGCAAAGAGCCTATGCTTAGCAAAGGTAAGCTTTGGGCATGCACAACAATGGAGATGCTGGCATGCCTATAAGCCTACCAGAACATACAACCGCAAAGAATCATAGAGGTTAGGATCCCAGGGATCAAGCTTGAGTCATTGACAGCAATATTCAGTACTGTCATGCCTCCAGCAAACCATAGCATCACACACATTGGGGTAGGGGGTTTGGGATTCATAATCGGAGGAAATTATAGCATGCTAAAGTAAACACTGAACTAATCACAAACAGTAGGCAGACATGCAAGTAAAAGTATTAAGTAAACACATTGTTTGTGATTGCTGAAAACCGTAATCAGGACATACCAGTTTCAAGGAAACAAAATACAGTAAAAGCAGTAGCAGGACTTGAAAAACAGGCCACAGTACATGTAACAATAGAGAATGCTTTTTTTTAAATGTGAGTATGAGTTCAGAAAACAAAGAGTGTTCCTGTGTGTTGTGTTAGTGAGAAAGCAGGGTATTTATAGTTTGAAAATAGGTAGCAAATAAGGCAAGAATCATAGTTTAGTAGTAATTATGGAACTAAATATCAATTAAAAATCGATCAGTATAAGAACTTCCTTTAATTAAGGAGTTTAAACTTAAACGGTAATGGGCAGAAAACTTTTAAGGAAAGAAAACAAGTAAGCACCTTGTGCAAAGTAGGCAATTAGGGGTAAATACATATGGGTTTAACTAAAGGGAGAATAAATGAAGAATCTTTGAAATACACGGTTAACCAAATAAGGTAAGAAATAGAATAAACCAACCAGTGCATAGGAAATCAAGGAGTCAAGGATTTGAAATTATAAATAAACCAAGTCAGAAATAGGAGAATCGAAAGGCTAAGGGAAAGTTCTCAAATCAACTCAAGAATCAGGGAAATCAGTAAAACAAGGAAAGAATCAATCAGACTTACACAAGGAGGTCTGAAATCAGTCCCAAATTGAAGGTAATTTTAGAGGGAAACTCAGCATGTAAAAGAGTATATAAGTATTAAGTAGGCAAGGCTGAACTTAGGACAAAGAGGAACATCATGTGGTAGCATACACAGGTAGTCACATAGGTCGATTTCAGTTACTCAGTAACAGAGAAGAGAAAGTATCAAATAACATGCCAAAGGGTCAAGTAAAAGAGAGTTTAGCAGGAAGTTAGAATCATATAAAGAAACAAAAGATTCAGAAATTCAATCGAGCAGTAGATGAAACAACTTTCAGAAACTCGAATAGGTTCAAAGAAATTAGGGCTTTGAAACCAAACAAGTTCAGAGATGAAGAACAAGAGAATCACATAGCAAATAGTCTCAAAACTCGAATGAATCCCCAAATTTAGGGCCTTCTCCATCAATCGAGTATAGAGATGAAAACAAGTAAATCAGGCAGAAATACTAACGAAATAAGTTCAGAAATCTCAAAAGGGAACTAAGACTTTTAATATGCATATTCCAGTAGCAGAACAACATAAAGAAACACAGCAGAAGAGCAACATAGTAGAAGAACAACATAAGAAACACAGTAGGAAAGCAACACAGTAGAAGAACAACATAAGAAACACAATACACATGTTTAAAAAATTGGAAGAGCTTCGAAATAAAGTAACAAAAAACCCTAAGTCGGAAAAGACAAAGGTTCTTAAAGTAGAGTTTTGAAAGAAACCATGAGAAAACGTTTAGGAGCTTAGAGAAAACACAGATCTACAACGGATCTAAAAGAATCAGAAAAACCTCAAAGGTTAGGGTTTCAGAAGAAACCTGATGGTGAGAAAGGCTTGGAAAGTCATTGATCTGAGCAGGAGAAGCCAAGAGTCAGGCTTGAATAGCCATGGCTGGCCGGAGCAAGGTCGAAGATGACCAGAGACAGCATAGCACCGAAATAGACCAAGGTCTGGACCAAACTTCTTCATAGTCTGGCCCTGAAACCATAGTACTCAAACATATAGGAGTCATAGGAGGCAGATACAGGCCTTTAATGGCTTTGGAAGCCATTGATTCAGGCAATTTTGGGGTGGAAGTGGAGGGAGGCGGCTAAGGTTTCTGAGATAGAATTGGGAGAAGGGGGATTCAAAGGCGGCTACCGGTGAGAAATGGTTAGGGTTTGGGGGGTAATGGGAAATTAAAAAAGGAAAGATTAAAGGGTGGCCGTTGATCATTTGATCAACGGCCTGGATTGAATGGGTATCCGGGCGGGTTATTTTAAAAGGGTCGTGGGTAGGGTAGACTAGGATTTGGGTCTGGGTAATTGGGTTTTAGAATTGGGTATAATTGGGGGTTGATTTGGGGCTACAATTGAAATAAACGGGGCTAGTATTTAAATAGCCGCTTTTCCCTAGTTTAATTTTATAAAATAGTAAAATAATTTCTGGAAACAAATTAAAGGCATTAAAATGATTAATAATACATACTTATCAAATGAAAAATACTGGAGTCAATTATATAATTATAAACACAATTAAACCTTAAAAGAGGCTAATATGCAATTATATGCAATTTAGCTTTAAAAATACTAAATAAATTTATAAAAATATGCAAAAATTATATTAGCTATATTTTAGCATAAATATGAGAATTCAATAAATGAATCACCAAAATGATAATTTTGGGGATAATTATTGGGTTTTTCCTGATAAAATAGGGAAATAAATCTATATTATTATAAAAGCATGAATACGATGTTGGAAGACCAAAATAGCCTTAAAATATAACTATATTATTGGATATAATAGTAATATTGTTATTTTCCTTTTTCTTTTGAGATNTTATATTAGCTATATTTTAGCATAAATATGAGAAGGCAATAAATGCATCACCAAAATGATAATTTTGGGGATAATTATTGGGTTTTTCCTGATAAAATAGGGCAATAAATTGATTTTAAAATCTTTGAAAATTAATGAAAAATAATAAAACCTTGGGACATACTTATCTATGCATATACAAGATATTTGAAGGTATTTTGCATATTAAAATGTACAGGGAAAAATTGGGTATCAACAGCTGCCCCTCTTTACCCGGGAAGGATGAAAGAGTTGTCGGGTAAAGATATGATGACCAATTTTGACCTGGCGAAATGGTTTGAAGAGGACTTAGGCCGTGCCCTGGCTTCTGAGCTACCTACATATCCCTGGTCTTACAGGAATCAGGCCGTATGTAGTTCAGGATCCGCCGGCGGAGTATGCCGATGGAGACTTTCAAGAACGAACGCAATATTTAGGACGGGGTGAATGGTTGAAGTTTGATAGGGCTGCGGGAAATGGAGCGGGATCTCTCCTGCCGAGAGGGTCGTTGCTCGCCGGTTCACCTGCAAATAAGTAACACAAGCGTATATTGTGCGTAAATTTAAACATGATGCAAATTCCCGTCGGACCATGAATGTTGTCTTGGACGGTGAGGATGACGTCCTTAGACCATGACGTCCTGGGCCATGAAGCATATAATAAAGGATTCACAGGCCATGAAATGATGCTCTCGGGCTATGAGAATGATGCCTCCGAACCATGATGCCTTTGAATAATAATATGCAAAAGATTAAAGGAGTCCTCAGGCCATGGCATGGCATTCTCGGGTTATGCAAATGGTGCCTCCGAACAATGACGCCTTTGGACAATTTGGAGATCTTTCAGCCCATGAAATGCAGTATTTGGCGATCTTTCAGCCCATGAAATTCAATAGGTGGCGATCTTTCAGCCATGCAAGTGTAAATAAAGTTGCGATCTTCAGCCATGCAGAATGTAAATAAAGTGGCGATCTTTCAGCCATGCAAGCGTAAGTAAAGTGGCGATCTTTCAGCCATGCAAATGTAAATAAAGTGGCAATCTTTCCGCCATGCAGATGTAAATAAGGTGGCGATCTTTCATCCATGCAAGCGTAAGTAAAGTGGCGATCTTTCAGCCATGAAAATGTAAATAATGTGGGGATTTTTCAGCCGTGCAAGCGTAAATAAAGTGGCGATCTTTCAGCCATGCAGATGCAGATGGTGACAGTGTTTAGTCTCGGAAGTCAGAATGGTAGCCTTATGCAATGCGGGAAATGCAGATGGAGACAGTGTTTAGTCTCGGAAGGCAGAATGGTAGCCTTATGCAATGCAGAAAATGTAGATGGAGACAGTGTTTAGTCTCGGAAGGCAGAATGGTAGCCTTATGCAATGCAGGAAATGCAGATAGAGACAGTGTTTAGTCTCGGAAGGCAAAATGGTAGCCTTATGCAATGCAGAAAAATGCAGATGGAGATGGTGTTTAGTCTCGGAAGGCAGAATGGTAGCCTTATGCAATGCAGAAATAAATTAAAATGGCAAATGGTAATAGAGTTTCTTAGCTGATAGCAGGTTGCGACATTGTGACTGCTGGGGACATTGCGATATAGGGAATATTGCCGGCGTGCGTGGATAGCAAATGCTGGTAAACGCAAGCAATTCTGAGAGTTGTATTCCTGAACAATGTTTATCTCATGAATGTATAGTATGTCAGATGCTTTCGCAATCCAAGTGTCTGCATCCAAAGAAAAATCGTGAGTTTTGTAGAAGTGAAGTTAGTTTGTATCCCCGCTGGCCTTGCTTGTCCTGTTCGCCTTTGATCTGGTGATACGGTATGTATCATTGGGGGTAGCGTCGCTGAACAAAGCGATTTCGATAATAAACATGCATGAATTTGTAAAAATATGACATAAGTATATATTTAAGAAATAACTTTTAGATGAACCGACAACTGTGACATGGCTCAAGATATTGCAACCTCTCTTGTTACGGAATTTTGAGGGTCCTCCTCAAAATTCTGCCCCAGTTTAACGGGTTGATGCTTATGACGGCTGCTTGCGATGATTGGCTGAAGTTAGTTCGGAATTTTGAGGCTCCTCCTCAAAATTCTGCCCCAGTTTCCAATTGCGGGGGAAAATGAAAATTTTATTGAATTGTGACCGAACCCATAAGGCTGCCTACATATCCCCTCTTAAATGGGAATTAGGTCGGACGTAGTTCAATTACATCATATAAGGAAGCATGAAAATCACACGTAGTAGCGGTTGACTGCATCTGAATTGATTGGTTTTGGCCAAACTTCTCCGTCCATTTCGGCAAGTATAAGGGCTCCTCCTGTTAGAACCCGGTGAACCATATATGGACCCTACAAGTTGGGAGAGAACTTCCTTTTGGCTTCATCTTGATGCGGGAAAATTTTCTTTAACACCAGCTGCCCTGGTGCGAACTGCCTCGGCTTGACTCTCTATTTGAAGACTGTGACATTCTGTTCTGATAAAGCTGACCATGGCAAACTGCATTCATTCTTTTTCCATCTTTGAGAGCCAGCTGCTCGTAACGACTCTTCACCCATTCTGCATCGTCGAGCTCAGCTTCCTGTATGATCCTTAAAGAAGGAATTTCCACCTCAGCAGGAATGACGACTTCCGTACTATAAACCAGTATATAGGGGGTTGCCCCAGTTGATGTGCGGACTCTGGTGCGATACCCCAACAGAGCAAATGATAACTTTTCGTGCCATTGCTTATGCTTCTCTATCATTTTCCTCAATATCTTCTTAATGTTTTTGTTAGCGGCTTCCACAGCTCCATTCATTTGGGGCCTGTAGGCTGTAGAATTCTTGTGTCTAATCCTGAAGTTTTCACACATGGTTCTCATCAAGTCACTGTTGAGGTTGGAACCGTTATCAGTGATGATTGATTCTGGAATCCCGAACCGATGAATAATACGGTCGTGGACAAAGTCTGCCAAGACTTTCTTAGTTACTGCTCTGTAAGATGCTGCTTCGACCCATTTGGTGAAATAATCGATTGCTACTAGGATAAACATGTGTCCGTTTGAAGAAATGGGCTCAATTGGACCAATAACATCCATTCCCCAAGCAGCGAATGGCCAAGGCGAGCTTGTTGCATTGAGCTCATTCGGCGGCACCTTTATCATGCCGGCATGAATCTGACAGCGATGGCATTTCCGGACGTACTGGATGCAATCTGTCTCCATAGTCATTCAAAAGTAACCAGCCCGGAGTATCTTTTTGGCTGAGACAAAACCGTTCATATGTGGACCGCACGTCCCAGCGTGGATTTCTTCTAACAGTTTGGATGCTTCCTTTGCGTCGACACACCTGAGTAGTCCCAAATTAGGAGTCCTCCTATACAGGATTCCTCCACTGTGGAAGAAATTATTGGACAGCCTCCGAAGTGTGCGTTTCTAGGTATTCTCCTTTTGTCAAATATTCCCTGATATCATGAAACCAAGGCTTTCCGTCTGCTTCTTCTTTAACATAGGCACAATAAGCTGGCTGATCGTGGATCTTTACTGGAATGGGATCAATGAAGTTTTTATCTGGATGTTGTATCATGGATGACAGGGTAGCCAATGCATCGGCAAATTCGTTCTGGATTCTGGGAATATGCTGGAATTCCGTCTTTGTGAATCTCTTCCTCAGTTCCTGCACATGGTGCAGATACGGGAGTATCTTGGAGTTCTTGGTCGCCCATTCTTCTCGGACCTGGTGTATAAGCAAGTCTGAGTCTCCGATCACTAGCAACTCTTGAATGTTCATGTCAAAAGCCATTTTGAGCCCTAGGATGTAGGCTTCATATTCGGCCATGTTGTTGGTGCACAGGAACCTGAGCTTAGGTGACACTGGATAATGTTGATCGGTTTCTGACACTAGGACTGCTCCTATGCCAACTCCTTTGAAATTTGCTACTCCATCAAAAAACATTCTCCAGCCATCATAGGATTCTGCAATGTCTTCTCCTACGAATGATACCTCCTCGTTAGGAAAATACGTTTTCAGGGGTTCGTATTTTCCATCTACGGGATTTTCAGCAAGGTCATCTGCTAGTGCCTGTCCCTTGATTGCCTTCTGAGTTACGTAGACAATGTCGAATTCACTCAACAGGATTTGCCACTTGGCGAGCTTGCCGGTGGGCATGGGCTTCTGAAAGATGTATTTTAGCAGGTCCATTCTTGATATGAGATATGTAGTACATGCACAGAAGTAGTGCCTCAGCTTCTGGGCCACCCAAGTCAGAGCGCAGCAGGTGCGTTCTAACAGAGAATACCAGGCTTCGTACGGAGTGAACTTCTTGCTGATATAGTAAATGGCCTGCTCTTTCCTTCCCGTTTCACCATGCTGCCCTAGGACTCAACCGAAGGCACCATCTAATACTGTGATGTAGAGTAGCAAAGGTCTACCTGGCTCAGGCAAGACTAAGACTGGTGGTATTCACAAATATTCCTTGATTCTGTCGAAAGCTTTTTGGCAGTCATCCGTCCATTTAGTAGCGGCGTTCTCCTTTAACATCTTAAATATTTGTTCATAGATAACTGTAGATTGTGCTATGAACCGGCTGATGTAGTTGAGTCTCCCCAAGAAACTCATGACGTCCTTCTTGTTCTTTGGGGTAGGCAGCTCTTGGATAGCTTTGACCTTTGATGGATCCAGTTCTATTCCCCGGCGACTCACAATAAACCCAATCAATTTTCCAGCGGGAACCTCAAATGCACACTTTGCGGGATTCAGTTTCAGGTTGTACCTCCGCAATCTGTTGAAAAACTTCCTCAAGTCTCCCATATGATCAGTGGCCTTCTTAGACTTGATGATAACGTCATCTACATACACCTCGATCTCCTTGTGTATCATATCATGAAAAATAGTAGTCATGTCCCTCATGTAGGTGGCCCCTGCATTCTTTAACACAAACGACATCATCTTGTAGTAGTACATTCCCCACGGCGTAATGAAAGCCGTTTTTTCAGCATCCTCTTCATCCATCCAGATCTGATGATAACCGGCGAAGCAATCCACAAATGATTGCAATTTATGCTTGGCGCAATTATCGATCAGGATGTGTATGTTTGGTAAAGGGAAGTCGTCTTTCGGACTGGCCCGGTTGAGATCTCGGTAGTCGACACAGACTCTAACCTTCCCGTCCTTCTTTGGTACTGGCATGATGTTGGCTAACCATGTTGGGTATTCTACTACCCTGAGAACTTTGGCTTTGACCTGCTTGGTGACTTCTTCCTTAATTTTCAGACTCATATCAGGCTTGAACTTTCTGAGCTTTTGCTTTACCGACGGACATGTTGGATCAGTTGGCAGTTTGTGAGCCACAATAGACGTGCTCAGGCCCGTCATGTCGTCATATGACCAGGCGAATATGTCGTCATATGACCAGGCGAATATGTCCTCATATCCTTTTAGAAATTCTATGTATTCCCTCTTTTCTGATGGCGATAAGTGAACGCTGATTCGTGTTTCTTTGACATTCTCTTCATCCCCCAGGTTAACAATTTCGGTCTCATCCAAGTTGGACTTCGGCCTGTTTTCAAAATTCTCAACTTCCTTAACAATCTCTTCCGGTATGTCATCTTCCTCTGAATCTATGTCTGTTTGTTGCGTTGTCTCATTGCATGTCACAGTCATTGGTTCATCAAGATAAGTAATAGTAATGCTGTATAAGTAAAGTAATAAGAGAAATAATAAGAGTGTTGATTTATAAGGAAAGTCGAAATGCTTTGATAACTTCCATAACTGTTTTGGACATTGCAGATCTTATTGCGAAACTTAAAAATGCGAAAGGAAAGATTAACTAGTAAAAATAAAAGATAGTACATGATGCTTGTTCAGCCTTGCTACCCCGAGGGTCGCCGGGCTCTGGTGGTTCTGATGGTCCAGTTATTGAGGCACGCTCCTCTGCTTACAGCCTGTATGGAAGGGCCTTCCTCCCCCTGCTCCTCGAAAACGACACAACTATCCATATCATCGTCTTCCAGGAACAAATTCCTCACTACTACCAGTGCTTCCTCTTCTTCAAACCCGTAGATGACTTCAGTCGGTTGGAAAGTCTGTGTCAAGCGCGGTATTGGCTGCTACAACGGATAGTAAGGACCGTGCCATGGTGGCGACCAGTCGCTGAATTCTTTCCAGGTATACTCATATCCCAGATCGAAGGTGGTGCCATGTTTCTTTAGTTTTATAGGCTTGGCGATTCCTTGAGGTTCTTGCTAAGTCCCTTGCCAGGTTCGTACCCGCTCCAGTTCAATATGCTTTCAATTTTGTTGTCCCACCATTTGTCCTTATTAATGGCGTTGACTCGCTCGATGTGGTGATAGGTCTCCCCGCCTATCTTTCTTCTGCCTCCTATTGCTGGGATGGTCTGGCGACTGTATATGGGATTGCTACCGTCGCCGTGAATGATCACCTCTTGGTGATTCCACTCAAACTTCACTGCCTGATGTACCGTTGATGCCACGGACCCAGTAGCATGGATCCATGGTCGTCCCAACAACAGGTTGTAAGATGCCAGCACGTCTATACTAATCAACATCGAACCAAGTAGGCCCCCTTTGCAGACACAAGCTAATTTCCCCAATGGTGGACCTTTGGGAACCGTCGAAAGCTTTTACGTTGATGGCCCCATCCTTGATCTCATGCAGTCCCTTTCCTAATGTCCTAAGTGTTACCAACGGACAAATGTTGAGGCTGGACCCTCCATCAATCAGGATTCTGGTGATAAAATAATCTTCGCATTGCACGGTGATGTGCAAAGCCTTGTTGTGACTCAACCCTTCTGGTGGCAGCTCATCTTCATGAAAAGTGATCTTGTGACTTTCCAGTACCTATCCTAACATGTTAGCCATCTCTCCGCCTGTGATGTTGCTTGGTACATATGCCTCACTCAGCACCCTTAACAGGGCATTCTTGTGTGCATCGGAATTTTGTAGCAAAGCAAGGATAGAAATTTGCGCCGGTGTTTTGTTCAGCTGGTCGATGAACGAGTATTCCTTGGCCTGTATCTTCCTCCAAAGGCCGTCTGGTCCGGTCTCGATGATGGTTGGCCGACTAGAGGCCTGCTTTCTTGACTCAGCTAGATGCTCCGGGGGTATAAACTCTACCAGTTCTCGTCATACGCTGTGCCACAACAGCCTCTCCGAACATAATCTTGCCTTTCCTTTTTGCCTCGGCTGTATCGTCCCAAGGGATAACCTTTGTATGGAATGGCGCCATGGTCTACATCGCCACTGGGATCGGCGTGGCTATCTTTACTCCGAACGGAGCGTGTACCTTGGGTGGTAAAACTGCAACTTCAAATGGTGTAGGCGTATTTACTGGAGACACGAATTCTACCTCAATTGGCGCTGGTGTCTTTTCAGAGGATGGTGCTTCAAACTCAAGTGGTATGGACATATTTACCTCGGCGTCCCTAGAGGGCTGAATCCGGACTACGATCGGATTAAGGGTGACTATTGGCTTCTTTGGGTCGTCACCTTCTGTGATCAAAACGATCGATCCCTTGGGATCCCAATCATCCTCTATTTCAATCATGTGAACGCCTCCACCCTTGTGGCCTGGAAGAGGGTTATTGCGGACATTCGGAGCAGGTTCCTTTGCCACAATAATCTTGTTATCAATTAAAGTCTAGGTCTTATCTTTCAGAGAGCGGCATTCGTCAATGGTGTGTCCTTTCATGCCGGAATGGTATGCACATGATTTATTTGGATTAACCCATTGGGAAGGGTTCTCAGGAGCAGCAGGGATAGGGGTAACATAGCCAGTAGCTTTGAGTCTTTCATACAACTGGTCAATAGGTTCAGCAATAGCGGTGTATTGTTTCGGGGGCCTTCGATCAAAGTTAGGTCGAGCTCTAGAGAAGTTTTGGCGTGCGAGAGGCGATTGATAGTGGGATAGTTGAGCATTGTAGGCTTGGTAAACATGTGCGGGTTGGGAATATTTGGGTGAAGTAGGCTGATATGTGGGGGGTGGAGGTGATTGATAAGCGGGTGGTGGAGTTTGGTAAGAGGGCGAGGGTGCTTGGTAGTTTGGAGTAGGCTGATATGTGAGTGGAGGCATTGGGTAGGTTTGGTTTTTGATGGGTGACTTGGTTCTTTGTGCAACCATTATGGCTCCTACGTCCCTTTTCTTGGACACACCTCCTGACTGTAAGGCCTTATTTGTAGCTTGCAAGGCCTCGAAGTTCGTAACCATACCGCTTTTGATGCCCTCTTCGATACTTTCTCCCAGTTTGATAATGTCAGAAAATTTGTGGCCCTCGATCATCATCAACCTCTCATAATAGTGTGGGTCTTGGGCCCGGACGAAGAGTTTGTTCATTTGCTCTTCTTCTAAGGCAGGTCTAACCTTAGGAGCTTCGGACCTCCAACGAGTAGCATACTTGCGAAATGTGTCTGTGGGCTTCTTCTTTAGATTTTGAATATAGAACACATCCGGCGCATTCTCCGTGTTGAACCTGAACCTGTCCATAAAGTCGGACGCCATGCTTACCCAGTTCGACCACTTCCTTGGATCTTGGCTAATGTACCAAGATAAAGCATCTCCCTTCAAACTCCTCATGAAAAGCTTCATGCGGATTTTCTCGTCTTTCTCCAACCAATTTGTCACAGTACGTTCTCATATGGACCCTTGGATCCCCTGTACCATCAAACATTTCGAACTTACAAGGGTTGTACCCCTCGGGCAGTTTGACGTCGGGCTGTATGCAAAGATCTTCGTAGTTTAGCCCTTCAATTCCCTTACTACCTTCAATGCCTTGAATTCTTCTAGTCAATTTCTTAAGTTCTTCAGCTAGGTTTCTGATGAGCATGTCTTTATAATCAGACTCAGGTGTGCTTGAGATGGGTTGGGTGGAGTGCAGCATAGTCTCCACGTAGATGGGGGTGTTATGGTGGGTGTGGCAATGGTCATTTGTGGAGTTTTGTGGTTCTGGGATGAGCAGCGAGGTATTGTTGGAAGCATGGCAGGTGTTGCAGTGGTGGTGAGGAGCGGGATGGTTTTGTTGCTTTGGGATATTTTGTGGCGGTGTGGGGTTCTGAGCATTTGGGAAATTAACATTTGGAGTGGTGAGGGAAAATGACAGATTTGCCAGATTGAACCTGGTCAAGTTCTTCCTGAAATTTCAGTAGCTTTTGTTCCAGTTGGGATGCATTTTCCTTGTGAACCAGAGTACCGTGACCATGAGTGACCTCTACCTTTTCAGTTGAGTTTTGCTTTCTGACGTTGTTCAAATCTTCCATCTTCCCTTTGTTCTTGTGTCTGACAGGACTAAGAGGAGGAGTAGGTGGAGGGCCCCTGGATCTCGTTAAATAGGATGATGTTGCCAAAGTTCACGAACTAACCTTTGGGGAGGGGAAATAATAAACAAAAGTAAAAACAAAAGGTAACAACTTAGTAAGGATCATGAAAAAAAATGTTGCAATATTTAAACACATAATGCAGAATGTAAAGCGTGTCCTAATTTGGGGACCTCTTTGTGCCCGAGGTAGGCCTAGCGACAAGTTGATTTGGAGAACTTGGAATGCTAAATGCCTCATTTTATTCATAAAAAGTAGGTGAATCCCAAATCGACACTAAATAACAGGAAATAAAAGTCACTAGTGGCCATTGGCCTTATTACATTTTATGAAGCAAAATGAAAACTCCTATCTATTTGGTCCTAGAAGGACCTTCCCCAGATTCGGTCCCTGGCTCCATCGAACAGCTTCCCTAACTCGCGCAGTCCCAGCAGTAGTTAGGCTTTGGCTAGATGTCCGCCCTCGTTTCCTTTAGCATTTTGGCAGTCTTTGACCCTCTTGAGAAATTTCTTCTCCAACTCCACTATGCCTCGCTCCAAGTATCCCAGTCACTTGTTGGCACTGACAGCTTCCATTCCTCAATTAGCTTTTGATTGTCTTCCTGTATCTCACGGTGCTCGCTTTCGCATTCCCGGATCCTCTTGCGTAGTTGGTTGTATTTGACCTGTGCCTCGGCCTTTTCATCTATGATCCTGTAACCTTGAACATATCTGGGCTGGCCCAGACCATTATGATTATCCTCCAACCAGCCTGAATAGTAGGGAGCACAACCGGCATGGTATCTATCTGGCTCGATGGTATCCCTCCCCATGACAACCTTGCAGTGCCACATATGCTGAGCTTTGCACTTGTAAGGACTATCATCAGCCTGGAAGTCAGCCCGGAAATGACTCATCTTGTCGACCCTAGGTACAACCTACTTCCTACCAGCTTGCCTCATAACCCGGAGAGGGATGTAAGGGTACGTTCCTCTTAGACCGATTAGTATCAAGAAAGGTGTATCTCTGGATCGGACGATGAACTCCTCGGTGGGAAACCATTCGAACATCCATTGTACTTGCTCCTCGGTCAAATTATCAAATAGCTCGAACCATCCTTTGGCATCCTCCGGCTGAGCAAACATATTAGGGATATAATTCATTCGCTTTGGGTGATGGAAAGCGATATGATCGTCCCAGTCCCTTCATTGAATCTCTTGTCGGTATTCACCCTTTTGTAGATGCTCCATGAGCCACAGTTGAAGTAGCAAATTGCAACCCTCGAAGTGACTAGCTCCCCGTTGACACTTTTCTAAGGCTCGGTATATTTCCGCGATGATCATAGGCACAATGCTGAATGGTTGCCCTCCAATTCCTTCCATTAAGGTTTTAGTGACCATGGCTAGTCGGGTGTGGATTCTCGCTTTCTTCATTGGAAACACAATCAGCCCCAAAAAACAGAACATGAATACAAAGACCCTTCGATGAATATGCCCCAATGAGGTGATGGCAAACTCATCAGGATAGGTATGGTAGGATTTGCTATGACTGTACCTCTCGTACAAATAATCAAAGGGGATATAGGATTCTTTGAGGCATGTCAGCTCTAGATTCTTCNACCTCCAATCCAAGCTTTATGAACTTTAGAATTTCAAACTTCTTCTTTCGCTGTTTAAACCTATCAAATCACGTCCGATTGACTTCAATTTTTGCACACAAGTCATGTTCGATATTACGGACCTACTCCAACTTTCGGAATCAGATTCCGACCCCGATATCAAAAAGTCCACCACTGGTCAAACTTCTCAAAAACCTTCAAATTTCTATCTTTAGCCAAATGACTCCAAAATGACCAAAGGACATCCGAATTCCTTCCCGATCGCGCTCCCAACTCAAACCTTAAAAACAATTATACCCTAGTCTTCTTTATTTATTTTGCAATCATTAGAGTAACATTAGAAATTGAAAACAAATTATTGTTGTGGAAGTGCAATTTAGATAACCCAATTACTCAAATTGAAATATATACCTCTAACTCCCATCTTTGCTCCATGTGGATTCGACCACGACTTTTAACTAGGTTTCTATTATTGCATACGACCGTTTAAATCTCTTTTGAGGTGTGCTTTGGACGTGGACTAGGTGAACTAAATATAAACACTGTGAAGTATGCAAGCATGAATTAATGGATTGGTCCTTAGGAAAACGTCTTTTGAATATTTCTCCTAACTTGATTCAATCAACAATTCAACAAGCTCTTCGATTATTTAATACAATCAATGAAATAAATCAAATAAAACAATGCAAAGATAATCACCAAGATATTTCTCTTTCGATTAAATAAACTGATGAATAAAGTTGCAACAATTCAAAACTCCATAAACGAATTCAAGCACGAACTAGAGTTAAAATCCACAAATATTTATCAAAACATCATATCCACAAAATCTCGTACTAAATTCATGGAAAGATGATGAAATCCTGTGTCTTGTATCCTCCGATGATCTCCCAAAGTTTCCCAGGTCAAATGTCCTCTAAAATTAGTGTTTCTGGTATATTTATACCATGTAGGAACGGGCCCAGACGAAACTACAGTTTTCAAGCAGATATGGGACAATTGGACCGCGAAAATACACCGGCGCGCCATGCGCCGCCTCATGCGTTAGTGAGGATTTTCAGAGAGTTGATTTTTTCACTCTGCGGGAATTTCGCACTAGCGCCCCGCTATGCGTAGCGCGGGGCGGTATTCTCAGAGTAATTTTATTGTCTCACTTTTTGACATCCAGACTTGGTCCTCGACCCCCTAACGTGATTCCGACTTAATTTCATGGGCTTTTACTCAGACTTCAAAGCTCCAACTTGTTCAAATAGGCTCCAAATTATCTTAATAGCTTGGTATAACTTCCTGAAAGGCATAAAATACATAATAAGTGTGATACTATTACACCCCGTGTTTTCATACATAAAAGTACATCGTAAGTCAATTTATGTTAGCTCGGAAAAGAGATCCTCTTTGAAAGTACATAAAGTAAGTTAATAATGTCACCGTTGAGGTTAAAAATAATTAATATCATGAACAACATGTATCAAGATGGTTGGAAGGCTTAAAAGCTAAACGAATTGAAGAAAATAGGTTTCGCGGAAAGTCGACAAGTTAGGAATATTAAAACATGTACTTTTGGGGTGAGACTAAGGTTTTTAACATGATAAGGAGTTTATGTCATGAGTTATTTTAGTTGTATGATAGTCATGTGTTATGTTTTTTTCACGACCCAAACCGATGGGCCGCGACGACACCCGGTACCTTACTCAACCGAGTACCTACATAACATATCATTCCTATCATGCTATCATGGGTAAATGAGCCAGAGAGGCTATCGTGAGATAAGTAGAATTAAACATGGAGAAATACTTGACATTGGACGATCCAACATGTAATCCAAACTTACACATATGACGTACGGGCCTATAAGGCCGGCATGATCCTTTGTATACTCAAAACATAGGCCGACAAGGCCATACAAGAATCTGTATACATGACATCTATCTACAAGCCTCTAAGAATACATAATATCGTAAAGGTTGGGACAGAGCCCCGCCAAACCAATCAATGCATATATTAATCATATTGACAAAATAAGCAACTCCGGAGCAAATGGAGCGCACCAAACTCTTCCACTGAGCTGATAGCCTACTTGAAGGACTCTCGACCTGTCTATCAGGACCTGCGGGCATGAAACGCAACTTCCCCAGGCAAAAGGGACGTCAGTACAAATAATGTACCGAGTATGTAAGGAATGAAAATCAGTATACAATAGACATGAGAGAAACATGGAGTAAAGGACTCGACATGTAAATCTGAATAACTCTATGAAATCCTTTAATATTTAAAATGTCATGCGTATACATATAAATGCCATACCATGCATGGGTATATGTGTTCATAACTTCATCAAGCCTCTGAGGGCATCCCATCATATCATCTCGGCCACTGTGGGCAAATCATAAACGTATACCAGCTGATCAGGTGGTGGTGCGTATATAACGCCCTAACCTTTTTCCCGTATCCCATATAAATATAATATACATATATATATATGCATATATAACGTCATCTGGTCATGGGTCTATGTACATGGATTAATGCATGAAATGCATAAGAAATGCATCAATAAAATTTTCTTCGGAATGCCATAAAATCAATATGCCTTTCGGATAAACATTATCAAATACGTATTTTCCTGGGACCCATGAACAGAAGATGTAATAATATGACACATGGGAAATCAAGAATATAGACACCCCTAGTAATTCTATGAATAGAGTAATTTATAGAAACCGTGCGTTTGCTCGTTTCTTCTTTATAATTTGGATCATGCCAAAAAGAAAGAAGGGGAGAGACTTAACATACCTGAAGTAGGGAAAATTCGTATAATATTTCTTGGAAAAGATTGCACCGTACTCCTTTAGGACCATATAATTTTACATTGCTACGATTCTAACAAATTCTCATTGGAAGCCTTCGAGAATTGAATTTTAGCTTCTGTTCCTAACGTATTTTAAACTAAGAAAATGGTATTTGTTTCTTGCTCTTTGGATATGAACATCCTTGGTTCTCTTTTTGTCCAAAATGAAAATGGAAACAAAGACTTATCTTTGTTATGATTGTTGTCTAAAATAAAGAGTGGAAACAAAGACTTGTAGTAAGTCTCCTATTAAATTCCAATTGCTCTTAGTTAGCCACCTAGGCATAGAATGACTAAGAGTCATTCTTAGTCTTGTGGCTTTGTGCGACGTTTTTGGGGCGTAATTTATTAATTTTTATCTAATTATTAGTTAATTGGGTTATGTCTCGTTACCCGGTAATTAACCAATTACCCGCATAATTTAAAAATTGCCTCAAATTACTTAAAATTCTACTTATTTTCAATATACTTTATATATATCATATACTGTGGTCATATGGTACCTTGTATGGTACTAGTCCATAAATATCGGATATTATCGCTCAACCCGTATTTTATCCCAAATCGGCCACCTTCAACGAAACTTGTTTTCTTTAATTCGTGCACCCTTTATCCTTCATGACACTTTGTTATTGCTTGTTATAAATAGCATAAATATGATAATCTCAAAATAATCTCATCCCCGAGTCTACGTTGATTAACTGAAGACAAAACTTTAACGTACGAAAAATGCGATATGTAATATCTCACTTCCGATTTTTCACCAATTTGCTTATGGCATACTTTTACGTACGAAAACATGGGGTGTAGCATCATTCCCTCCTTTGGAACATTCGTCCTTGAATGTTGACTGATGCACTTAGCATTCTCATAACCCATAGCTCCCACGAATACTTTAATACTCTTCTTGCTATTTAGGCAATTGTTCTGTGAATAAATCCCAAATGCCAGGGCATTCCCCCTTTTAAGACTCTTTCCCACACCACGATTTGTAGCCAGAATCCTTCTAATCGTGTAACTGTTGCTACCTTCTATCATGCAGCCTTTACGACTCCAACTTTGTATGTGCGCCTATGCGACTCTTTTCTTCTCTTTCCTCTAGCTTTTAGCCAATCTCTAGGCTTCACTTTTCTTTTGTCACAATTACACCCTCATTTCACTGCCAGGGCAGCATTCCATATCTTTTAAATGTTACTAGTCTTAGACTCCTTTGAGTTCATTCGGCTATACTGAGCCTTCTAAACTTGAGAACCCATCAGCTCTCTTGTTTTCATAGGCTTAACCCCGAGAACTTATTCATTTTCGTCACCTCCTTACTCACCCTTTCTTGTTCTTACTCTTGTCTTCCTAAAACCTGGTCGCTTTATCATGCTTTAGATTGCGACCTACATATATCCATTTATACTGCTTGCAATCTTGCTTCACCATAGATTTCCTTGTATTATTCTAGAACATCAAGCGAGACATCTCATCGTCTCTATCTTTTCTTTACTTTCTTGGCTAGATCTCTCGGTACCTAGAAACTATAGGCTGGAAAATATATCTTTGACGATGCTGCTATCATTCTTGGATACTGAATCCATGTGCTTCTAGCCTTCTATCTGAAGTATGGACTATTCACAGCCTTCTGCATTTTGAGTATCTCGTACGTTGTTCACCTTTACCTACCTTACCTTAAAGTCTCGCATCACATCTTGTATCTCTTTCATAACCTCCCTTCCACATAGGTATGATTCACATCCACAACTTGGAGCTTTATTTTAATACTAAAATCTGGTGGAAGCTTCATACTGACTTCTTATGAGGCTGTTACTTTTCTAACTGGCTTTATCGTAGAGCCATTATACACTATGGTTGTTGTACTATCTCTCTTGTACTTCTGATATTAAGGTTGGTCCTTCAATGTTCTCGATCACGATTTCTATAATTTTCTAGGTCCAATAATCAGACTCTTGATTTACTTAGTTGATGTAACTCTTTAGTTTCCTCTTCCCTTTGATCAACCTTTGTGTAGGCTTAAGCTATCTTCCGATCTGCGGCTCATGGTATTAGCTAGTACTTTAGTCCTGCATGGATGCTATAGAATATCCAGGATATAATCTTCTAACAATTCAATTCTTTGTCTATAGCCTGGACTCAATTCTTCCCTTTAACTTATATTGGAGTCTTTCACGGCTGTATGATTGTCAACATATATGTATACTCCAAAATCGCAAGTGCACTTATGACCTAACCAACTCTGGATCATTGATCGAATAGTTCCTTTCATTCCTTCTCAACTTTCTTTAAACGTAAGCTATTACTTTTCCTGGTCTTTTGCCTCATTGTTGCGTGCATACTTAGCTTATCTTAGTTCCTACGCATGCCGGAATTTCCTTGCAACTCATATGATCTCGAATATTACTTTTGACTTTACTTCCCGTTCACTAGCCACTGTAGGTTCCTCCTTCTTATGGGGGACGTACAATGTTGTCGTGAAACTGTTGTTACCAGACTATTTCCTCTTTAGGTCACTGTGCTTAGGTTGAAGCCTTCTTTCTTATTTCCTCAACTAGTCTTTCATTGTAGTACTTAGGGGGGATGGATCCTCTGACTCTTGTAAGGCTGCGAGCTTATCACATCGTATGCTTGACGGAATTTTTGATGTTCTTCCTCGCCTATAATTACCCGTAGTTACATATCTCCATGCCCTTGTGCTTGTAGGGTTACTTCTGAACTAATATTTTGACTATCTTCATAGTGGCACTATCTTTTATTTCTGTAACACTCATATGGTACCTTTTTAACTTCCCCAACTCCTATATGGATATATTTCAAGGATCACGATGTCATAACTGCGAGGCTAAATTCCCCATATTGGGGTTCCCTATGTTTATCTTGCACGATCTGTTGATTTGTCTGTATCTTCTTGTCTAGCCATAACTAGGCTTTTCCTGAATAACCTACTGACTACTCGTTGGCCCATTCTTGTATCAATATTCCGCGTAATCTTTCTTGGGTCATTTCCTTTGTCTTAACTTACCTCTCGCACTGGCTCCTTATTAATCAATAACATCTCGGGCAGGAACCTGTACTTCCCCTCCTTGTCGTCGTGTTTGTATAATACTCTTGTATTGTAGCATATATGTAGGCTTTGAATAAGTTCAATCTCATCCCTTTTTCATTTTATCGCATTCTTCCTTTACCATACCATAATTACTAGAACCACTTAATTCTGACTTAGTGTCACCTCACTCCACATTCCCCCCTTAAGGGAAGTACTAATATTTAGCGCTACAACGATCTATCTATAGATGTTTTACCTCTTCATCATTGGCGTCTTCTCACATTATCGATGACCCTTACTCGCCTTGTGGTAATCCTTTTGTACCAAGGATAACGAAATTGCTTACTTACGAGGGTGACACTTAGTATAACTGGCACATACAGTCCCTGATTCATGTTTAGTTTATCTTGTTCACCAATCCATACTGGTTCTGTTACTCTGGGGTCTAACTTTTCCTCTGGTTAATTGCGCTAGAGTTGCAAACTTATTTCTCGAAATGAGGACATGATTGTATGGCCTATAATCTTTTGTTGTCCTAAGGCCTGTCACCTCTCGTCTCTTCCTTCACTTGACTATAGATTTTGTCATATTGTCATCTTTTGATCTAACGTTGTCATCCATGTATCACATCTTACTCATAATGCTTCATTAACTTTTTTCTTATTTCCCGCTAACATTTTTGCCTATCACTTTATTCTGAAAACTTGAACAAGACATTCTTTTGCTTTTAGCTTCCCTTTGCTCCATCCAGTGCCTCTTCAAGTTGCTTAATGTTCTCCCCTTTACTAGGGATGCGAGCCACACTAAGGTAATATTTATCCCTTCAAGGCTTATAGTTCATGTCTTTGTAGTACTCATATCTGGCTGCACTATTTTAGAGTGTACCATCTGGGTGTCTCATAAGGAGATCTACTAGCACACTTGCAATATCCTTCAGAATTGCCAACTAACGCAAACAATCCAGTCACCATTTTGGCTTACTCTAACCCCAGCCGGATCTTGATGTTCCGTCCTTTTCTTAAACTACACCTGTTAGCCCCCATAGGGCATAACTAAGATGGGTACGGCCAATTGTACATACCTCTGAAACTATTGAGGGTAACTCTCAATGCTTATATTTTTCTGCTGAAACAGTAATACTGATAATCTTCATTAACAGGGCGCCTCGTACCCTTCTTCACCTTGGTTCTTTTATTACTTGAAAGCATTTTCTTTCACCATAAATGTGGATAAATACTCTTGCCTTAAGTTTCCTTATCAAGAGGCTTACAGGTCTTAGTATACACATGATCTGCTAAATGCCTCATATTTATCCATCATAAGCATGATGCAAAAATTGAGTTCCTCTGACTCAACTCTTCCACAGCAGCATTCAATCCCTTATCAATTGTCCTTCTGGATGTAGGCATTGTTGTATTATGAATAAGATAGAGTTTTGTAAATTGAGTTTTTACAACAGAGCTCTACCGCACGATCTAGAGTAAGAAGAAAGAGTGACAGTCCTAAATGCCCTGTAGCCTCCGGCTTAGAAGTGTGGTGCACTGCACACCCATAAAGAAGACTCTACTAGACACGGCTTGTAGACTCCCTAGGACATAACTGCTCTGATACCACTTTTGTCACGAACCAAACCGATGAGCTGCGATGGTCACCCGGTACCTTACTCAATCAAGTACCTATGTAACGTATCTTTCGTATCATGCTATCATGGGTAAATGAGCCAGAGAGGCTATCGTGAGATAAGTAGAATAAAACATGGAGAAATACTCGACATTGGACGATCCAACATGTAATCCAAACTTATACCTATGACATACGGGCCTATAAGGCCGCCATGATCCTTTATATACACAAAACATAGGCCGACAAGGCCATAAAAGAATCTGTATACATGACATCTGTCTACAAGCCTCTAAGAATACATAATATCGTAAAGGTCGGGACAGAGCCCCGCCAAACCAGTCAATGCATATACCAATCATACTGACCAAATAAGCAACTCCGGAGCAAATGGTGTGCACCAACATCTTCCACTGAGCTGATAGCCTACTTGAAGGACTCTCGACCTGTCTATCAGGACCTGCGGGCAAGAAACGCAGTGTCCCCAGGCAAAAGGGACGTCAATACAAATAATGTACCGGGTATGTAAGGAACGAAAATCAGTAAATAATAGACATGAGAGAAACATAGAGTAAAAGACTCAACATATAAATCTGAATAGCTCTGTGAAATCCTTTAATATTTAAAATGTCTTACGTATACTTATAAATGCCATACCATGCATGGGTATATGTGTTCATAACTTCATCAAGCCTCTGAGGGCATCCCATCATATCATCTCGGCCATTGTGGGCAAATCATCAACGTATACCAGCTAGTCAGGTGGTGGTGCATATATAATACCATAACCTTTTTCCCGTAACCCATATAAATATAATATACATATATACGCGTATATAATGCCATATGGTCATGGGTTTGTGACGACCCGGCCGGTCGTCTTAAGAATTTACGCCCCGATCCCCCATTAACTACTTCCCCTAAGTTCATTTCTGCTATTTTGGTTTGCCGGGACGTTCGATGTTGAGTTTCGGAGAGTTTTGGGACACTTAGTCCCTAAATGAGAGCTTAAGTGTGGAAAAGTGGTCCGTAGTTGGAACAGTGTGAAGACGACCTCGGAATGGAAATCTGATGGTCCCGTTAGCTCTGTTAGGTGATTTCGGGGTTGGGAGCGTGTTCGCAATGTATTTTGGAAGTCCGTAGCTCTTTTAGCCTTGAAATGCCGAAGGTTGAATTTTTGAAGTTTTCGGTCCGATAGTGAATTTTTGATCCGAGGGCTAGAATGGAATTCTGGAAGTTGTAGTAGTCCGTCGTGTCATTTGGGATGTGGGTGCAAAATTTCAGGTCATTCGGACGTGTTTTGGTTGGGTTTTTGATCGAAAATGTATTTTGATGGAATTTGAAGTTCTTAGGCTCAAATCCTTGAATTAATCGTGTTTCCGACGTTGTTTTAGGTGGTTTAAGGATTGGTACAAGTTTGAATGAGGTATTAGGTGTTATTGGTGCTTTTGGTTGAGGTCCTGGGGGCCTCGGGATGATTTCGGGTGGTTAACGGAAGAATTTTTGAAGTGTTGCAGCAGCTGGTTTTTCTCCCTTCTGGTATTTTCGCTTCTGCAGCTTGGGAACCGCAAAAGCGGAGCCGCATATGCGGCCATCCCATCGCAGGAGTGGAATTTGGGCTCCCTCAGCTTTCCGTAGGTGCGGAAGATTTAATCGGAGATGCGGTTACGCACCTGCGAGACTTCTACCGCAGTTGCGGCCCTGGGTCATTTGTGAGAAACCGCAGAACCGGTATGTATTTCACAGAAGCGGCCACCGCAGGTGCGGTTTAAGACCGCAGAAGCGGAACCCCTGGATTTTAGTTAATAGCCGCAGAAGCGGCATTTGTTCCGCATATATGTGGTCCCTTGTCCACAGAAGCGGAAATCCCTGAGCAGATATAGAAAATTCGAGGTTTGATTTCATAAGTTAGATAAACCAAATTGAGCTCGGGTAAGGGCGATTTTTAGAGGGTTTTGAAGATAAAACTATTGGGTAACGTTCCTTTAATCCCTTCTAGTTATATTTCATCATTTTGTAGTTAAATCCATCATTAAAATTCAAATTTGGGATCAAAATTGGAAGAAATTGGGTAAAACTTCATAGGCTAAACCATTGAGTTTTGAGTGAGCATTTGACCTCCGATTTGGGAGATTTTATATGGTTAGACTCGTGAGAGAATGAGGGTTCTGTAAATGTGAAAATTATTCGATTCCGAGACGTTGGCTTGAAGGGCATTTTGGTCATTTAACCTAATTTCACGCCGTAGCTTTGAATTAAATAGCAAAACTAGTCTTTTGTGATGTTTTTTACAATGTGTAATTGAATTGAATAGATTTGGGCCATTTGGAGTCGGATACTCGTGGCAAGGGCGTGGTTTCTAGTTGATATTGAGCTGGTTCGAGGTAAGTGGCTTGTCTAACCTTGTGTAGGGGACCTTTCCCCTTAGGATTTGTTATTTGTATTTGAGTTCCTTGTACATGAGGTGACGACCGCGTACTTGAGCTGATTGTTGAAAATCCTGATTTTACTTAAGACATTGAGATCGAGTTCCTTTCATATTTGCTTTACTCTACTTGTAATTATAACCTGTGCTAGATTAGAGAAGCATGTTTAGTTGATTTAACCTGTCTAATTGCTTAAGTTGTCTTGACTGAACTACGTGAATCATGTTAGGCTAGTATTATCTGTTGCCTGCCTTTTGTTTACTTCACTCCTTAGTATCTTCTGGATGTGATTGCGCATTTATATTGGGACTACAGATGTGGGATTCTGGTAGCTTCCCCCCCCCCCCTTGGTTGTTTACTTTGGGACTACGGGTTCGATTCCCGGTAGATCCCCCTGCACTTTTACTTTGGGATTGCGGGTTAGATTCCCGATAGATCCCCCTGCACTTTTACTTTGGGACTGCGGGTTAGATTCCCGATAGATCCCCCTGCACTTTTACTTTGGGACTGCGGGTTAGATTCCCGATAGATCCCCCTGCATATTGATGGTTGGACTACGGGACGGTATCCCGGGATATCCTTCGGTTTGGCACATGAGTTGGACTACGGGACATTATCCCGGGAGATCCACTGAATAGTTGAAGAAAGGGCTACAGCACGGTATCCTGGGAGACCCCCATTGTTATCCTTGGTATTGACCTGTAGTCATTATGTGTTTATTTTGTTCTTGTGTAGTTGTTATTGCCTCGTTTACCTGCCATATCTCACTACTGTACTTATTATTTCTGTCAGATTTTTACACTGTTAATTATTATTATTATTATATTTTGTCTCAGTAGGGCCCTGACCTTTCCTCGTCACTACCCAACCGAGGTTAGGCTTGGCACTTACTGAGTACCACTGTGGTGTACTCATGCCCTTCCTGTGCATGTCTTTCATGTGCAGATCATCCAGGTACCTCCACTCAGGCGCACTATCCTTGAGGCGAGGAGATACACGGAGACTTCGAGGTACATCTGCAGCGTCCGCAGACCGAAGAGTCTTCTTCCTTATTCTAGCTGTACAGCTGTTATCCTATCATACTTTTGATGTAGATATTGTGGAGATTAGAGTACTTATGGTAATTCTATTAGCCTGTGTTTCCGGTGAGGTTCCGGGTTTTGGGATTGAGTTGTAGACTTCCGCATATGTTTAGAGTTGTATAGGCCGGGCGGCCTTATATTCAGTTTTTATATTTCACGCGTTCAGTTTTATTTGATTATTCCTCAAGTTAAATTGTTATTTCCGCACTGTTAGGCTTACCTAGTGTTAGGAACTAGGTTCCATCACGACATGTTCATGGAGGGTGAACGGGGGTCGTGACAAGTTGGTATCAGAGCTCTAGGTTCAGAAGAGTCACGGACACAGGCCGGTTTATTAGAGTCTCGCTGATCGGTACGGAGACGTCTGTACTTATCTACGAGGGGCTATGTAACTGTTTAGGAAAAATCTTCGTTTCATTTGAATTCCTTGTCGTGCGATATTTTGACAACAATTCTAAACTTCTGACTTCTATTCTCTCACAGATGGTGAGGACACGTGCCACCCGAAATGATCTGGCACCCGCACCCCTACTGCAGCCGTCAGAGGCTGGGGCCGGGGGAGAGGTCGAGGACGCGCACGTGGTGCAGCCAGAGCACCTGCGCGAGCGGCCGTCGAGGTACCACCAGCAGATCCAGCCGGAGCCCAGGCACCTGGCACACCTACTACTACCACTACTACTCAAGCGCTCCAGGAGACTTTAGCTCAGCTCATGAGTATGTACACCATCTTGGCTCAGGCAGGGTTGCTTCCCTTTGCTGCAGCCACATCCCAGGCCGGGGGAGGAGCACAGACTCCCACCGTCCGCACTCTTGAGCAGCGAGTGCAGGTTGAGCAGGCTCCCGAGATTATTCCGGCACCGCCTGCAGCACCAGTTAAGCCCGAGGATGGGTCAGCTGCTTCAGAGGATGAGCAGCGCAGACTTGAGAGATTCAAGAAGTATGATCCTCCAGGATTCAGTGGATTAGCATCAGACGATGCCTTGGGATTTCTAGAGGAGTGTCATCGGGGCATAGTGGAGTCCAGCGGGGTTTCTTTCACTGCTTTTCAGCTTCGGGGAGCCGCCTATGATTGGTGGCGCACTTATGAGATAGACAGTCCAGTCGAGGCTGCTTCACTGACTTGGACCCAGTTCTCGGATATGTTCATGAGAGAGTTTGTCCCCCAGAGTCTCAGGGATGCATGGCACGCAGAGTTTGAGCATTTGCACCAGGGTGCTATGACCGTTTCAGAGTATGCTGTCCGTTATACCAGGTTGGCCAGGCATGTACCGGCTTTGGTTGCTACAGTTCAGGAGAGAGTTTGCAGGTTCATTGAGGGTCTTATTCCATCCATCAGATCTAGCATGGCTCGAGAGTTGGAGATTTTGGACATTCCTTATCAGCAGGAAGTGAGCATTGCTAGGAGGATTGAGGGTATGCTCGCCAGGGAGCGAGTGGAGAGGGAGGCTAAGAGGTCTCGAGAGTCGGGTCACTACTCTGGTGCTCGTACCCCATCAGCAGGTCATTATGGCAGAGGTTATGCGGGTCGCCCTGTTCAGTCAGCTCTTCGAGCAGCCGGCAGTACTCCAGCTCCACCTACACCTCAGGAGCCTTATTATGCACCTCCAGTTTCCAACGCGCCTCCTGCGCGGGGTGCTTCCAGAGGTCAGTCCAGCAGACCTGGCCCTAGTCAGTCACAGCCACCGCGTCCTCCTAGAGCTTGTTTTGAGTGTGGTGATACACGCCACACGGTTAGGGACTGCCCCAGACTTGGTAGGGGTGCATCTTCATAGACTGCTCAGCCACAGCGTGCTCCTCAGAGTTCTCAGGCCATGATCACAGCTCCAGCTGCTACCCCGCCTGCCCAGCCGACTAGGGGCGGAGGTCGAGGAGATAGAGGTCGCCCTCGAGAGAGGGGCCGGGCCAGATATTATGCTATTCCTGCTCGTACTGAGGTTGTTGCCTCCGACTCCGTTATTACAGGTATTATACTGGTTTGTCACAGAGAGGCATCGGTTCTATTCGATCCGGGCTCTACTTATTCTTATGTGTCTTTTTACTTTGCTCCTCATTTGGGTGTGCCTCGGGATTCTTTGAGTGCCCCCGTTTATGTTTCTACTCCTGTAGGAGATTCTCTTGTTGTGGATCGCGTTTATCGGTCATGTTTGGTTACTATTCGTGGTATTGAGACCAGAGCAGACTTATTGTTACTCGGTATGGTGGATTTTGACATTATTTAAGGCATGGACTGGTTGTCACCCCATTTTGCTATTCTTGATTGCCACGCCAAGACCGTGACGCTGGCTATGCCAGGTATTCCACGTATTGAGTGGAGTGGTACTTTAGATCACATTCCTAGTAGAGTTATCTCTTTTCTTAAAGCTCAGTGTATGGTTGAGAAGGGGTATGCCGCGTATTTAGCTTATGTGAGAGATGTCAGTATTGATACCCCTTCTGTTGACTTAGTTCCAGTGGTACGGGATTATCCCGATATGTTTCCAGCTGATCTTCCGGGAATGCCGCCTGATAGAGACATCGATTTTGGCATTGATCTGTTGCCGGGCACTTAGCCCATTTCCATTCCTCCGTATTGTATGGATCCTCCTGAGTTGAAGGAGTAGAAGGATTAGTTACAGGAATTGCTTGGTAAGGGTTTTATTCGATCCAGTGTTTCAACGTGGGGTGCTCCTGTTTTGTTCGTGAAGAAGAAAGATGGTTCTATGCGTATGTGTATTGATTATCGCCAGCTGAATAAGGTTACAGTGAAGAACCGTTATCCTCTGCCTCGTATTGATGATCTGTTTGACCAGCTTCAGGGCACACAGGTGTTTTCTAAGATTGACTTGCGCTCAAGTTACCATCACTTGAAGATTCGGGAGCCAGATATCCCGAAGACCGCCTTCAGGACTCGGTATGGTCATTAGGAGTTCCTTGTTATGTCATTTGGGCTGACCAATGCCCCAGCAGCTTTCATGCATCCGATGCACAACGTGTTCAGGCCATATCTTGACTCATTCGTTATTGTTTTTAGTGATGATATTCTGGTGTATTCCCGGAGTCGGGAAGATCATGAGCAGCACCTGAGGACCGTGCTTCAGACCTTGAGGGAGAAGAAGTTATATGCAAAGTTCTCAAAATGTGAGTTTTGGCTGAGTTTTGTTGGCATTCTTAGGCCATGTGATTTCGAGTGAGGGTATTCGGGTGGATCCGAGGAAGATAGAGGCCGTGCAGAGTTGGCCCAGGCCGTCCTCAGCTATAGAGATTCGCAGTTTCCTTGGCTTGGCGGGCTACTACCATCGCTTCGTGGAGGGATTTTCATCGATTGCAGCCGCTATGACTAGATTGACCCAGAAGGGTGCCCCATTTCAGTGGATAGAGGACTGTGAGGCAAGCTTTCAGAAGCTCAAGACAGCTTTGACTACAACCCCAATTTTGATGTTGCCTACCGGTTCGGGGTCTTATACTATCTATTGTGACGCCTCGAGAGTTGGCCTTGGAGCGGTGTTGATGCAGGACGGTAGGGTGATTGCCTACGCGTCCAGACAGTTGAAGATACATGAAAAGAATTACCCTGTCCACGACCTTGAGTTAGCTGCCATTGTTCATGCCTTGAAGATCTGGTGTCATTATTTGTACGGGGTGACTTCTGAGATCTATACTGACCATCGGAGTTTGCAGCACTTACTCAAGCAGAAGGACCTGAATATGCGTCAGAGGAGATGGTTAGAGTTGTTAAAGGATTATGATATCACTATCCTGTATCATCCGGGCAAGGCCAATGTGGTGGTAGATGCCTTGAGTCGCCGGGCGGAGAATTTGGGGAGTTTGGCATATCTACCAGTTTCAGAGAGGCCTATGGCGATGGATGTTCAGGCCTTAGCCAGCCAGTTTGTGAGATTGGATCTTTCGGAGCCCAGTCGGGTTCTAGCTTGTATGGTTTCCCGGTCCTCCTTATTTGATCGTACCAGGGAGCGGCAGTATGATGACCCTCATTTGCTTGTCCTTCAGGACAAGGTTCAGTGTGGAGATGCCAGATATGTGACCATTGGAGATGACGGGGTATTGAGGATGCAGGGCCGGATTTGTGTGCCCAATGTTGATGGTCTTCGAGAGTTGATTCTTGCAGAGGCCCATAGTTCGCGGTATTCCATCCATCCGGGTGCCACGAAGATGTATCAGGACTTGAGACAGCACTATTGGTGGAGGCGGATGAAGAAGGATATAGTTGGTTATGTGTCTGGATGCCTCAACTGCCAGCAGGTGAAGTATGAGCACCAGCGCCCAGGTGGGTTGCTTCAACAAATAGAGATTACAGAGTGGAAGTGGGAGTGCATCACTATGGACTTTGTATCGGGACTCCCACGGACCTTGAATAAGTTTGATGCCATTTGGGTCATTGTGAATCGGCTGACCAAATCCGCTCATTTCATTCCTGTGTGTACCACTTATACATCGGAGCGGTTGGCGGAGATTTATATCCGGGAAATTGTCCGTCTACATGGTATTCCAGTTTCTATTATTTCAGACAGAGGTACCCAGTTTACATCGCTGTTCTGGAGGGCCGTGCAGCAGGAGTTAGGCACTCGGGTGGAGTTGAGCACAACATTTCACCCCCAAACGGACGGACAGTCCGAGCGCACCATTCAGATTCTTGAGGATATGCTCCGTGCGTGCGTGATTGAGTTTGGAGGGTCTTGGGATCATTTCTTGCCATTGGCGGAGTTTTCTTACAACAACAATTATCAGTCCAACATTCAGATGGCGCCGTATGAGGCTTTATATGGTAGGAGCTGTAGATCTTCGGTGGGTTGGTTTGAGCCGGGTGAGGCCAGGCTATTGGGCACAGAGTTGGTTCAGGACGCATTGGAGAAGGTTAAGATGATTCAGGATAGGCTCCATACAGCTCAGTCCAGACAGAAGAGTTACGCGGACAGGAAGGTTCGTGATGTTTCATATATGGTTGGTGAGCGGGTTCTGCTTCGGGTTTCGCCTATGAAAGCCATCATGAGGTTTGGGAAGAAAGGAAAGTTGAGTCCGAGGTTTATTGGCCCTTTTGAGATCTTGCGTCGAGTTGGGGAGGTTGCCTATGAGCTTGCCTTGCCTCCCAGTTTGGCCGGAGTTCATCCGGTATTTCATGTTTCGATGCTCCGGAGGTATCACGGTGATCCGTCTCACGTGTTAGATTTCAGTTCAGTCTAGTTGGACAAGGATCTATCCTATGTTGAGGAGCCAGTGGCTATATTGGACAGTCAGATCAGAAAGTTGAGGTCAAAGAACATTGCTTCAGCGAAGGTGCAGTGGCAGGGTCAGCCGGCCGAGGAGGCAACTTGGGAGATCGAGCGGGATATGCGCAGCCAGTACCCTCATCTTTTCACTACTTCAGGTATGTTCTCTATGCTCGTTCGAGGACGAACGAATGTTTAAGTGTAGGAGGATGTGACGACCCGGCCGGTCGTCTTAAGAGTTTACGCCCCGATCCACCATTAACTGCTTCCCCTAAGTTCATTTCTGCTATTTTTTTTGCCGGGACGTTCGCTGTTGAGTTTCGAAGAGTTTTGGGACACTTAGTCCCTAAATGAGAGCTTAAGTGTGGAAAAGTGGTCCGTAGTCGGAACAGTGTGAAGACGACCTCGGAATGGAAATCCGATGGTCCCGTTAGCTCCGTTAGGTGATTTCGGGGTTGGGGGCGTGTTCGGAATGTATTTTGGAAGTCCATAGCTCTTTTAGGCTTGAAATGCCGAAGGTTGAATTTTTGAAGTTTCCGGTCCGATAGTGAATTTTTTATCCGAGGGCCAGAATGGAATTCCGGAAGTTGCAGTAGCTCCGTCGTGTCATTTGGGATGTGTGTGCAAAATTTCAGGTCATTCGGGCGTGCTTTGGTTGGGTTTTTGATCGAAAATGTATTTTGATGGAATTTGAAGTTCTTAGGCTCAAATCCTTGAATTAATCGAGTTTCCGACGTTGTTTTAGGTGGTTTAAGGATTGGTACAAGTTTGAATGAGGTATTAGGTGTTATTGGTGCTTTTGGCTGAGGTCCCGGGGGCCTCGGGATGATTTCGGGTGGTTAACGGAAGAATTTTTGAAGTGTTGCAGCAACTGGTTTTTCTCCCTTCTGGTATTTTCGCTTCTGCGGCTTGGGAACCGCATAAGCGGCCATCCCATCGCAGGAGCGGAATTTGGGCTCCCTCAGCTTTCCGCAGGTGCGGAAGATTTAATCGCAGATGCGGTACGCACCTGCGAGACTTCTACCGCAGATGCGGCCCTGGGTCATTTGTGAGAAACCGCAGAAGCGGTATGTATTTCTTAGAAGCGGCCACCGCAGGTGCGGTTTAAGACCGCAGAAGCGGAACCCTTGGATTTTAGTTAATAGCCGCAGAAGCGGCATTTGTTCCGCATAAGCGGGACCGCAGATGCGGTCCCTTGTCCGCAGAAGCGGAAATCCCTGAGCAGATATAGAAAATTCGAGGGTTTGATTTCATAAGTTAGAAAAACCAAATTGAGCTCGGGTAAGGGCGATTTTCAGAGGGTTTTGAAGAGAAAACTATTGGGTAACGTTCCTTTAATCCCTTCTAGTTATATTTCATCATTTTGTAGTTAAATCCATCATTAAAATTGGAATTTGGGATCAAAATTGGAAGAAATTGGGTAAAACTTCATAGGCTAAACCATTGAGTTTTGAGTGAGCATTTGACCTCCGATTTAGGAGATTTTTATATGGTTAGACTCGTGAGAGTACGAGGGTTCTGAAAATGTAAAAATTATTCGATTCCGAGACGTTGGATTGAAGGGCATTTTAGTCATTTCACCTAATTTCACGTCGTAGCTTTGAATTAAATGGCAAAACCAGTTGTTTGCGATGTTATTTGCGATGTGTAATTGATTTGAATAGATTTGGGCCATTTGGAGTCCGATACTCGTGGCAAGGGCGTGGTTTCTAGTTGATATTGAGCCGGTTCGAGGTAAGTGGCTTGTCTAACCTTGTGTGGGGGACCTTTCCCCTTAGGATTTGTCATTTGTATTTGAGTGCCTTGTACGTGAGGTGACGAGTGCGTACTTGAGCCGATTGTTGAAAATCCTGATTTTACTTAAGACATTGAGATCGAGTTCCTTTCATATTTGCTTTACTCTACCTGTAATTATAACCTGTGCTAGATTAGAGAAGCATTTTTAGCTGATTTAACCTGTCTAATTGCTTAAGTTGCCTTGACTGAACTACGTGAATCATGTTAGGCTAGTATTATCTGTCGCCTGCCTTTTGTTTACTTCACTCCTTAGTATCTTCTGGCTGTGATTGCGCACTTATATTGGGACTACGGATATGGGATTGCGGTAGCTCCCCCCCCCCCCCTGGTTGTTTACTTTGGGACTACGGGTTCGATTCCCGGTAGATCCCCCTGCACTTTTACTTTGGGACTGCGGGTTAGATTCCCGATAGATCCCCCTGCACTTTTACTTTGGGACTGCGGGTTTGATTCCCGGTAGATCCCCCTGCATATTGATGGTTGGACTACGGAACGGTATCCCGGGAGATCCTTCAGTTTGGCACATGAGTTGGACCACGGGGTATCCCCGGAGATCCACCGAACAGTTGAGGAAAGGGCTAGATGACGGTATCCTGGGACACCCCCATTGTTATCCTTGGTATTGAGCTGTAGTCATTTTGTGTTTATTTTGTTCTTGTGTAGTTGTTATTGCCTCGTTTACCTGCCATATCTCACTACTGTACTTATTATTTCTGTCAGATTTTTACACTGTTAATTATTATTATTATTATATTTTGTCTCAGTAGGGCCCTGACCTTTCCTCGTCACTACCCAACCGAGGTTAGGCTTGGCACTTACTGAGTACCACTGTGGTGTACTCATGCCCTTCCTGCGCATGTCTTTCATGTGCAGATCATCCAGGTACCTCCACTCAGGCGCACTATCCTTGAGGCGAGGAGATACACGGAGACTTCGAGGTACATCTGCAGCGTCCGCAGACCGAAGTGTCTTCTTCCTTATTCTAGCTGTAGAGTTGTTATCCTATCATACTTTTGATGTAGATATTCTGGAGATTAGAGTATTTATGGTAATTCTATTAGCTGTGTTTCCCGTGAGGTTCCGGGTTTTGGGATTGAGTTGTAGACTTCCGCATATCTTTAGAGTTGTATAGGCCCTGGCCTTATATTCAGTTGTTATTTTTCACGCGTTCAGTTTTAATTGATTATTCCTCAAGTTCAATTGTTATTTTCGCACTGTTAGGCTTATATAGTTGTAGGAACTAGGTGCCATCACGACATGTTCATGTAGGGTGAACGGGGGTCGTGACAGGGTCTACGTACAAGTATAAATGCATATGAAATGCATTAATAAAATTTTCTTCGGAATGCCATAAAATCAATATGCCTTTCAGATAAACATTATCAAATACGTATTTTTCTTTGACGCATGAACAGAAGATATAATAATATGACACATGGGGAATCGAGAATATAGACACCCCTAGTATTTCTATGAATAGAGTAATTTATGGAAACCGTGTGTTTGCTCGTTTCTTCAGTATAATTTGGATCATGCCAAAAAGAAAGAAGGGAGAGTCTTAACATACCCGGAGTAGGGAAAAATTCATATAGTATTTCTTGGAAAAAATTACACCGTACTCCTTTAGATCCGCAAAATTTTACGTTGCTACGATTCTAACAAATTCTCGTTGGAAGCCTTCGTGAATTGAATTTTAGCTTCTGTTCCTAATGTATTTTGAACTAAGAAAGTGGTATCTGTTCCTTGCTCTTTGGATATGAACGTTATTGGTTCTCTTTTTGTCCAAAATGAAAATGGAAAGTCTTTGTTCTGATTGTTGTCTAAAATAAAGAATGGAAACAAAGACTTGTAGTAAGTCTTACCTATTAAATTCCAATTGCTCTTAGTTAGCCACCTAGGCATAGAATGACTAAGAGTCACTCTTAGTCTTGTGGCTTTGTGCCACATTTTTGGGGTGTAATTTATTAATTTTTATCCACTTATTAGCTAATTGGGTAATGTCCCGTTATCCGTTAATTAACCAATTACCCGCATAATTTAAAAATTGTCTCAAATTACTTAAAATTCTACTTATTTTTATACTTTATATATCAAATACCGTGGTCATATAGTACCTTGTATGATACTAATCCATAAATATCGGGTATTATCGCTCAACCCGTATTTTATCCCAAATCGGTCACCTTCAACGAAACTTGTTTTCTTTAATTCGTGTACCTTTTATCCTTCATGACACTTTCTTATTGCTTGTTATAAATAGAATAAATATGTTAATCTCAAAATAATCTCATCCCCGAGTCTACGTTGATTAACTGAAGACAAAACTTTAACGTACGAAAATGCGAGATGTAATATCTCATTTTCGAGCTTTCACCAATTTGCTTATGGCATACTTCTACGTATGAAAACATGGGGTGTATTCAATCGAATTGTGGAACAAAATTTAGCAAAGCTCATTGCAGATTACATTCAGAAATGTACTGAAAATTAGGCCAAATTTGGTTGAGTTTTTATCTCAATTATACTTAACGGGGTAATCAACCCACCAAATCGAAGGTCTACGAGTCTAGTTTCCAACACATTATACAGTTCATCAATGTGTCATCAACGTAAGAGATACTTGCATTTTTTCGAGACTGCGCAGACTGCTAGGTGACAAGTAGGTGCATCACCTACTTGCTCAAATGAAGGGACCAAATAAATCTCCAAAAAGGGGCGGCCAAGGGAACTTTTAAAGGATGAATTAACCCATTTATTTCACTCATTTCTCGTGCCAAGAATATCGTATTGAACCCTTGCAACTCCTGCCCCAAAAATACCAGACAAACCCGAGGTGATTTCGGGTGATACGAAGTGATTCTAGTGACGAAAGTTCCGGACGGCTTGCCAGTTATCCTTTCTCCTTCTTGTAGCTGCATTGGCGGACTAATTTTGGATGAACATAGACTATTTTTCGTGGGTTTACTTAGTCCAAGACAAAGGAGCTGCAGGTTAAGTTAGCTTGAGGATTGGACCGGATATTATGAGGTATGTAAGATCTTCCTTTCTTTTCTTTTGCAGTGCCCTTATAAGGGATTCAAGGGGGCAAGTCCTTGTATAAATACTATTCCGATGATTAAGGTCCGTTCACGAGTATACGTATGAATATTGAAATGGATTGTGCTGGTCATACTTTCATGTATTCTTAATGAGTAAATAAAGCCTTCCAAAAGGTCCCCTATCTTCTATATGTAACAAGACGTCCAGATGTCAATTAAAAATTACGCACGAATGGTCTAATGAATTAGAAGCAATATAGTGTCCGTATAATAAGGGATAGCTATACATGAATAGTTCAACAGGGTAGCATAACGTATTGTTTGTAGAAAGATAAAAAATGACTTGACCTAAAGAATTCTATGACTTCCATTACTTACACGTTTGTGTTCACGAAACTGATAAAGACCCACGAAGGTAGTTACGTTGCTCTCAAGTTAAGTAAGGTTGCTTATATATGAGGGTGATGCTAAGAGACGATACACGTTAGCTAAGGAGTCGTACACAACAGAATATGATAAGCTTAGTAATAAGAATATAAGTTAATATAGCATAAAGCCTGAAACTCTTGTTACGTATATATATAACAAGTAGCCTCACAAGCTAAGAATATTACATAGCTATAAGTAGAAAGAATCATGTGAAATAAGGATAGAAGTGAAATTTAAAATAGCTACAATATTCTTTACGGCTAAATAATATAAAATACAAAAGATGACGCAACAAGTGGCTAAGGAATAAGGATTGGTTACTACAATGACGTTACTTACGAATTTATATATTTATGAACATGAGTTTATCTATTGATGATTGAATGATGTCAGAATGAGTGATATGAAATTAATATGTATAAGAAATGATCCCTATGGACTGTCTATGAACGCGTAGGTGTACAGTGAAGCCCTATGGATGGTCTATGAACGCATAGGTGCATAATGAATGTTGGTTATAGATGGTCTCAGTTGCACGCATAGACAAACCTCAGTATTATGAGCTGTATGGATGGTCTACTATGTTACGCGTACGAGCCACTAGTTATTAATGTTTATGAGTGAACCTTACGGACGGTCTCTTATGAAACGCGTAAGTGCCACTTTTATGTTTCAAAGTAGCCCTAGAGATGTTTGATCTATTTTGCTTAAGTATTCAGATATAATGTATGATGGCAAGAAGAATGTTATAGATGAAGTTCCATAATATGATGGTTTCCAGTACAGATAGCATTTGGGAACAGGTTCAGGTATAGCATGACACGAATTAGATGTATATACGACATTAGATGTTCTTGGCCAATGGAGCCTTCCCTATTCAGTCTACATCCTTTGTAAAGTAAGTTTATAATTCAATACTTACATATGTTACGAGTCAGAATAAGGTAAGTACGATTCCCGGGCCTCATTGAGCCTCCAGATTTCTTCCAGTATATCATATATACATGTTAGTTAAGTATTAATTAAGTTATCCATATGTTATATGCCTTACATACTTAGTACATTTCTTTGTACTAATGTCCCATCGTCGGGACACCTCCTTTTTCTACCCCGAAAGGGGGTATTATGGGAGTTTTTCCAATTAAAGTGACAGGGATTATTTATTTAATTCAGAGTCGCCACTTGGGATAATTTATGGTGTCTCAAGTCACCGGTTTAGAATCTCGAATCGAGGATATCTGAATCTGTTTTAATGTCTGCGAAACACAGAAATCCGGGTAAGGAATTCTGCTAACTCGGGAGAAGGTGTTAGGAATTCCGAGTTCTGTGGTTTTAACACGGTCTCTTTGATCATACCTGGCTTATTTAAATTGTTTAATTACTTATTTTAGAACCTATGTGTATTTGCCTTTTTAATTAAGAAATTATCTTAAAACAGGTCACGCGCACGTGTACTCATTTGTTTGGCGCATCAATAATCATGTCACGCGAACGTGTCCACAATCAATAATGCTTTGTTATTATTAGGAAATCTTAATCGAAGTTGTGCGAACGCGTACTCCGATTTTGTTTTTAGAATCACAATTATGTCACGCGAATGTGTACACAATCACGATGATATATTAAGTCGCGCCTAAAGGCTTTTCTACGAATGTTCATTTTTAAATATCTAAGTTATAATATTTATGAGGGCCATGAGTGATCTAATTATGGATGACACACCTCAATCAATTTTTTAGAAAGAACTACACTTAATTAAAATGGTCTAATGATATTCTTATCTAGAATTGATGTAAATTTAATAGGAAGTATAGTGGTAAAGGGTTTGAAGTACACGTGCTAGGCCCTTAATTTTAAAAGCGACTATGGGTTTAAGCTTAACCCAAAAAAACTATTTAGAAGGGAAACTGGGCTCAAAATCAAGCCCAGAAGTGAGGCCAGGCGAGTGGTCAATGAGCTTCCAAATGGGCCAGCAAATGCCAGGCCCAATCCTGTATGATCATGCCTTGGGTAATAAAGCCCACATCCATGAATACCAAGCAGACCATTTAGATAAAAACTAGATACAACAAAACTTAAAATTGGACCCATAATATGAATCAAATAATACATCAAACTCTGAACTGGACTTAGCCCGGCTGCCTCACCTGGGCCACTGTCAAGCCCAAATGAAGCTTTAGCTTCTCGAGTCAGATGTAACCCAATCATTTTAACGGACCAGTAAAGATCCAGAACGAAATTTATTTTCCCATGCATTTGATTATCAGCAATTAACACTAATCATGAAAACTATAACTCAACCCATTTATGGATTAATCTCAATTTAAATACCTAACTTCCTTAACCAAATAATATTTGTATTTTACGAAGCATACATAAACCTATTCTAACAGTTATCAACCAGAACTAGTAGGACATTAAAACAACTAACCCTGTCAAGAGGCTATACATGATTCAAAATCAAGAGTATTCATACACATGGCTGAGACTTGTGACATGGAACCTTAAATGCACAATACTGGAACAAAAGTTTTACCAGAAACAGTCTACACAAAAGAATCGAGGATCCAACGTATAAGGTATTCAGTCCCCAAATATTACAATCCTCAAACAGTAACAAAATATTCAAACAGACATGAAACACTAAATCAATTCTAGCTTTCAACTAAACATTAGCACTGACTAGATAAAAGTAGACATCAAATTTACAGAACACAAATGAAGTTTAAACAAATGAAAGAAAAGATTGACAACAGAGGAGGAAAAGCAAGGAAGATATTAAATAAAATGGATCTGGAGTTTTCACATCCAGCGAGCATATTATAACTTCATGCTTTTGCATTTCATAGTTTGTGAAGTACCTGGGTACAACAACAAAGAAAGGAAAATCCTGAAATCAACCAAGATGAAATATCTACAGGAAACAGCAACAAAGAGCAGCAATCAACACCACAACTTCAATAACCAGCCCTACTTTAGCTTAGTAAACCAGAAATTTTCATGAAAACCCTTTTGAACTCTAAGAGAAAAACCAGAATGCAATTCGAGCCAAACTTTTTGAAAAGAATGCAGAAAACCTTTTGGGTATTTTTCAGGGTATCAATCTCTGTTTCTTTGTGAAGGAAAGGGTCTATATGTAGCCCTTAAGAGTGTCATGTGCTGAAGAGAATAATGGAATTATTCCTTCAGCCACAAGGCATCTTTTTTAACCAACTCGGACAGCTGGCTGTCCCTCATTAGCTTATGCATTTTTTGCAAACCAAATGAGGCCAGCTGCCCCTATTCTAGAGCCTTCCAAATATAAAAATTATCTGAAAGTCCTTGTTTTTATTTCCCAACTTAACCCCTAAGAGTTCAATTGTTCAACTAAGACCCTAGGAGTTTCTAACCATTTACAAACTAAGGCAAACAACACAAAGCAGATAGATGTGAGTGAAACCAATCAAACACTAAACAAATACTGAAAGGGTGAATATCCGGACCCTTAACACAAATCATAAGGATTCAATTTCATGATGAACTCCCAAAATCTAATTTTAATGGCTAGTGACAAACTTGACTACAATTAAAAGAGGAATGGACATTGAGCATTTAAAACACCGAATCACAAAAACCCTAATATCTAAATCATGCAATTAAAACATCGGAATATAAAAGAAACAAAAGAAAATAAGAAGAACAGAAAATTATGGTAAATCCTGACCTAGACATCCCAGAATCTAAATTAATCAAATAAACAAAACCCAATCTACTGATAACCAAGACAAATAGACAAGCAAATGGTTAAAGTTAAAAGAAAAATCAGGAAGCAAACAAAACAAAAACCAAAGAAGAAGAGGTGAGATATGGGCTAACCGAAAAACGCTTGGTGACTGATTCGAACTAACGACCAAGAAGGGCGAAGAAACAGTGGTTGGCCAAGCAGCTGTGGCTCTCAAAATCGAACCAAAACTCGTATTAATCAAGGGTTCCCAACGAGAACACTTGGTTAACACGAGTCTTGAGTCGAATTGAACTCTGGAAGGCACAGAGTCGGACTTAAACGAACTAGGGTTTTTTCAAATTTGCAGACCCGAAATTCGAGGAATTTGAGGGTGTGTTGGGGGAAATTGATGATGGATTTGGAATGAGGAGGGGACAGGGGTTGCCTAGTATCAATTTGGGGAGGTTTGGAGGGATTGGGGTTTTGGGCTTCCGATCTTGGATCTAAGATTCGAAACTTTTGGCAAGGATTTGAGGGAGATGGGTTGGAGATTTGGAAAGGGGAGGGCAAGGAGGTCATAGGGTGTTAATTTGGTGGGGTTTGGGGTGTCGCTGCCACCGTGAGGCAATTTCCGTTGGCGGAATACCGGAGAGACGGCGTGGGAACGAGGGCGGCTAGTTTTGGTCAAACGAGAGAGGGGAGGGACTGAGAGAGGGTTGAGTGGGGGGGGTCGGTCTCGTTAGGACATATATATATTAAATAACCGACCAGTTCCCAGCCGTTAGATTTAACATGATCAACGGCTGGGATCGAGGGGGGGGGGGGG